>NC_030436.2:12970000-13075000 GCF_001660625.3 Ictalurus punctatus
AGGAAGCGCTTGATTTGAAGTGCAGCGGAGTTTTCTATGAGCGGAGGACGAACTTTAAACGTCAGTATCACAGTTGATATTCATGTAATCGTGGGCAGCCAAAATCGTAAAGGAGATCAATATTCGATTAATTGTGCAGCCCTAACACACACACACACACACACACACACACACACACACACACACCTGGCCTGAACCGCATTTGATAGAGGCCTTTCAGGGTCAATTCAATAGATGTCGAGCGCTGGCATCAATTATTGGAAGTGCATCAGCTCGTTTGATTTTTTTCTCTTTTTAAAAAAAAATTATTTAAATTTTTTTTTTTTTTTTTTTTTTACTGGTGCTTCCCTCTGTAAAAAATCACGGAAACATCAGGGACTATCTTGCATGATGGTGTAACGACCAGCTCAGGTTTAAAGTGAAATGTGATGCAGAACAACAAGCTTGATTTATGATATTTAAATACACTGGACATTTATTTATTTATTTTTTTGCACCACCTGCGTAGCGTCGCTGGGTATTTAGACACTTTCCCCTTTTTAGCGGTGCTGTTAGAGCCTGAAACATTTAAAGTCACCGATGTAGACGGATGAGTCATCTTGTAAAAGGAGAAAGAGCAAGACTGAGAGTGAAAAAGGAAGGGAGTGAGATGAAGGGAGGGAGAGGGAGCAGTAAGGCCTTTCTTTTGTGCCGCCCCAGCGATGTGGAGGTGGATCCAGAGCCTTAAGACCCACCATGGCATTGCCAGTGCATGGCTGCAGAGGAAACACATGGGCCGATGATTTACATCTACTGCCTACGAGCTCCAGCTCATGCTCTTTAATCTGAGAGCAGTGCCTCCTCTCGCTCATTCTCTTATTTTTACTCCCCCGTCCCTCATTCTGCCCCCACACTTCATTCTGTCTCGTTCAGTTCACGTTGCATTATTGGCATGACTGTTTCTTGTACAGTATTATATACTTGTTCTATCTGGATTAAGTCAACAAATATGTATAACATGTAAGCTACAGAAAGCCAATAACACCAATAGTATAATTTTTTTATTATTTATTTTACTTCTGTCTATCTTCATGCTTGGAACTAAGGAGTAGGAAAAAAATTGATTAGATGTATCTTGAATCTGCATAAATGCAATGATCTCCATAATCAGATTTTTTTTTTTCAAGCAACAAAGCAGTTCAAATACAATATGAAGCAAATCATATAGATAATAGATACTAAAAATATATTTTTAGCCATCACTCCAGACCAACTGGGTGGTGAAATTTAAAGGCACAGCCCAGCAAGTGTGCTATGTGTACATTACAAACTAGCTACGCTAGCTAGCCGATTTGAAGATGGCGAAACTCAGAGCTCCAATTTGAGAGTGACTATGCAACATTTGTGGCTTTTGTGAATTCAAAGGGCAAAAAAACTGGTCATGCAAGCCAGTTGCAAGCTCTCAGATACCAAGATGTATTATTTAATACAACACACCTCTGAAATCACAACACATGTTTCCACCCAGGCATGGAAGAAAAACCGATTTGAAAAACCGTTGCTGTTCCTGCTCAACAGAGAACCCTGGAGCAAGTGGCAAAAACATCCACTTAATCCAGAAACGGCAAAAGAAAATAAGACTGGGCGAGCTCAGCAGTCTTTTAAGATCATTACATGTCACTCTGTACAAGGAGATCGCAGTATTGCGATGGCCGGATTCTCTGACAGGCTATGAGCTAGACCTGTGATTAAAGAAAGTTTCTGCTTACGTTATCAATCAGCGCAGTCTGGGCTCAAGCAGAAAACAGTATCGTGTAAACAAACATTCTTCAATGTTAGCTTGAGGTATTTTTTTTTTTTTTTTTTTTAAATTATTACTTATTTATTTTCCCTGTTTGTTAGCAAGTTGCAACTCCCGTATCTGTAGCTATTCCATGCATTTTGCGTTCTCCTATGATGTCCTCCTCTTGGTGGATTTTAGACAAGCTTTATAGCACTGAGATTTGAGTCAGAAATTTCTGACACTGCCAAAACACGTCTGTGGTATTTGGTTGTAGTGGCTGTAAATCAGCAGCCAGTGAGCACGACACGATATGTTGATATGTCAATAACTCTCGAACAAAGAGTTCTTTTACTGTGAATCTTTTTCTAATCTTATCATGGCACCCAGAATCGAAATCCCATTGAATCATATGGAGCCTAAGCATTCCCACTCTTCCACAAACACCCCTTTCTCTCTCTTTGTCAGTCCACTGACCTTCACTTCACACAAACACCAACACCTGCAACTCCCCTCCACCTCCCTCCTGATACTCAACCTGCATTCAAGATCTGTGAAGAAGAGGTGTGCCATGTTTTTCGGAAACAAAAGACTAGGAAAGCTTCAGGCTCCGATGACGTCTCACCCGCGTGTCTCAGACTCTGTGCTAACCAGCTGGCCCCAATCTTCACACAAATCTTCAATAGATTACTGGAGCAGTGTGTAGTCCCATGCTCCTTCAAATGCTCAATAATCACCCCTGTCCCAAATATCCTAAAAACCACAGGATTTGACAATTGTAGACCTGTTGCCCTGACGTCTGTGGTCATGAAATCATTTGAGAGACTGGTGTCGACCCACCTGAAGGACATCACTGGACCCTTTCTAGATCCCCTTCAATTTGCTTATTGAGCAAACAGGTCTATGGAGGATGCAGTTAACATATGATTGCATCATATTCTGCAACATCTGGACAGACCTGGAACATATGCAGTGATTTTTTTTTTGTGGACTTCAGTTCAGCATTCAACACAATCTTCCCAGCTATACTCCAGACCAAGCTACACCAGCTGTCTGTTCCCATATCCATCTGTCAATGGATTACCAGCTTTCTGATCCAGTCAGTAGCTTGTGAGACTGGGGAAATTCACTTCCAGCACCTGTATAATCAGCACTGTTGTCCCCCAGAGATGCTCTCCCCCCACTTTCCTCCCAGCACTGGTGCCCCCCCCACTACTCTTCTTCCACTACACTAATGACTGCATCACCAAGGACCCCATCTGTCAAGCTCCTGAAGTTTGCAGACCACACCACTTTCATCAGCCTTGTCCGAGGTGATGATGAGTCTGCATATAGAAGGGAGGTTAAACAGCTGACTGTCTAGTGCAGTCAAAACAACCTTGAGCTGAACATGCTCAAAACGGTGGAGATGATTGTGGACTTTAGGAGGAACACCACAACACTGACTCCACTCACCATTCTAAACAGTACTGTGGCAGCAGTGAAGTTATTCAGGTTCCTGAGCACTGCCATGTCACAGGACCTGAAGTGGGAGACCCACATTGACTCCATTGTGAAAAAGGCCCAGCAGAGATTGTACTTCCTCGCCAGTTGAGGAAGTTCAACCTGGAACAGATGCTGTTGATGCATTTCTACTCAGCAGTCATTGAGTCTGTCCTCTGCACTTCAGTCACTGTCTGGTTTGGTTCAACTATGAAATCAGATATCAGAAGACTACAAAGGACAGTTCAGACTGCTGAAAGGATTGTTGGTTGCCCCCTGCCCTCCCTTCTAGAAGTGTACACTTCCAGAATGACGAAGAAGGCTGGAAAAATCACTCTGGATCCCACTCACCCTGCCCACTACCTTTTTGAACTGTTGCCTTCTGGCCGATGATTCAGAGCTCTGAGCACCAAAACCATCAAATTCAGGAACAGTTCCCCCAAGGCTATCCATCTCATGAACCGTTAAATTGCCCCATTGAGCAGTAATTATGTGCAATACACAGTTTAGTCTTTTTTATACTTATCCAACTTCCTCTGCCATTACATTACAATCCCTTGCACTATATATAACAGATTTATATCGGATTTGCACTACGTTACATATACACTTTATTGTCTGTTCTGCTGTTCTTGTTTATTATTATTATTATTATTATTATTATTATTTTATTAAAAAAATTTTGTCGGTCTTGTTGCTGTTTTGTACTGTTGTGCACTGAAAGCTCCTGTCATCAAGGCAAATTCCTTGTATGTGTAAGTATACTTGGCAATAAAGCTGATTCTGATTTCTCTCATTCCTAGGGCTGGGCAATATATCTATAATATTAATATCATCAATGGTTATGCAATACACCTTTTTGAAATATTGTTGGTATGGTGATGTGTTGATTTTTTATTTATTTTATTTATTTATTTATTTTTTTAATATTACAAATTAAATGGTACTGAATGGATGCCGTTGATTGCCATTGACAAAAAAAAACTTAATCTTTGTTTTTGTAGGCATTAAAGAAAAGTTTCGTCAAACTCAGTTGAACTGTTTTTTATTTGTTACTACTGTTTTGCGAACAGTTTGTTTGCTATATTATATATTGTGATGCACATTGTGCATTGTAGAAATTATCGTGATGATATTTTTCTCATATCGCCCAGACCTACTTATTCCCACTTCCATCATTACACATCAAGCGCACAGTAATCTAAGTAGCGCACAGTAATCTAAGTAATGCACACTGTCCACATACATCTGTCACTGCTGAGGGTGAAAACGACTCTTGAGGAGGAACTTTATCATGCAGCAAGACAACGATCCAAAACACACTGCCACCTCAACAAAGGACTTTATCAGGAGGTTTTAGATGGGCCAAAGTCAATCACGAGACCTTAACACATTTGAGAATTATTTCACTCCTGAAGAGGAGACTGAAGGGAGAAACCCACCGAAACAGACAACAACTGAAAGAGGCTGCGGTACAAGTCTGGAAAAGCATCATAAAAGGAAAAAAAAACAACAGTTTAGTGCCGCCTCAACATGGGTGCCATCTTTTGTTACACAGCATGTAACATTGTTTTGTGAGGGTGAAAATGGACAATACAGTTAAAAACAGAACGCGTCTACTCAATTCAGCATGAACCAAATAAGTCAGAGTCGCAGCAGAGATCAGCAGGAGTCAGATTTCATTTATCACGTGACGAAAGTGAGGCGAGCTGACTGACAAAATGATGGTGGAAGATTTGGTTTAATATAAGTGAGTTTGTCCTTGTACTGTTTTGTTGTTGTTGTGTTTTTCATTAAGAATAATAATGAACCCACCATTAAAACAATTGCCACCTCCAAATTGCAGCTAATTTGAAAGTGAAATCCGCACGGGCATTCATAAGAGATTTAAAAGCGGGAAATGCGCCAAAGAAGCGCCAAAGCCCCCTTTCACAGCAACTATTCTGGCAAGCTCTGCATGCAGGGTTACCATCTTCTATTAAGTTTCCCTCAGCATTTTCATAAAACCCAAAATACGACCACACTTCGGATTTGGTCCTCTTGGAAGGCTGGAAATTCTCCAGAGAGCCGTCATTGTCTTCTGCCGTATTGTCTAACTGAACTAAATGATCGCAGCAAGCTTAGTGACAACCGTCCATCTCTTTATAGTCAAATATAAAACCTGTTCAAATGATTTCAGTGCATCAGTACTTTTTGTACATTTTCAGCACATTTTAACAATACCTTGATGATATTGAAAACCGTGGTAGTTTTGGTCACGATATTAATGTTATAAATGTGATATTAAATTTTCATCCCGTTACATCTCTAGTCAGGCCGTATTCCAAATGCCTTTCCTGTTCACTGAACATGGACCCTATTAAGGATGTAAAATAATGGTGTTCTAGAACCTAATGTAGTGCCCTATATAACTAAGTTAGATTCAGCCACGACAGGAGTGACTTTAGTAAATGCCTGTTTGGAAATCGGTAACAAGCGAGATGTAGAAATCTAAGACAGAATCCTTTGTAGTAATTTTATCTGTAAAGAGATAAATGATACACAATTTTCAATTAATAGAATATTACCGTAAGCAAAGTTTAAATGACACGCATATATTCAGGCACAATAAGAACCACTCGTTAAGGAGAATCCATACAATACTGTACATCAGAAGGAAGTTTAGTATTGACTCTGCTTGCTTGGAACCTCGACTGAGGTGGTACTAAAAATAATGTACCAGGTAGCCAGTACTATCTCAGAAAGCCCCCAAAAAGCAAGTCAAGTCAAGCCTTACCATGCAGTGGAAAAGTGGCTTATATGTTTGAGTGTGCAGATGAGGATGTGAGACAGCTGGACAGAGAAAAGGACTAAAGTGCTGCTGCATCGCTTTCTTTAGGTAAAGCTGAAGCAAGGGCTATATGTCCTACTTGAGTCGAACGGCATTGTGGGTAATGGAGGAAACCATTAACCAAAGTGAAAATACCATCATATTGATGAAAGAAGTTTAAACTACAAAAGTCAAGAAATAATTTCATTGCAAAATGAATCTTGGATACCATTTTAAGATCATATTAATTAGCTATTAAGATTAATAGTCATTCAGGGTGGATTTTTCCTTTTTTCCTAAGCGATTGATGCTGATGGTTCAGGTGCACTATGACACTGCAATAAAAGGTCAGGTTTGATTACAGAGCGCCTTTAAATTGCATTTTAGTATGATCATATTTGTATCATATTTACCCATGTCTTGGGCAGTTTTTTTTTTTTAAATACGTGTTCCACTTTCTGAAAATGAATGATTTTTATTAAGCTTATGATATAAACTTTGACAAGACGTATTCAAATGAAAAGATAAAGAAATTCAGTTTTAACAAGTGCAGTGAATCCAGAACATTGCTATTGCTTTTTAATCGCTGCTCAGAGTATGATGTCAGGTTTGCGGAGGCTCAGCAGCTCAGATTGACACATGAATATGCATGAAGAACTTTACGTGGGCAGCTCAGGCACTTCCCTCCTTCCACTCCTCATCTGCCCTCAGAGCACCAGCTCTGACTCTCTGTGTGGGCTTTCCAGCATTGCTTTAATGCACGACTGGTGCCAAAAGTTCACAGACAAGCACGCAACTTGTTCCCCATGCATAAATAATACATCGTTAATTGAGAACATTGAAGCCGACTAAAGGCACCGAATCAAACAAATGTGTAATTAGAAAATTGACATATAAATGTTGTGTATGTTGATGGAGGATTTTTCACATTCACACATCAACATTTTTTAAAACTGGAAATATGCATGTTAGGCTTAACTTTGACTAAGCAAAATGCAACCTCCAACAACAAAAATGTAGCATGTTGTTAGCACATACAAGCACTTGTTTGCTTGTATTCATGGAATGAACAGTTGGTCTCACTGATTATTGATTTTTCTATATATATTTTTATTTACACAGAGAAGGGACATGCTAATCCAGGGAGACAGGTTTTTTTTTTTTTTTTTTTATTGCTTGGATTCTAGCTGCCTGTGGTGTTTGATTAGGTCCTGTAGGTTTGGGACCTGTAACACCCACACATTTAGTCTTTTTAGTGACCGAGACTCCAGTTTCATAAGCTGATGCCATCCAGTTTGGAAAGTCTCCATGGTTCCTCATAAGATTTTATCACCTTTTTGCACAGCATGCTTGTTCTCATCCTGACAACTTTCTTTGTAATTTCTTACACCTCATTCTTGTCACCTGTCTCCTCCTATTTTTTTATTGCTTACTTTTTTTTATTGCTTCTATTAAAGTGTCATATTATAACACAGATGGGGTGTGGACATCAAGTCACAGCAAGATGCCACTCCAGACCTCCAGGCCAAATGATTTCCCCCACTTTGCACTGTATAATTTGCCTCAACTTACTTAAATCACTTTTATTATATATAATATAACACACTCACATACTTCTAAAAGGTGCCATTATTTTCCATTTATAAAATGAACATTGAACCCTGAATCTCATCATACAGAATTCACACATGATGCTTAAAGGTGACATTCATTCATGCTGTAATTCAACTTGATTTACTGATAAAGATGATATAAACAAAATAGTCTGACTCAATTATTGTGAAATTCCTACTGAAATATGAACCTACACATTACGGGTTGCACAGTCTCGTTGACTAGTCTAACTTTGTTAATCAGACTAGATGAAGCCAATTCTGCACACAACTTTACATGTTGGGGAAATGTATTATTTTGAATTTTCTCTTGCTTTAATGACCAGTTAACACTTTCTTCATATCATTTTGTATGAAATGGAGAGGTGTGCACGAGATCTCAATCCCCAACTCTGTTCACTTCCAAAGGAGTTCCTCCCACAGTTAATATTTGTTGTCCATTAATGTTACATAAAATCCATTGTGCCCAGTGCTCTGTGAAAGAGCGCTTTAAGTTGCGGGTTGCATATCACTATCCAATCTCACACCTCTAGATTAGAGTCAGATCAGCGCTGCATGCTAGCTCAAAGACACCAATCCTGATGATTTAGTATTGGGTCTACTGAAGCCTGAGTAGAAAAACCGTGGTTGAAAAAACAGTAGTCTACACTGCTATAGACATCACAGCCTCCATCCATCATTAAGCTATAAGGAGCTTCTGTGTCTCGATTATTTTGAACATTTATTGCAATGATTTGTTTACAGTGTAGCCTAAAAAAGCATTGAAGCTGGGAATTTAATTTGTGCATTATGGTGTGTTCTTTGCTGCACAATAAAACAACCTAATAATAGCAAAAATGTCCTGAACCTTTTTTTTTGTTGTTGTTGTTTTGCTTTAACTATGAACAAAAGATGATTAATCTTCTACTTTTTTAGTTACTGTTCAACTAGTAAAAATTAGTCCTGCAACTATTACTACTTTTGCTCACCCTGGGCCATCCATTTATTCTTGCACAAAAGCACCTGGGAAGTTCTGCTAGAACCTGGTCTGTTTTTCCCTTTTCCTCTGGCAGCTTGTGACATTTTATATGGACAATGCTATTTTGTTCGTGGTATCTGACATTTTCATTACCCACGATTTACACACATCTGTTACATCAGAGTAATGTGTGAGTTAAACCCAATCTGATGTCCTCTGGCTGGCTCCATGCATCACGTACACACAAACACACCCATTTGTTTTAATTTGCAGGGAGATATATTGAGCTGTAACGATAGCTTCTTCAAAAAACCTTGATGGTGGTGTATTCCTTGTGTTTTGATGTCATGGGTCATACAGAGGTCAGCGAATGCAATTTTGTTGGTAGTTCATCATCGTTTATACTGGACCGTTATGGATTCAGGTCATCCCCCTGTGCTGCACTATTTTATTGTTGGTCCTAAATTAGTTCTAAAGAAATAACACACAAATATAATGCATTTTAGAGGCATTCTAACATTTTACACGAAGCATCCAATATATTAGCACATGAAGGGGCCAGATCTTAAGCGATAAGAATAGAAATACCCCCCCACCCTTTTTTTTGTGTCTTGTTCTAAAATTCAGTCTATGAACATTGCTGGGTTGTTAAAATATACTCATAATACAGTTGTTTGGCAGCCTGTGATGCCACTTTTTCCATTTTCAATACAGCACTGCTCTAGGTATCTGAGATTGAGACTGAAGTGATACTAAGTAATCCATCTCTGCAAGTTTCTTTTGCCACGTTAAAATAATTTTTGAGACTTGCTCCAGCATGCCTTAAGACACTTTGTGTCCTGTGCAAGATGTGTGTTATGTCAGTCAACACACATTCATGGTATAAAATACACAAGTAGAAAATCTCATACCAAACGATTGTTCATTCATGTTTCATATCCAGCCCTCTCTAAAGATTGTGTGGTGTCCTGTCTGATGACTGTTGAGGTGAGTTGGTAGAGATTTTTGTACTGTATAAATAGGTTTGGGAATTGATGTCAGGTTGTGCTGTATTAGGGGATCGTTCAGCTATTTTGAAAGCGTTAGTTCCTAATTTACAGCCTAAAAAACATTCACACAATGAGTGCTCAGAGATTTATTGTTTTATTGTGGTTTTTAGGACCTCATGCTTAAACTTCCAGAGGGATACCAATAATAAAGTGAAGTAAATTAGTCTTATGGAGTGGTTATGTGTATATGCTGATGATCTACCTCCTCTTACATTTCCAGACATCTTTTCTTGTCTGGTGGATGGTAAACACATTTGTCACTCGAAGCCCATGTAGAGTTTATGCATGAATTGGTTACAGGACCTGCAGGATTACTAGAAGAATGTAATAACACAGTCGTTGAAAACACTGTATGCAGGTCATGTTACAGGTACATGTCCTTTTTGTTATCCTAGTCCAAACCCATTTCCTGCTAATAAAACAATGAAATTAAAAATTACTCTTGCTGGGCATGTATTAAATACAACATTCTGTTATGAGTATTTGTTCCTTTTATTAGTGATTTGCTATAAAATCTTAGACATCAAATTATGCATGCAGAGCATTAGAGACGTTAATGATGGGGGGGGGGGGGGGGGGGCTAACTAGGTGTTTATAACGGCATACATGCAGAATGCTTAACTACACTGTAAGAAAAAAACTTATTAAACAGTGTTTTTACATGGAGAACTACTGGTGAAAATTCTATCAATCAAAATGCATTTTGGTTGCTAGGTAGATTTCACACAACCTAACCAAATATCACAGTCTGTATGAAATCGGGTATTCCCGTAATATCCACCTAAAGCTGGAAAATGTCAGTATACTATACAGAGCAACATTCTTCTGAAATGCGTAATATGTCATTTTTACAGTCTGTTATAGAATTTTTAAACCATAGCCATCATGGGTATACCATAATGGCCCACTTAATGAAAAGTTGTCAACTGGCTAGGCTTGCTGTCTAACAAGATGACTGATAAACTCTGCCAAAATGGCAAGATGATTACATCACATTCCCAAGCAAGATGTGATGAGCAAAGTAATGAAGTCCTGAGTTGAGCTTTAACTCACACAAGATTACTGTCTACTCCTCCACCATAACCCTGCTATTTAGACTAGTATTTAAGATTATTTGTACAAGTGTTCATCTCGGATGAGAATCGATGCTTAGCACCAGAGTTAGCTATGTTGCATTTGCAGTCCCTGGGTAGGTAAATAGCAATAAAACTACTAGATGTCCAAAAAGTACACAACAACCCGAATTCCAACCCTAAGAATGTCTAACCTTGACATCACTAGCCCCAGCAAACCACCATAAATACAGAGCGTGCACGTGTGCGCACACACACACAGTCATTCACAAAGGAAGTAAAATCATAGGATATAAATATTATTGATAAATGGATAGGAGGGGATACATATGATTATTATGTCAAATATATGGTTTAATACATGATTGATTATTTAAAGTCCTTTTTTTTTAAACTTCTAATCATAATGAGGATATGTGCAACATCATCAGTGTGTTTATTATCGCCACTTTGTAGTATATAACTTCATGACGGTTAACATAGGAATTGATTTTTGGATTTTGCTCATTGGTCAATATGGTCACATTCTGATTCCTTCTTCAGATAGTGTGCTATCTGCATTCTTCTGCATACACGAGCTCAGAGATGCCCATGATGGTCTAGTGTCACTGTGATTGACAGGAGAGACAGAGTATGCAATCCCTCCCACCCAGAGAGCATGACCAGTTTTGCTTTCTACAATCCCAGCCATGAATGGTTGTGTTATCTTTGGGAATGGAATGGTCGCATGATCTCCAGACTAAAAGGCGAATGCTTTTCTGTTGTACTCCTCTAAAGAACTACATAGGAATTTTTAATAGCTTGATACAGGCCTGAAAATGTTAACACCTCAAAAGAAAGTTCATTGTTAGAAAATGCTTACCATTGTTTATTTATTTATTTTCATTAATCCCAAGTGAGAACTTTCATCATTCCCAGCTGGTTTTTAATCATTCCCCAGCTGCTAATTTAGTAGTATTTAAGTATTTTTTTAATTATTATTATTTTTTTATTTAAGTGGACCCGAATGGAGCTGGACCGCTATCTCACATGAACACAGAGCTTTTATCTCGACCACTAGCAGAACTCATATTGCCAGCTTAATTGAAGACCAAAACCCTACGTACCCTCGCTCTGTCTTTCTCTTATTCTTCTTTCTTTGTCTTATTCTCATTCTCATTTTTTTTGGCTCACTTCACTCACTCAAATGCACCCCACGCATGCAAAACAAACTGGGTTGAGTGGTGGTGAAAACAGTGAAGCAAACGACTCTTTCTACATGCCACAACTGAAGATTACAAAGAGATTCATCATTTATGTATGACCAGAGCAAAATACAACTTAAAATGCCATGGAACATGCAAGTGTTTTTTTTTGTTTGTTTGTTTTTTGGTCAAAACCCCCCCCCCCCCCCCCCCCCCCCCCCCCACACACACACACACACACACACAACGCAGGCTTTCTGAAATCTTTTTTTTGTTCTATGATGGAAAATCATTTATTCTTTATAAAAGAAATTCTGAGTGATAGAACTTTGTGAAAGAGACTCGATGTTGAAATGCTGTAGGTTTTTATTTTATAATGGATTTTGTCAGTTCAAGAAACAACCTCATTCTGGGGCTCAATGGTGTCAGCGTTTCCTTTTAAATCACTTGCATACTTTTCATTACACTTTTGGCAAGGAGGGCATTGTTGACTTGCTTCACAGTCCAATTTTGTTTCCTCAAATGTTTTTTTATTTATATATATTTTTTTTTTTGGCAGATACTCTAAGCTGAAGTGAACCTGCATTTAAAAGATGTGGTAACATGCTCGCCGTGGACAGACGTTCTCTTCAGAGATCCTTCCTCTAATGGTTCTCTTCCATTGTCCTGCAAGACGTCAGCAGTGTTCTTCCTTCAGAACTTGAAAACTCGTCAGAAAGCTGCCAATTGTTTAAAGCATTCCTGTTAAGTGAAGTCTTACATTTTTCAACTGGTCTACTCAAAGTGTCAGAACGCCAGCCAGAGACAGAAAACATGGCTAACAACACTGCAGACCACCCACCTGGGAACTCTGTGGCTGAAGGCAATCATGATGGGGACTTTGGCTGCACGTTGATGGATCTCCGGGAACTAATGGAGCTCAGGAGCGCAGAGGCGGTCAACAAGATCAGAGACTCTTATGGAGATGTGCAGGGGATCTGTCACAGGCTGAAAACTTCTCCTATTGAAGGTGAGATTATGCACACACACACAACTACATTTAAGCAAGTAATTGGAAGTAGATAAAGGAATTTTTCCATCCAAATATTGTGCAAATTTAAATGGAAATTCCAAAATGGAGACTCTTGCGTGAATATTCCGAAGAATATGCAATACCCATACTCTTTAAAAGTCTATAACTACTAAGAATATGAATGCAGATGAAGCCCCAGAAGCAACAGTGCACTCATGTCACATTACAAAATCTGCATGATGCATTTCATTTTATTGCAGTTGCAGCTCTCTCCTGAAGCTATGTTTCAGTCAGTGGTTCAGTAAATACAACGTCCTGACATATCTGTATTGACAGTTAAATGTAAACATATATCAAAAAAGGGATTGCATAAAGTTTGTTAATCCAATTAGAGTTTCACTCCTAAACTCGGGAGGCAGTTAGGACCGATGCCAGAACATGCGCTGTTACATTAGAGCTACAGGCTGAAATATTGAGCTGACATTCAGTAAAGCTTTTGCTGTGCGTCTAATGTTTCTGTTATTTATTTCACTATATTACATCTCTCAAACACACACACATACACTCTACCGCCGACAGGAGCAAAGTTTCATTGCTGTGGAAAAATGATACTAATATCCTATAATATGGATACATTTCCTTTGTTTTGGCCTTTGGGCCCAACTGAAACTGCATTTTTGACCTGTTTTTTTTTTTTTTAAACCCTAGATGTCTAGCAACAGATACATTTAACATGTGTTGTAAGTGTGGATCGGTGAAGGGGGGGGTATTTGAAAATAATATTAATTCTGATTGTTTTGTAATGCATCTGCACCAAATGTAGAACAGAGAGCGAGCTAATTTACCTCCTGCAGGTGCCATTTTGGTCACTCTTTTACAACTGGACAGAGCTGTATACAGCAGAAATGCCACATTCCTACGTGAACGGGGAAGTAGTTTTATGACCAACCTCTGTATGTTCAATGCCATATCTCTGTATGCTCAATCTTTGTTGCCATAGATCATACAAAAAACAGTGCATAGGTGGCATGTGTTCATACCCAGTACCCTGAATTTGGTCACCTGCCAATTCACACCCCCCAGCCTGCTCTGTTATGTTAACATTTTTGGAATAATTAGTTTCCATAATTTGGCATTAGCCATTAGCTTTCTTTGTATTATTACCTTCATTTGTTGCTGGGTGGTACCCTCTTTTATACCTTTTTTGTACCTAGAATATACACTGTATGTGGGCCTTCCCCAAACTTTTCATGCAAAGTTGGAGGCACATGATTATCTGGAATGTATTTGTATGCTCTAGCATTACAGTTTCCCTTTATTGGGACTAAGAAACCTAGTCCAAGCATGTTCCAGCATGACAAGAGGTCCATAAAGACATGGTTTGTCAAGGTTGGTTTGGAAGCACTCAAGTGACCTGCACACAGCCCTGACCTCAACCCCACTGAACACTGTGAATTGGAGCACGGACGTCACGGCAGTGCTCCTTTCCCGACATCAGTGCTTAACCTTACTCATGCTATTATGGCTGAATGGGCTGAAATCCCCACAGCTACATTCCAACATGTAGTGAACAGCCTTCCCAGATGAGTGGAAGCTGTTATAGTAACGGGGGGGCAACTCCATATTAATGCCCTGCTTTTGGAAGAGGATGTTCAACAAGCATACATGGGTGTCATGATCAGGTGTCCACACACTTTTGGCCATATAGTGTGTCTTCATTTCCAGGTGAAAGTTAGATTTAAGGTACAAAGGTCTACCCTTGAGGGTACCACCTGAGCAACAAGGAAAGGTATAGTTTAGTACGGTAAAGCAAACTTTAATGATATTTAATTAGATTTTTTCACCTATAGAATTGTCATACTAGATTTCTTATGTGAAAATTCAGAATTTACATAAAAACAAATTGATGGAATCCACATGCGCCAACACAAGTAGTAATCCCCTGCTCAAGCAAGTGGCAGCTGGGGCATCTTCTGCATCGGTCCCCAATGCTAATGGGTAGATACTTATAGAAAGGAGCATTGCTGTAGCAACTAATGGGCTGAACTAGAGAAAGTATCCAATTATTGAGCTCAGTGACTTAATCTAGTACAGTAAGTCACATTTGATGGCTTGATGATTTTGCTCAGAGTATGGTTTCTTGCTATTTGCTGCTCTAGCTTCAGCCCAAATGGAATATTATGGATGGGAATTAGTTGTCTTGCTTAATGTAGGAGGTCTTGAAGGTTCTTTGCCGATATCTACAGTATTGTTTGAGGTGCTGGTAGAACTAGTAGCAAAGCTTCAAGTGCTGATGGTCCAATGTAATGGAGTTTCAAAGGATTTATCCTGATGTCCTTAAAGAGCCAGAAGCAAGAATCTTTCAATGCAGCCACATGTGAACATCATACTCGCCTTTTTCTGCATTGATATTTCTGACCCAATTCTCTTTGATAACCTTTGGAGTGTTCTTCAACAAAAAGGTAATGGCATTATTTTTGAGAACAGTACAACTCCTCACTATTTCAACATATGGCCTCAATAGTGCATTCCAGCACTGAAATTTGTTCCATGACATCTTCCTAATTACTTCATAGATCATTGCTTTTGTTCCATTTAGTAATCAAGGGACAGCTGTACTGATGCTTTGCACACAAGATATTACTCATTTTAATGAAGGCACCATAATTATGTTTTTTATTCCACCCTTAGGGGGGTGGGTGGAAAATGCAATGTTTGATCCAAATTAGATAAGTGTTTAGATTCTCAGGTCGATCTTGGAGAATCTTTGCCCTGCAGTATTTTGCGCTACTTCTTATGCGGATGATATACTGGTGCTGGTTGTTTGTGCACATATTGATACTAATGAGAATTTTTTTTGATGGGTTATTAAGAGGTTTGGGTGTAGTAGGTGGGAATCATTAGATCTTATAGTGGTGCTTTGTTTGCTTGACTGAACCATAGCTGTGTTAGTTTCCATTGCACTGTTGGCTGGTGGGAAAAATCTATTTCTTCATCTTTGTATCATGATATCTGCACCCTATTGCTCTATTGCCCAACCTTATTGCAAAATATGCTTAGTGCCTGGTTCTCACTGCGAAGTCCAGGGTAAAACTGATTGGTCATATTTGTTAGAACATTCCAGATGATGTCATCGACGTGACCACTTGGTCTCATACAAGACCAGTAGATGAAATGGAATTCTGAAAATCTGTAAGTACATGGGGGAAGAAAGCAGTTGATTTAAAAGATTTTGCACAAGATCCCTTGATCATGTTCCACACTGCTTCATAAACTATTGATGCAAGTTTTTGTAAGTATTAAGGTAATTATACATAACCGTACCATTATATGGGTAAGTGATGAGACGAAAAAAAAAAAAAACATGACCTTTCTACATTACACAATATTGGTTTAATGACAGCAAAATTGTAATGTTACATATTTAAAAACTGGGATACCTTTTTTTTTTTTTTTGAAATTCTGTAAAAATGAACTATTCAATACTGAAATTAGGGAACATTCCGTTTTACAAAATTTTGTATGCTTCCAGAGTATGTAATTGTTTTTAGAAAATACTAGCACTCCTACAATATCAAGTGTAAGAAAGTATATTTTGACATAATTTATTGCGATATTGATATTGTCCAGCCCGACTTCACTGCATATTTTCCTGAAACGTTTCATGGTTTTCTAATGTTGTTGGAAATGGGCAAATGTGTGACAGCTTGCACATAGTCAGGGAATTTTGCACCTAAAACAGGTGGCTCTATAAATAGAGATTAAGTATGATTTACGAGCCATCATTACGGCTGTCATGAGCAGCATAAAGGCAATTTGATTGCAGTTGCAGAAGGCATTTTTATTGTAGAGTAAAGAATAACAATTTCAAGCTAAATGGAGATATTTTTCATTTTTATAGTGCATCACCTTGATATTCTAGTCACCATCTGTAAATGTCACAGTTGGTAGTATGCAACTTTACCATTGTGTCATTGGAAAACTGCTTTCACATTGGGAAAAAAGAACCAACATCTGACTGTCAATGATAGTAGGACACAGTCACCCCCTAACACCCCCCCCCCCCCCCCCCCCCCCGATATTATGTATCTCAATGTTCTCAGATTTATAACAGATGCTTATTTAGTGTGCTGTTTTGTCTGGCAAAAAGGGGAAATGGGCTGTGATGAAGCATGTTTTGTTGCCTTCATTTCATTCCTCCACTGAGCTGATGGGACTATTAAGACAAAGTGAGGGTAGATCGAACAAGAGAGGAAGCAGTGCTTTGGATAGATGGAGCCTCTACTCTGTCATACTACATGTGCAGTAATATAGTCCTCTTTGGGCTAGGATTGATGATCACACATGATACAATCTATGCTTTTATCTGCAAAATTTTAAAGAAATGGCTCAGTCAAAAATCCTGTTTTATTTGTTAGTGTGTGTTACCATTATGCAGACGAGCAGAAGCTTTAAATGAAAAAAAAACAATCTAAAATGCCTAGCCTTTAATAACGCCAGAGATAGCATACTAATTGGTGCAATTATTAGCTTCTATTTAGTTTTCACCATCTTAACATTATCACAGGGGTGGGCAAATAATACATTCTTTACCTTGCCCTCTGAGCAAGTAAGTTGCACCATAAGTGCCACCATGTTGCTCAGTCCCATTAGTTAGCATAATGTAATGTTGTGCTAGGAAGCTAGTTAAGCGCATTAATATAGACTAAGGTAGACTGAAAGGATAACTCTGTGTAACTATATAATTTTCCTTTTCTAAGCATGTATCTAATGTAGCACATCAAAAAGTCAGCAAGTTGTTGTCCAATATTTCAGTTAACACATTCTGTCCGAGCATCACACACAAAAGATATAATTCGAGACTGGCTAGCACCTTTATTTTCTTTCCATATGTTTGGATTAGTGGTCACTGCACAGAGAGTGTTATATAGCAGCTTTGAGCTGCACTGTTTTTGACTGATTCTTCCTGTCACTGTTATAGTATGTGTAGTAAAATCATTCCTGGTAACTGGCAACCAGTTAGCGCATCACTTGATTTGTGCAGTGCAGCAGGCTTACAAGTACCACCTGATCCATAGCTGCATACCAAATGGTATCACAAAAACTTGTACTCACTTGACATGTCTACTTTTTATCCAGAGCAAATTACGGCGCAACAATACAAAGCATCTAGAGAATCTGCAATGATTCATAACTTGAGACACGAGAAAAAAAATGTTGGTTTGTTCAAGTACTGCAGTCACCTGGGTGCTGACAAAAAGATAATTTTAAACCCAAGTGCATAAACAATAATAAGTTCAGGAGACAGAGAAGTAATACTACTGTTAATGAAAAGGGCAATTTCTTCTCCCCAGCTTGGGTGTATAAATAATAGAAATGCCCGGTGGCTTGAAATTGAAGACCCGATTTATAAAGGTGAGTTTTGAATTAGAAGCCAATAGAGTGACCCCAATAGGAGACTTACAGTAGGTTGAAATCCTTTTAAGAATACCCACAGACACACACACTCGCACAAAGCTCTGAGTGAATGAGTGAGTATGTAGGACAGAAATGCTGTATTATGTGTTGGATCAAAATAGAACATTTCTTCCAAAGACAGGTCAGTGAGGAGCTTTCTCTCCATCTTCAGCTGTGAAATCTGATTGCTGAGGGCTGTGTATGTATGTTGATATGTGTTTTTATATTGTGTATGTATGAGACCTTTATGTTGACTTGAAGGCTAAGCACATCAGTCTCCTCAGATAAGCTGAGGCAGCATGGCTCCAGTAAAGGGTTAGGCTTGGGCAAGGCCATGGCCAGCCCGAAGATCTATACTGTCATAGTGATTTGTGTGTGTTTTGTATGTAAATACGATCATTGTTCAAAGTTGAATGAGTCTTTTCTAAGCTTCTTCAATGAGAGTTCTCATATGTGTGACCAGAGGCTTTCTTTCTTGCTTGCTTTAAAAAAAAAAATCTAATAGACCACATTTTTCTGGAAATATCTTTCCTTTTGTTTACCTGAATTTTCCCCCCATGGCTTATTTTCACAGTGTAATGGCCAGTTACCACCCCCAATAAAAGGATAGCTAAAAATATTCGCACAAAAAGGACTCCTTGAGCGGTTTCTATTCCCAGACTTTCTAAAAGTCGGCATGGTCCATATGTTGTTCTCATCTCCTCATAGTCCAGACAGGACAACCATATTTGGAATTCTCAAACCTCATTGACATCCAACAGGAGCTGCTTGTTTGTGCATTTTTGTATTTGTTGTGAAACAGGATGAGGTGGAAGGATGTTCTGTAAAAAGGCTTCCGAACCAGTAGTAAGGGTAGTGCATCTTCTAGTTGCATAAAATTGCTTGCTTACTTACCAAGGTCAGGATAATGATTTCCCAAACATCAAAGTTTGTTCCACAGTTTTAAATATTGTATTACTGAATAAAATATATTGTTGCACTGTTACAAATGATTACTTTAATGTGTCCAAGTTTACATGCTATAAAGAAAGTAGGCTTGTGCCATATAACGATTTAATCAGTACACAGTTTTTACACTGCCATGATATCCAATTGTATTTTATTATCAGACCTGACAACCTTTACATATTTTGTGTAGGAGCTCTGTAATTTAACATCGGCATACTCTGGTACGAGTTACTACTCAAAAATATGCCAAAAGTGCAGTCTTTTTCTCCCCAGTAAAACGGGAAATGACATGTGAATCTGGAATGCTCTGCGCAGTTGTTTTGAACTCTTCAATGTTAACTGACAGCACCTGGAATCCCTGAAAGTATTTTTATAAAGGTTATTGGTACTGGATGATTAAATTATTTATCACAGTTGGTTTAAATGGTAATCAGTAGCTCAAGCCTAAATGAAACATATAATTCATTCTGTATGTAGAGCTTATGGACTTTTTGAGCACTAGGTTGAATTGAGCAGTAAGATTAGCCTGAGTGAACCAACCTAACAGTTACTACCTTTCAATCCAAACACTGATTAATTTATTGATTTGGTCATTACTACTTGGACACGCATTAACTTTCCATGACTGTTACTTCCTTTGACAAGCCATATGTCAGGCTTGTGTTTGAATGTTTGTATCTTTTGGCATATATTCTATGAATTATTATAATTGCAGAAAAGATCTGAGCGTGCAAAGACATGCATATCATAATTTGCTCTAAGCTGTTTGGTTTGCTGGCAAGCCAAGGTACTCTCTTTCCACTGCAGATTTGTCATTAAAGAGAATTGAGAACTTTTTTGTGTAATTCTGGGTCTTCCAACTGCCGGTGTACGTTAACAAGTTGTGCACTGAAATGACTGCTCAGGAAAAGTAATGTTGTGATGGAAAGATTGATAAGCTGTGATGAGGCACAAACTCAAACACACACTCGATTGGATAGTGCAATGGCTGCCCTCCAAAGAGCTGCAGCCCTTGTGCTGTCCATGTTTTCACGAACCCAATCACTGCTCTTAGCCAGGTTAGAACAGAAAAACACGAAGGATGATTGTGAGCTGTGTAAATTTGACACATTGCTGCATTACCTATTAATCAAGTAAAATATATTTTTTTTATTGTCCCTTTATGGTGCCTCCAACATTCTGGTGCATCAGACAAGGCAATATACACAATAACGTGTGCTAATAGAGGTGCCTAAAATGCAGTGTATGTTATGAAGTGCTGATCTAGGTGACCTGATGATTCATTGTGAAGAGCTTCATGCCTTGAAGTAGTGCACAACCCAAAGTAAGGCCAGCCCTCAAGGGCTCTGACTTTTTTTGTGAAGACGAGCTGGTTTCTGCCGCTTCTCTCTTTCTCTCTACTCCACTCACTCTCCTCAACTCACTTGGGTCCTGCCTGTTGAAACTCAGCCTGTTGTGCTTGGCCGTCCTCCCAGCCTGTGTGACCGCTGCAGCCCCTATTAACAGTTCTGCTCCATTGCAGGTACTGTGCTCTCTCTCTCTCTCTCATATACACACACATGCACGTATATATGCAGCCTTCTCTGTCAATCACCTTCACACCCGCAGCTCCTGAGATGACTAAGGCAATCGGTGACTTCTTGGCTCTTGTGATTCTCAGGAGTATCAGCACACACATAATGTTTTGTTATGGTTATTCTATTAAATTAGCTGTTTTCTGGACTATTGCAAGTAATCAGCTTCACAATATATCATGATTAGGTGTGTTGCCGTTAACATGGAAATTTTACAGTATCACTATATTAAGCACACAAATGGGTAGAGAGCATTAAAGGGAAATGTAAAATATAACCTAACACATTTTAGCTAGCATCATCATTAAGCAGTATATTTCTTTCACTTTTGAACATAAAAACTAAACAGTGTGAAAACTTTTTGAAGAGATTTTAATTGATGAAAGTGCAAAGCACATTATGGGGGGAACCCAAATCTGAAGAACTGAAATATCGCAACACCAGAACCAAAAAAGCAACAGCAGAGTTGAAAGATTGCAACAGCAGAACCGAAAACACAACAGCAAAATCAGAAACACATCAGTAGTAATTAGGGATGTCACGAAAACTGATACTTTGGAAACAAATTGGTACCAACATTCTTAAAACATGATGGTACTTGTTGTTCTGGAGTAGCATTGGTACCATTAGTAATGAAGATACCAAGGTTGCAATTCTTCTGGAACTGAAGGGGACAACAAATAAGCATAAGTGTTTGTCAGTCCACAAGTGGTAAAGAAGAAGAATGCCTACAAGCACATGGGAAAATCTACAGAAGATGGCCACAAGTTTACCTCCGCCCCAACTCGATGAGAGGAAAGATGGTAAGAGTCAAATATGGAAATACGTTGCATTCGAGGTGGATGACAACAAACATATAACATATTGATGCTCTGAAGCCAGTGTGCAACCGATGCTATCGTTCATTTCAAACAAAGCGAGGAAACACCTGGAATTTGGCGAAGCACCTGAAAGACGATCCTATATTATGTTTGTTTGAGGCAGCTGGCATTGTGGCACTGAAACCAGCTGACTTTATGCTCCATGTAATGTTTGCTATAACCATTTATTTCTTAACGATGCTAACTCATTGTAATGTTATAAACTACCTCCTAATTGGCCACCATGCATCGCCATTCAGCCCTGTCAGCGAAATGTAGCCAAATGTTACTAATCATTTTTCAAATGTTAATGGTTTTAATAAATCTTATTGGCCTGCCACCATATCACTGAATTTAAACTAATGCTTGCATTCAGAGTATAAGGGGTGTGTGTGTGTGTGTGTGTGTGTGTGTGTGTGTGTGTGTGTGTGTGTGTGTGTGTGTTTAGTAGTGCTTCTATGAGATGATGCACTTTAAGGATCACTCAAATTTGATGCAAAAATTTGTACTTTAACAGGAATGTAGTACAATATGGAGGTGAAAGCAGTGGTCTGTTTATTTAAATGTGAAAGTGCAATAAAAATATGTTGTCCCTAAAATCAATGAATAATCATGAAAAATAATCCTGATCTCAATATTGATCAAAATAATCGTGATTATCATTTTGGCCGTAATCGTGCAGCCCTTCACTGCTTCCCTCGACAAAAAAACAATAGGATTTTCACATAGGCTTTTGGATTATTGCAAAAAAAAAAAAAAAAAAAAGCTTCGTGATCAACACAAGTTTACAATACTAACACGTTTTGTCCATCAAGATAATTTTCACAAATTAACACAACTTTTGACATTTGAAGCCTAAATACAGTCACTAGAAATAAAAAGCTAACCGTATGCTATAGACGAACTACACCACAGTCGCTCACCTTCAACGTCACCATCACCAAGCTTCCGAGAACTTTTCCAAATTTGATTTAAAACATTTTCCATGATATGGATTTACTCTGTGAATGAATCTTCATCCACGTTTTTTTGGGATTTGTGCACAACAAACTTGAACCAGTTTATCTACAAAGTTTTTTCCTGTTCAGCTTGATGTCATTTAATGTCCCCGACAACGTCTGTACTCCCATTTAGAAACTTATTGTCATGATTCCCCAAGTTCTGGTGCATGCAGCGCGCTCTGAAACCCGAAGCGAAGCTCGCAGCACAAGTGCTAAAATGCTAACTCGTTTCCGGGTTTTGACATACAAAATGACGTCATCCCTGCACCACTCTAGGAAGCGCTTGACTTGATATGCAGTGGAATTTTCTATGAGTGGAGGACGAACTTTAAACGTCAATATCACAGTCAATATTCATCTAATGGTTGGCAGCCAAAATCGTAATCGAGATCAATATTCGATTAATTGTGCAGCCCTAATTCTTGGTGAACACCACATGCATGTTAGTCAGGGAGATTATGGAAATGCAAAGCTAGAGGATGTTTTAAAGAAAGATGAAGTATTGGCCCAAATCTTGTGCTTCATTTTATCAGCGTTCACATGATGTTATTTTAGATAAGCTGTCAGCTTTGCATGGCCTTGATATGAGTATATGAAAACTTACCTAGTTTCCTAGAAGGAAGGCAGTTATTAAGAAGCAAAAATTAATCTCCTGCTTGTTATAACACGAGTAACTTAGCATTAAATCATTTTTGTTAGGCTAACGAGATAACAGACTGAAAAAATTCCCTCGTTATTTTCCCTAGTGTCGGCAGCAAGCTGATGTTCAATAATGAACTGCCCTTTCTGTTTTTAGTTAATTGTGATGCGTTTCTGATTTAGCTGTTACATCTTTAGTTTTGCTGTTGTGTCTCTGATCTTGTTGCTGTTTTTATTGTATTTTTTTTATTGTATTGTTTTATTAATGTGTTTTGAAGTTAAGCATGCCTCAATGTGAAAATCAAAAAGCAAATAAGACATTTTTAGAATCCCTACCATGTTAAATTGTGCTTCACAAAGGAGCCGCTGTGGTGCAAAAATGTGAGCATGTTGACATTTTACTTGAAAATTCTGCACTGATGAAAAGTAAAGATGGTGTGAGCGATAGGGGTAAAGGAGTCTAAATCGGCATGAATTTTAACATTAGAATCTTTAACATTAGCATCTTTCCAAAATATATGTGTGATCTCTCTTGAGGGAGACAGACAGTTTTCATCGTGGTCACCAGACTTCATTTTTCTACCATTAGACTAACATTATTATCACAAGAAGGGTGAAAGCACTTCAAGGGTTGTTTTAATGAATGGCAAAAAGTCTTTTAAATATGGAGGAATAATAATCTGCTTAAAGGTAACTGACTTATTCTTCTAAATTCCTGGTCAGAAAAAGGTATATGGGTCCTTAAATGTCAATGTAAATGGAATTCATTACTCATTTTTTTCACTCATTTAAAAAGCACCCAGTAGTTCAGTGGATTACTCATGCTTCTAAAAGTAGCTCTGAGCAACATGTTGAAATGATAACATCATGATGCACTTTTCTAAGTATCATCATCAGGTGTTTGTGCTTTTTATAATGTAACTCACAGTAACAAGTAACTGACTGGACATTAAGAATTAATTTTCTACCAATTTTTCATTTTTGCATTATTTATTCTGCATATTTTCTTCATAAAATACTTTTTTTTTTTTTTTGGATAAATTATGAACAAAAATCACTGCATTCAGATTGTGTAGTACTGTCTTCACAGTATGATTGATAGATATATCAAATGTTTAGACACACACCTTCTTTATTTTATTTACCCCCCCCCCCCCCCCCCCCCATGCATTTTAGAATAATAGACATGGACAAAATGCTGGATTAACACAAATGGAACTATGGGAATTATGTTGTGATTTAAAAATAAAAAAAAAACAAAATAAATCAGAATAATTTAATATTTTAGCATCTTCAAAGTAAACACCCCTTTTGCCGAGAATTTTCAGAAATGTACTCTTGGTATTTTCTCAACCGATTTCTTGAGGAAGCCCCCTGAGATGCTTTCTAAACAGTATTAAAGAGTTCCCTCCTATGCTGGGCACTTATTGGCTGCTTTTCGGAATCTTTCGCTCAGAGTCATCCATTTAAAAAAAAATTTTTTGTAAATAAAATGTTAGTTTTCTAATGAAAGAAATTAATATGTTGGCACAGTTATATTTTTGTCTACAACAAAACATTTAATCATACACCTTCAGATCAAAAGGTTTTTAGGATCATGAGAAACATTTCAGTCAAGTGTCTCCAAACATTTCATCTTAAGAGTTGACCAGTAGTGTATATCTGATCAAAGATAATGCAACCAAGCCATATGTCATTGGGGAGGATTGATTGGGAAACCTTGAGGGGGATGTTTTGGGAGAAATGGTCTGTGAGTAATGTTTGCACGTTGGACCTTCCAAGCTAATTAATGACCTTCCAAGCTAATTAAAGGTGGAATGTGTGTAGGCCGTTCAGTATGTGAGAGAGATCACATTTAATTCCTACTAACTAATGGTGTAACAACTGCTAATTGGCCAAATTGGTGCTGCAACTTTGGTGTTCTGAAATAAAGGTTTACCACCTTTAAAGAAAACTACTAAACTAACTATGAGCAAACAAGAGTGGACAAATCAGTACCTCAAGCAGATTTCATGTCAAGGCTAGTAGTTTTAAAAAAATAAAATAAATAAAAATTATTCATAGTTGCCCAGCAGAGAGGTAGATTCAACAACCACAGAAGGAAAATAAACCCCACTTCATATAGACTTTGACCAAAGCACCTCAATACTACAGCTTCCAAATCTTACTGCCTGCTGCACTACACACATCGGTCGAGGTGCGATCTTGCTGAAAGACGATCTTTTGAGAATCAGGAATATGTGGAAACTGAGCAAAATAATCCAGTGCAAGGCATTCACATAACTACTATACTACCACAACCTCACCTCATGGTTAAATTTATTGGTTTGAGCCAGACAGCTGAACCATTCACCAACGACTTGGTGAGTTTTTGTTTGTGCTACATTAAGGAGATCGAGGAGAAGATTAGGATGATGTCGACACAGTTGCCCATCCCTGTGAATTCATATACTTGTTCACTTTCCTTAGTCTGTATTATTGTACTTAACTAATTCACTAGCCACTACATGTAATACCTTGTCAGTTAGCCTAGTCAGTTAGGTTTCCTTGCAACCAACACATGGGACTGGGCAAGCACACTAGAGTTTCCACTTGCCTAATGGACTAGCTAATGAATCTATGATTTGTCCATCTCTGAATAAATAATAGCTACAATAGTAACATATTGGTCAAAGATATTCAAAGGCTTACCAAGATTTTCAGCGTGCACTTTATTACAGTGCACACTTCAGTATCCTAACACTGCTTCTGTGTTGCATTATGGAGACTGCTGCCTCATTTTTACATAATCGTTGGGCTGCAGAAATAAAAACCATCCCGTTCAGAAGGCAATGTAAGGACAGCTGTTGTTTTCAGCCAAGTTTGAGAGCAACATTGTATTCCTTCAGGGCAGAGACAATAGCATAATTGTCTTTAGACAAGTGGAAAAGTTGACAAACATGGCTGACACAACTGTTACTCCAACTACAGAATATAGAATATACAGAATTCAATCAAAAGCTGAAAACTGTCATGCCATGTCTTCTTGCTCTGAGCTTATCTGCATTCAGCACTGAGTTGGGACTGGGACAGAGGTGTTCGCATGGCCAGCGGTCTGATTTTATATGACTGTCGTTTCTCCTCAGAAGTGTGATACCTCTGTTTGACGGGGACAGATACAGATCCTGCAGAATTTTTGAGCATGGCATGTGTCAGTCATTTTCTGGCTGCACTATGGTCATTTTGCCGATGTTAACCTGATATTATTGCTCACTGCCATTCATTCTTTTATACAGACGGACTGTCAATGGGGCTTTTTTCTTTCTAAAGCAGTGCGTAGGCGCAGAAGAAAAGCTCATGGAGGAGCTACAGGAATCCATTGTCATTAAAATGCTGCCTTCAACTCCGCTATTCCTCCAGGACGTCCTTGATGCTTTCGCCTTACTTCCCAATCTCATAAAAAAATGCCAGTGCACATACAAATTATCCCACTGCAGTTAGTCACCATCGCCTACATCACTAATGTGCAAGAGTGAGAAAGAGGAAATGGTGGAAATTACTTCTGACCTTATGCCCCTCTAGTTAACTTGCAGAACCTGGCAAAAATAAAGATTACTCAATTAGTGGGGAGTTGTCTGTTGTCTTAGTAAAGAGCTCAGCAGTGAGAATAGACAGCCAAATTGTGCATGAAGAAGTACTGCATCAACAAGAGTGATGGATAAACAGTTTAAACCCAAAAAATGAACTCACCTTGAGTCCTCTGTATGTGGCCCTGAGTTGACTGAGCATGTGGGGATCATCAGAGAGAGGGAGGTAGTGGAGAATTGAAGGGCGCTTTTTTTCCCCTAGACCATATTTGCTCCTTCCTGATTCCTTTATCCCTTTGTTTATCACTGTTCTTAGTAATAGTGGACGGAGCTTTATCTTTTCTAGCATACTCTTGATTAAATGCTATAATACCCACCTTAATCTAGAGTAGTAATAATATTTATTTAATAATAATAATAATAATAATTATTATTATTATTATTATTATTATTATTATTATTAGCGGAGTCTTGAACAGTGACCTTTATTTATGTGAAAGAGGCCTGTAGGTCCTTTTGATGTTGTCCTTGGCTCTTTTGTGACTTGCTGGATGTGTAGTTGTTTAGTAATGTATAATTTCTTCTTGTTGTTCTTCTTCTTCTTCTAATAAACAATGATTTAGGCAGTGGTCCAAAAAAAGAAAATAATATAAATAATTATAAAATCATTAATGAAATAATATAAATAATAAAATGAGTTCCCTCTCACATTGCAGTAAGAGAAGCTTTACCTCGAAGTGGGCATTGTGTGATGGCATTCTGTCTTGCGCGCACACATGTATGCTTACACGCACATGACCCCAGCTTATTCATGGCTTTGTCTGCAGGCCATGCAATAAGCTACCAGGTCAGAGGAGAGCTGGAGATTGGTTTTCTCTGACTTCACTTCCACACACACCCACACACTCCTACTCGCAGCGACCACCTGGTCCTGTGCTTTTTCTTTGTCTGGAATGGAGATAAACAGTTGCTTGTCCACCTAGCTTCTCCAGAGATCTGAGCAAAAGGGAGAAGAGAGACCTTGAGAAATTTTGGTACAATTATAGATTGATAACATGCTCCCAGTGATCAAATGTCAGAGTTAATTAAAGGGGGATGGGTGGGTAGAGGGGTCATAAAAGGAAACACTTGGGACACTAAACAGATGCCTCTAGTGGTCTGTTTCTCTCTTTCATACACTCTGCATACTTAACAACCCAGCTGGCACAGTTGTAGAGTGGAATTGATGTAGCTGTTTTGGAAGGAAGCATATGGGCTAAAAAAAAAAAGTGCATTCAGTAGACACGTACATGTGCACAGACACCAAACATGCCCACTAGCAGTGGCGTGATTTAGATAGTGTTATGGATCAAATGAAAATAATATGTGCAGATAAAGATTTGTTTCCCCAAAATTTGCCCAGCACTTCCTCTTTTAATGTTGTAAAGCTCTTTTGTGTACTTCAAATGCTGCTTGTAATGGTAACTGATCTCAACTTTACAGCTATTTTATTTATTTTTCGGGAGATGATTATTGGTATTGGGTAACACAGTGGTACCGCGAGTAGCCTTGCCGCATTGCTGGGTTCTCCCCCACCTCACGGTTTGACATGGTGAGTGTTCTGGGATGCTTTTCTGCTCACCATGCATGTAAAGAGTGATTATTTGAGTTACTATAGATTTTCTGTCAGTTTAATCCAGCCTGGTCGTTCTCCTCTGACCTCTCTCAACAACAAGGCTTTTCTGCCTACAAAACAGCTGCTCATTAGATCAGCAGTTTCTGAAATACTCAAACCATCATATCTGGCACCAACAAGCATGCCACAGTCAAAGCCACGAAGATCACGTATGATTCCCTGTTCCGAAGTTTGATCTGAACATTAACTGAAGCTCTTGACCTGTAGCTACATGATTTTATGCACTCTGTTGATGCCACATGATTTGCTGATAATTGCATAAATGAGTAGGTGTACAGGTGGTAATGATATACCATGATAAAGAAATCTGATTTCTTTAGCCAATTTTATTAATCTGAAAGCATGCATCTTTTTTATTATTTGTAAAAAAAAAAAAAAAAAAAAAAAAAGTAATGGATAAGGGACATCTTGTTAGAGAAGGCTCCAGCAGTGACCCTGACCAAATAATTTAATCCAGTGTGGAAAATTGTTTAATGGCCTTTTCTTTGAAAATACGAAGTGGAATATAAAGTTGAAAGTGTGATGCCTGATAAATCAAAACCCTAATAGAGTGTTGTGCTGTGAATTCAATTTTATTTGTATAATTTTAACAATGGACTATAGACTTACAACCATGTATATGAGAATATTCAGATGCATGTATGCATATAAACATCATTTTTGGAATATGGCTGCAACTCTAATATAGACCTTAAATGGAATGTGTAGAAATACAAATGTGGATTTAGATCCTCAGTGAGCAAGAACAGCAGTGGAAAAACTCCCTGAGATGATGGATCATTCTGTGAATTTTCCTTCCAACACACATTTTCTTACACCTGTAGTCATTTCTCTCCGTATGTCTTGACGTTATCAACAGAAACCGTGATTGAATGCAATATGAAATGAAATCCAACTGCAGCTCCAGAGCATGATGCACCCACTTGGACTGTATCTCTGGAACAGGGTGTGTTTGGGTTGGGCTTTACCTGCAACTTTTTTTGCTGTTAATGCATTATGTTCACTTGTGCTTACATCAACATAAATGGAAACTCCAGTGGATGTTGTCATTTGCGGTCTCTCAGTATTGTGCAAATTGAGGACGGGAGTTTTCTTTGCACAACAAGGGCTAGGCTGTTGACCAAATACAGCTTCCCCTTTAAGGAAACACCGACTAATTTCCATCCATGCCAAATGGTTCACAGGGTTGACTAGAGTTCATTCATTCGATGATTGTCATTGAAAATTCCACAATTTGGTGAATACATGTATCGTAACTGAAATTATTAAATTATTTACATTTCCACAGATTAAAAAAAAAAAATTGCAAGGTTTATTCTGTTACTTGTGTCATAATCTGAAATATTTTTGTTTTTAATATCTTTTTCAAAATTGGGTTGGAATATGTGTACTTTTGTCTGATAAGGACTATTATATGCCAGGAAAAAATTCCCATGAAATATTATATTACGCTCTGTCGTAGTGCTGTGTTAATGGAAAATGATAGCCATTTTATTCCAAGCTTTTGTGCTGTTGGTGTATAATTAGCATTGTTTTGCACAAAGCATTCACAGAATTCCATTTGTTGTTGATCTTCAGGCCTCTCTGGAAACCCGGCAGACTTGGAAAAGCGCCACACGGCCTTCGGACGAAACTTCATCCCTCCTAAAAAGCCCAAGACCTTCTTGCAGCTGGTGTGGGAGGCATTGCAGGACGTCACACTCATCATCTTGGAGATAGCTGCCATCATTTCTTTGGGCCTGTCCTTCTACCACCCACAAGGCGATGACAGTTCTGGTGAGAAAGACTGCTACATTTCAGACTTTTCAACAATTGCATTGTACTGAGTTTGGGGACAATTGGATTTGCATTTATTGATTTGGAGGAAGCTTTTATCCAAAGAGATAAGAGGCAGAATCCAATCCAAGCTGTTAAAAGAATCTGACCATAATATAAGAGCCTCTAAGTTTCCAGAAGTTTGAACACTAATAAATGTGAGGAGTACTAATAGAAGTACTAATATTCCTGATTTCTGTGAACATTAGTCACAAAGTTGTCAGTCAAACAACCTTACCATAGAAATGAAAAGAAATAAGGGTCACCAGTAACATTCACAAGTTAGAAATGAGTCTCTATTTATAAATATTTAATTATTTGGGTCTTTTAGGCATTTATTCTCAGAGTTTTAGCTACATTATACTCTACTGCCCCCATTATTTATTTTGGTACTCCACCATGTGCCCCCATCACAGTATTAACGTTCGAATGAACGCAGGATATGCGCATCGGCCATCTTGTGCATATGCGTAGTTAAAAGCAAGAATAAACCCAGCCTAACAAATCACTGTGCAGTATCCTGGGTCTAGTGTGATGATAAAAGTTTAAATGATTCAGTGCTGGTATAATAAATAAAGAGAATTATTTTGTCCATGCCTATACAAACTTGTTGCCACATCTCCTACAGCAGTTCTACATCAGTTTTTGACTTTTGAAAGGTAGGCAGCAGGTCAAATTTGAGTTTTATAAAGCAGTGTACTTTATGCCATCACGATCACTGTGCATTCACAAATACTGCAGTGTCTAAAACGCTTAATGCTGAATGAATTCATGCATGCATGTCCGGTGTGCATGCAGCAGTTCAAATATCTGAATATTATTTGAACAATGCCTTGAAACATTTTCCTGCCCATACCTACTACTGGTAACAATAGAACTAGGGGCTCATTTATTTATTTATTCATTCATTCATCTTTAGTAAGTGCTTTGTCCTGTCAGAGCTGTGGGGGATCTGGAACCTTTCCTGGGAACACTGGGTGTCAGGTGGGAATACACCCTGGATGGGACTCCAAACTACTCCAACATTTGTAAAACAGATGGGATGGAATTCTGAATGCTGAAATGACCAAGCTAAATGCTAGATTGTAGACATTCAGATTTCCTAACTCTGATATATACTAACTACTATATAAGGATTCACCATAAAGCTGGAAAGTATTTCTGTATTCTAAGTAAGTTAGAAATTGTATACAAAACAGTTCACTGTACTGAGGTTCACTAGTTTTAGCTTGTTGGTAACATGAAATTGATTTCAACCCTTGCAAATTTCCAGGAATTAGCATTTATCATAGCAGGGTTTATCGGAGTAGGAGTTGAATACAGTTGATTCCAAGTAATGACTTCTTAGCATAAATATACTCAGTCAGATATTTTTTTGTGATTTTTTTGACAGAGGGATTAACTTGGGACTGTAGCAGAGTATTCCGTTCCAGTAACAGCAATGGGACAAAACTTTAAATAGAGTATATCAGTAGGGGTGAAATGCCATTTTTGAGACAGTAAAAACATTATGTAAAATAAAAAAATGTCAGGTGCAATAATAACTATATAACTAATAATAACATAAACCAAAGTGACACATGTCTTTAATATTTAAACAGTCAGATTTAACAGCCACACATATGAAAATGGACAATCTTAGTTTTCTCCAGAGGAATTTGGTGTCTTGAAAATATGTATTTGGGTTTTTTTCCCCCTTGTTTTGTTTAGTTTTTTGCTACAATGTGCCCATGGCACTCATATCTGCACAATGTTCTAATGCAGCTTACTGCTTTTAGAGTTGTATTTTGTTACCACATTAGACACTTTTGGCCTCTCTTTTACACAGAAGGTTTGATGTAGCCAGTGCAGAGTTATGAGTTTCTCCATATGGTTCACAATGCAAGCGTGACCTTAAAGTGAGGTCAGTGACGTTTAATCCAATGTGGTAAATAATTATTGTGGTCAGTGAGTTCCTTTCCCCTCAGAGAATATGCATAATGTACTGCTGTGTACGTTTGAAGTCAGAGCATGCGATTTTTTCAACCTGTGTGTGTGCGCTTCCGGTGTGTGCCTAGGTCAATTATGTTTTCCTGGTGGTCTGGAAATGTTATATATGTTTTTAAGGGCTTTGTAGTGGCTTTCAAGGATTCATTTTTTTAATTAATTTTTTTTATAGATGTCTGTTAACTTTAGCAACAAAAGAGCTTTAATTGAAGCCACCAAAAATTATAAGAAAATGTGTGTGCAGAATGTTGTTGAGGATTATTGAAAAGTCTTTTTGCCCAAATAGAGCTCACTTTTGTCTTTTCCAGTTTATTAGGTAACCTTATTGGCCATTTCATTAAGTACATACTAAGTTAGTTAGTGTGGCTTGTTTCTATGCACGTACTGGCCTCCCCATGCTGTTCATTGACTGTTTAATGACTGAAGTGATTTTACCTTTGTGTAATGCTTTTTTATGTTTGTGATTAAAAAAAATATGATTTAAGGAAATGTATCCATTACAGAGTCTGTATTCATTATGATGTGGTATTTTGTTGTTGCTGCTGTTTCTCTTCCAGCTTGTGGCCAGGCTGCTGGTGGTGTGGAGGATGAAGGTGAAGCCCAGGCGGGTTGGATTGAGGGCGCTGCTATCTTGTTTTCGGTGATCATTGTGGTGTTGGTGACGGCATTTAATGACTGGAGCAAAGAGAAGCAGTTCCGTGGGCTGCAGAGTCGTATCGAACAGGAGCAGAAGTTCACAGTCATCCGCAAGGGTCAAGTAATCCAGATCCCTGTGGCTGAGATCGTGGTGGGAGATATCGCGCAGATCAAATACGGTATGATGAGTTCACCAAGTACATGAGCTGATGTAAAGTGTTAAATGCAAGAGTTATAGGAAAATAATGAAGGATGGGATGGTGTGATGCGACCCTGCGCAAAGCAGAGACTTACTGTTACCACCTCGAGGTTGATTATTTTACAATAACAGCACACCATGTTTGATGATTGTTTTATTCCTCTTATGCCACAATGTGACATTTGCAAACTTTAAAAATGTATTTGTCATTACAGAACCATGGCATGTCTTACTTTTTAGCGGTGCATAGTTATTTTTTTTTCTAATGGTGTGCAATGTCCACCAAGCCAGTTAGTGCCTGTTAGAAATTGTTGTAACACTTAAGGCTCTGGCATACTTCGTTTTTTCACGCGTACACATAGCCTTTCAAAATATACTCCATTTGACATGTACGTGTACACAAGCGGTCGTCGATGCGCATTATGACAACTTGCACTATGTACAAATCCTTATACTTTTTAAGGCTTGACTTGTACAAATGCAGATTCTTTATAACCTGCACTTCCGTCTCTTACATTTATTCCGTTTTTTTCTTCAACTACCTTGACAATCAACGGCCCTGGGTCACTGGTGCCACCTTGTGGAATAACTAAATAGTGCAAAAGAATTAAATGCACTTGTGCGACCACGATTAGAAAAATCGGTATGCGTACAGTACGCGCACACTCTGCTGATGATGGAATTTGCGGCATGCATACAGTACGTAGTTCCTAACATACATGTAAAAAGTGAAGCATACTTTCTACTTTAGAGACACATTCTCTCACTCTTTTGTCTCTCTATCAAAGTTAATAAGACTTTTTTGTTTAAACACACACCCACACACTCCCCAAGTTACAGAGAAACCAGAAAGAGCATAGTTCTCCTGAAGACTCTCCAGTGGTTAATAACATCCTGACTGTTATAAAATACTGACACGGAGACTTACATAAATATTAAATAAATGTCTTATACAGAAAGCTTCACCATATCAATTAAAAATTCATGAACATTGTCTGAACAATCTGAAAAGATGTGAGAATTCTATGATTTTATTTTGTATAATTTTATTTATACATATTACTTCATATTTAAGGTCACTTCATAATGGAAAGTAAAAAGAAAGTTTGAAAGGTGGGAGGAAAAGGTGATAGTGTAGTTAATTCAAGTGGTTTTTATTGCCATTTCTCTATATATTGGAATGAAATTACATTTCTTCAGGACCATGATGCAACACAGAACAGTACTCAAGACTACATAAAGTGCAAATACACAACAGTGTGCAAAACAATAAATACATAGAATAAAATAATAAATACACAGGACAATAGATACACAGATCATGGTCTGTAAACTGTAAAACTGTTGTGGGGGAGGCTTTGTGTGTGAGCTGAGTGTGGTAATACGCTGACACTTTGTGATACAATGGGAGGACATGTGCAGTGCTTAAATATAAGGTAGCAGCGAGCACATGGCATAACTTTAGAAGAGACAGACAGCTGGGGTTGAAGTGCGGCTACAATGTGTTCCTAATCGTAATCATACATTCAGGTGTACTATTACATTTATGTATTTGGCAGATGTGGTCATATAAACAGATTTATAAATGAGGCAGAATACATTACAGGCTAGACATAATGCCACTTGAACTCACAACCTTCTGGTCATTGAGCTACCTGCTCTGTAATAGGTTATACAGGTGTATCTCAAAAAATTTGAATATCGTGGAAAAGTAAATTTTTTTCACATAATTTAATTCAAAAAGTGGAAATTTCATATGTTCTAGATTCATTACACAACATAAAGTGAAATATTTCAAACCTTTTTTTGTCATGGAAATAAAAAATACTAGAATAAAGAATTTATAATATAGAAATGTTGACCTGAGAAGAGCTCTAATCAGCTAATTAACTCAAAACACTGGCAAAGGTTTCCTGAGGCATTAATCTCTCAGTCTGGTTCAGCACACACAACCTCAATCATGGGGAGGATGAAAGTAAATTTTGCATTTCATTTGGAAATCAAGGTCCCAGAGTCTGGTGGAAGAGTGAAGAGGCACAGAATCCAAGTTGCTTGAAGTCCAGTGTGAAGTTTCCACAGTGAGTGATGACTTGAGAAAACGCAGTGGACCAACACCAGCAGATGACATGGGACCTCAAATCAACAGTCAATGTATCCATCTACCAAGAGATTTTAGAGCACTTCATGCTTTATACTTCATCTACAGACAAGCTTTATTTAGATGCTGATTTCCTTTTCCAGCCGGATTTGCACCTGCCCACAGGGCCAAAACTACTAGTAACTGGTTTGCTGACCATGGTATTACTGTGCTTGACTGGCCAGCCAACTCGCATGACCTGAACCCCATAGAGAATCTATGAGCGAGACACCAGACAAGCTGAAGGCTGCTATCAAAGCAATCTGGGCTTCCATAACACCTCAGCAGTGCCACAGGCTGATTGCCTCCATGCCACACAGTGATGATGCAGTAATTCATGCAAAAGGAGCCCTGACCAAGATTAAAACAACCAAAAAAAAAGGCTTGAAATATTTCACTTTGTATAATGAATCTAGAATATATGAAAGTTCCACTTTTTGAATTTATGGTAATGACATCTTGGAAATTACGGGGGGGGAAATGCACTTTTCCACAATATTCAATTTTTTTTTTTATGCACCTGTATAGCAGCTGTGAAAGTGGTGTTAGGAAGTAGCATTCCCTCTTTATCTACATGAGCAGTATAACATTTCCAAATCATACTTGGTTCAGAGTCATATGCATCTCTTCATTACTCTAGTTTATTTCTATCTTAGAAATAAGCTTTAGGCTGTATAGCCGCAATAGTAACAGATTACAGTGGGGGGGAAAAAAGTATTTGATCCCCTGCTGATTTTGTACGTTTGCCCACTGACCAAGAAATGATCCGTCTATAATTTTAATGGTAGATTTATTTGAACAGTGAGAGACAGAATAACAACAAAAAAATCCAGAAAAACGCATGTCAAAAATTTTATAAATTGATTTGCATTTTAATGAGGGAAATAAGTATTTGACCCCTCTGCAAAACATGTAGTACTTAGTACTTGGTTTAAAAACCCTTGATGGCAATCACAGAGGTCAGACGTTTCTTGTAGTTGGCCACCAGGTTTGCACACATCTCAGGAGGGATTTTGTCCCACTCCTCTTTGCAGATCTTCTCCAAATCATTAAGGTTTCGAGGCTGACGTTTGGCAACTCGAACCTTCAGCTCTCTCCACAGATTTTCTATGCGATTAAGGTCTGGAGACTGCCTAGGTCACTCCAGGACCTTAATGTGCTTCTTCTTGAGCCACTCCTTTGTTGCCTTGGCCCTGTGTTTTGGGTCATTGTCATGCTGGAATATCCATCCACGACCCATTTTCAATGCCCTGTCTGAGGGAAGGAGGTTTTCACCCAAGATTTGACAGTACATGGCCCCGTCCATCGTCCCTTTGATGCGGTGAAGTTGTCCTGTCCCCTTAGCAGAGAAACACCCCCAAAGCATAATGTTTCCACCTCCATGTTTGACGGTGGAGATGGTGTTCCAGGGGTCATAGGCAGCATTCCTCCTCCTCCAAACACGGCGAGTTGAGTTGATGCCAAAGAGCTCCATTTTGGTCTCATCTGACCTCAACACTTTCACCCAGTTGTCCTCTGAATCATTCAGATGTTCATTGGCAAACGTCAGACGGGCATGTATATGTGCTTTCTTGAGCAGCGGACCTTGCGCGCGCTGCAGGATTTCAGTCCTTCACGGCGTAGTGTGTTACCAATTGTTTTCTTGGTGACTATGGTCCCAGCTGCCTTGAGATCTTTGACAAGATCCTCCCGTGTAGTTCTGGGCTGATTCCTCACTGTTCTCATGATCATTGCAACTCCACGAGGTGAGATCTTGCATAGAGCCCCAGGCCGAGGGAGATTGACAGTTCTTTTGTGCTGCTTCCATTTGCGAATAATCGCACCAACTGTTGTCCCCTTCTCACCAAGCTGCTTGGCAATGGTCTTGTAGCCCATTCCAGACTTGTGTAGGTCTACAGTCTTGTCCCTGACATCCTTGGAGACCTCTTTGGTCTTGGCCATGGTGGAGAGTTTGGAATCTGATTGATTGATTGCTTCTGTGAACAGGTGTCTTTTATACAGGTAACAAACTGATATTAGGAGCACTCCCTTTAAGAGTGTGCTCCTAATCTCAGCTCGTTACCTGTATAAAAGACACCTGGGAGCCAGAAATCTTTCTGATTGAGAGGGGGTCAAATACTTTTTTCCCTCATTAAAATGCAAATTAATTTATAAAATTTTTGACATGCGTTTTTCTGGATTTTTTTGTTGTTATTCTGTCTCTCACTGTTCAAATACAACTACCATTAAAATTATAGACTGATCATTTCTTTGTCAGTGGGCAAACGTACAAAATCAAATCAAATACTTTTTTCCCCTCACTGTATATATGCCTGGAGGTCCAAGGATCTTGTTTCAGCCCTAGTGCAGTTATGACTCATGCTAGCAGCCATAAGTGAGTCACAAGAGATCCACAGGAGAGCTCCGTCTCCATGGTGGCCAAACGCAACCAGCCTTGCTCTCACTGCATCTCTGTCAATCTAATATGGCTTGTGTTTCCTGAATCACTTTATATGTTTGAGATTTGCTCCCACGTTTTCCCACCTTCACTCTCATTCTTTAACTGTTATGTTGTTTGATTCAGTATTGCCCATAATGTAATGTACATGAAAAAACAAACATATTCAGCAGTGTGTGTGTGTGTGTGTGTGTGTGTGTGTGTATATATATATATGTGTATGTATATATAAGGACAAGGAACCATGTCATAATTTTTTAAACAGTGTCTATTAAAGAATTTGATATACTTGAACAAAACCACAAGGAACATTTAGTTTTTTCATCATTTATTCAACAGAAATGTCAATAGATGTGATATTCTTCTGTGGAAAAAGTAAGTACACCCTTGGCCTCAGAAGCTAGTATTGCCCCCTTTAGCAGAAATTACTTCATGTAGGCGTTTTACATACTTGTCCACCAGGCTTGCTGGAATTTTTTACCACTCTTCCATGCAATATATTTTCAGTTGTAAGACATTTTGAAGGTTTTCTAGCATGTACTGCCCAGTTCCAATCACTAAACAACATATCAATGGGATTAAAATCCAGGCCTTGTCTAGGCCATTCCATAACCCTTTCTTCTATTTGAGCCATTCCTTAGTGGATTTTCTAGTGTGCTTAGGATCATTATCCTGTTGAAAGGGTCCACTTTTGGTTCAACTTCTACTCTTGTCTGGTCCCTGAGGCAGCGAAGCAACACCAAACCATAACATTTCCACCACAGTGCTTCACAGTTGGTATGAGGTGCTTCTCCTGAAAAGCTGTCTTTGTTCTGTGCCAAACATGTCTGCCATTACTGTTTCCAAACAACTCTGTCTTCGATTTGTCTGTCCAGAGCACATTATTCCAAAAGGCCTGTTCTTTGCCTATATGCTCACTGGCAAACTGTAGTCGTGCAAAGGCTTTTTCCTGGCACGTCTCCCATGCAGGTCAATTTTGTGCAATCCCTTTCTGATTGTGGAAGCATGCACTTTGACACCAATAGTTGCAAGGCTTACTAGCAGATCCTGTGATTAAATTTTGTGGTTCTTGGAGACTTCTTTTTGCATCAGATGGTCTGCTCTTCAGCTGAATTAACTGTGACTGCCAAAATGGCAGTTGTCTGAAATCTGCACCATTTGTAGGTTATTTTCCTTACAGTGGAGTGATGCATTTCAGATAATTTGGAGATCTTTTAAAATCCCTTGCCAGACATTTGTTTATATATATGTTTATATATATGTTTATATATATATATATATATATATATATATATATATATATATATATATATATATATATATATATATATAAATATAAATAATGAGCGAGAGAGAGAGAGATAGAAATAGATGTGAGGATTTCAAAGCAGAAGAAAAACAAGATATTTTTGATATTTTAAAATCTTCCCATTTTGTAGCTAGAAAATTAAAGAATTTATTTGCATGGGTCAGTTGAACATTCATTGCTCAACAATAAAGAGAATACATGGCTCATCATTCACTGTGTTCTCAGGTGACCTCCTTCCTGCGGATGGGATTCTGATCCAAGGCAATGACCTGAAGATTGATGAGAGCTCCCTGACTGGGGAGTCAGATCAAGTAAAGAAGTCTCTTGAGAAAGACCCAATGCTGTTGTCTGGTGAGTACCTGTTAGTTTAGTACTTTTTAGTCTACATTAGGGATGGAACAGTATGAAATATTTATAGTGCAATAATCATCCAAACCATTATTCTAGTTTCTGGTATGTCACAGTATCTGCTTTAAACTCCACAATTTTATATAGCATTTCTTTAAAAAAAAAAAAAAAAAAAAAACACATCTAACACTACAGTGGCATTGCAAATACTAAATTATTGAATTGTGGAAAATAATTAAATATATTTTTAATGTACTTTGTAAAAAATGTATGGAGAAAAAAGTATGATTATGTTAATGAAACAATCTACAATCCCTAATGAATCCTTCATGAATCCATAGAAATTACTGCAAATCATGAAGATGACATTTAATGAGATAAAAGACCTAAAAACGATGAATAGGCTAGGTTAACCAAGCATGTTGCTAATCTTCATATTAATGAAATACAGAGCACGATTCCACAGTTTTGGGGTGATATAAGAAAGTGTCTTTGACCACTTGAGCTGGTCAAATCTGCTTCAAGAGTGAAGTGCCAGGGATGGTCTATTCAAAGTGAATACTGTTGCAATCAAAATTATTCGACCCCCATTGCAAATCAGGTTTATTGTCAGAATTTACAGACTTTCAGCTGTTTGCAATGAACAAAACAAAAAAAGAAATTGAAATAGTTCAACACAACGAATGCTTCAAGTGGTTTCTCCAAATTCAACTGAAAATTATTCCTCCATTTTCAAAATTATTCAACCCCCTGAATAGAATCAAATATAAAGTATCGAAATATTGATATTTTTAGAGATTTAAAGTATCAAATATCTTAACCAGGACTTTGTAGTCAATGTCCAACTGCAGCAGACGTATACCTAACATCAGTATTTTTTTAAAAACAGAATTTAGGTGAAAGAAATTTCTATTCATCCAAACTTTTATGTCTTCAGTAAGGTCTTCCATTATATGTAGCTGTGATGCTGGAATAGTACAGCTCTAGCAGAACTTGTAAGTATAATTGGATATAAAGGGAGAATAATGGGGGCCTTAAATAGAACCTTGTGGGACACCGTATTCCACCACTTTGGGTTCTGATGAATCTCTATTTTTCAAGTAAGAACTGGACTGTGTAGCCTAACCATGCTTCCAAGCATGTCTACTAAAATATAATGGCCAATATTGGTTCAACAGAAATGTTTGCACAGTCCAAGGCAACAATTTGTCATTGACTACTTTAGCCAATGCTGATTCTGTATCCTGTTGCTTTATGTGCTAGTTATGTCTATTTAAAAAAAAAAAAAAAAAAAAAAAAAAAAAAGATCTTCTGTACAGTTGAATACATTGAAAGATGTGTTGGAAAATTTGGAGACATGACTCAAACTGAATAACCACTGCAATCATTGATAATCCAGCTATCTGGTATCCCCCAGAAAAGGATGAGTTATCTTTTGGGTCCGGTTGCTTTAAAGGTTTCTTCCTCATGCCTTCTCAGGGTGTTTTTTTTTTTTTTTTTTTGCCACTGTCACCTCTGACTTGTTTGTTATGGATGTAAATTTACATCCAGACTTCTATAATGATGCTTTTTCACAGTGTTTATTATTGAAAGTGATATACAATTTTGAATTGAATAAGCCCACCCCTAGTTTACATATCACAGTAGACTCATGGGCATAGATTATAGCTAGTTTATAACACTCGAATCTACTGTGTATGCTTGTATTTTTGACCATTGAAGCTGACCATAGTTTCTTCAGGTCTTCACACAGTCTACTAATTTTAAGATTTGATGTACTCTTAACCTTGACCTTCATCAGGAACTCATGTCATGGAGGGATCTGGGAGGATGGTTGTTACTGCCATTGGCTTGAACTCCCAGACCGGAATCATTTTCACTCTACTTGGAGCTGGCGATGAAGTGGAGGAGAAGAAGGTCAAGAAAGGTAAGTCGGCACGTAGTTCATTATCTTTGTATTAGTAGAAATCAGCCAAATCACCCCAACTTTCCCTTCAAATACCCATGGGCAATAGCCTTCTCATCTTAAACCCTCAGAGGTAAGAGGCATTTGAGTGATATATCATTCAGTTTACTTTTTGCCCATCCGAGAACTCGTTGTACTAACCTACTACTAGGATCAAGCATCACAAGAGATGCTTGAAGAAAAGATCAAGACGAAGAATGTGTCAGTGGAGATCAGTAACTCCCCACATTGGTTTAATTCACATTAAACTAATCCCTTATCTTGAATTTTTTTTGTTGTTGATGTTGTTGTTTGTTTTCTTTGTCATTTCTTTTTTTGTGTACGTTTATTTAACTTAACTGGTTTTCTTGGTCAGATTTACATTCCTCATCTTTGCTGGGCCGAACGTGTCATTTCTAAGGCAATGTGCTTGGGAAGCCAGTTGTTCCAAAATGTACTGTTTAATCAGACCAAAACAGAACCCACTTGTTGATTCCTGAAGAAATGAATGTAGATGTAGAAATACAGTCACACATCCATTTAACTGATATTTCAAATCCTTGCTCAGCTACACCTACAGTCAGCACAGCGCACACACACTGTCCGAACACACAGATGTAACCAACTGCTGGCATCACTCCATGCCCTCTGGATTTGATTTCCACTGGGTGTATGGGTTTTGACTCCCATGTTTGGCTCTATATTGTCCTACTTTAAATGTAAATCCAGTGTTAAATAGGGCTTTTGTTTAGAGTTTCCAACATTCAGTTTCAGTTTATGCCATGTTTGTTTTTTGTAGCAGTGTAACTTCAGCTTAGTGTCAAGTTAGAAACATATCGAGACATATGCAGAGGTGCCAACATCTGAGGTTTAGCTGTAACCTCTTGCTATGCTGATATAGGAGACACCTGAAAGCTACACTTTTCTGCTTTTTACATTCAGTAATCAGAACAATCACAACTAAAATTCACTTGGCAGAAATTCACTTAAAGTATAAAGACAGGGAACATAAAAACAAGCATTTACCTCTGGTAGTGGTGATTTTGCGTCACGCTGACTTTATCCGGGTGAAATTCCTTAACGTTGCTTTTAAAAATTGCTGTCATGTCCACTGATATATGCTAGGGTTTTGTGGTAAAATTCCCCCCGACCATGACTGCTAGGAGTTTCTTGTTAGCAATGTTGGCACCTTTTGCATATGGGAAAAAAATCCATTAAATCATTTAAAAAAACAGCTTTCTCAAGTCCCATCTTTATCACATCAAATATTGCACTGATGGAATGATGTATTGTAGCAACACGTCCCTGAAGTATTGCTCAGTTTGAACACCTTGACAGTTTTGTCAGCTTCATACATTTTTATCCCATTCAGCATTAGAAATTATACATTTCCTCTCAACAGTAATGGCCTGATTACTGACTGATGTATCCAGAGCAAGACATCAGTGGCAGTTAAACTTACAGTCCAATAAATGAACAGAGGCAATATGTTTTATATTTTCTATAATCAAAAATGAAAAGCATTGACTGTTGTTTCTTGAGATGACACATTTTAGCCCACACTCACACGTGTGAAGTTGTATTAATTTATTTATATCCTGTTTTTGAACCCTTGTTTTCTTTTTGATTTGTGTCTGGTTCATTTACTTTAATCCATGTTATATATCAGTCCTCCGCCCTCTCTCTCTCGTTCTGAACAGGTAAAAAACAAGGAGCCCCTGAAAATCGCAACAAAGGTAACCCCCCCCCCCCTTTCCCTTCCCATTCAGCGACAAGTCTTGGAGTCTCGTGTTAATCTCACTCACTCACCTCTCTCTCTCTCTCTCGCTTTCTCCCACGCTGTCGCTTTGACTCTCTTCCTGCTGAACCTATGGGAGCTTCTTCCCGTCTTGCTTTACCTGTGAAAGAGTGCAACTCTCATCTGCTGCAGAGCTGAGCCTTATCCTATACTACACCTTAACCACTAAATTAACCCCAGCATCACAGATATTTCAATATCAATGCATTTAACATGATTCAGAGTTGACTTTTCTATTGAAGGCCTATTTTCTGACAGAAATGTCCATGTGAAAGTACCCATGTCATTGGAAAATGATGAGTGAGAAAAGACACTCTTGCTCTTTTGTTTTAGGTGCTAACAATGAAGCCTGACCATGATCTCATATGGTTTAGATTGTGAGATTGTATTCCCCCCTGATGTCAGCATGTTAAAGAACCACTAACTACTTACAGGAATAACAAAAATACAGCATCAACCAAGCAATATTCACCAAATGCGCTTCAGGATGGAGTTTTTCTTTAAGTGTACAGCAGACATATGATGTGTGCACAGCTGCTCTTAGCTCAGGTGTGTGGAGTGTGTGTCAAGGATTATTCAGTGTTAATGAGTGTATACACCGTGCACAGGCTCTGCCTGCAGTTGTGGACAGAGCATCTGCTTCAGGACCCACATGGCAGAGAATCAGACAAGTTGTATAGAGTTATTCCTCTCATAGTTCTTAGGCTTGCATTCTTGTGCAGTTTTTTATTTAAGTTAGTGTTAAGACTGCATTCATTGTATATCCTGAATCAAAGCTCTGGGGTTGGCCGAGTGCGAGTTGCACCCTTTGCCAAATTGGTGGGCTGTAATTCGTTCTTTTTTTCCCCATCTATTTCTTGGTTTTTTTTTTTTTTGTTGTTGTGGTGTGTCTCACTGTTGCCTCCTTCCAGGGTGTGCTCAGGAACCCATGCTGTCTCGTAACACTGTATTCCACAGTCACTGTGTGATTTTACTCTCTCTCTCTCTCTCTCACTCTCTCTCTCTCTCTCTCTTTCTTTTTCCCCCTTTCTCTGCATCAGTTTTAAAAAAAAAAAAGAATAAAACAATCTCCAGATTTTCAGCTGCTTCTTCCTCTTGGTTGTCATTTTGTGCTTATTGTATATCTGTTTTTTTCTTTGTTTTTTTTCCCTGATTTAATTTTTATTTCTTTATTTTTTTTGTTGTTATTTATTGAGTCTGGATTTGTCAAGTCTGTAACACACTCGCCCCCTTCCCTCCTCGTCATGCGTACTGTCAGTCCCGTCAGTCTCAGCCTTCAGGGTGCCTTGTATTACTTTTAAGTGCCTTGTTTTACTTGGGGTCTCATTAATTTTCCTATGATGCCATTTCAGTATTTGAAATGACGTTCCAGGATAATTATACACTGTACTGGGGCTGTGGGTTTTCCAACAGTCCTCACGGCAGAGATAGGCAGGAAATTGGTGGGCGGGATCAATGTTTGACCATAGCAAAAAGCCTGAATTGGATCTTAGATCCCATTATGCTTCTATTCTGGTCATACATCCAGTAATGCAATAGGTCTGTCTGAGGAATAATTGAATTATGCCAGTTGAACTCTCAAGATACAGCGATAAGTGTTCTTGTGAAAGGGGTTTTACCCTGATCATATCTGTCTTTTGTTCAGTGCCTGGTCCCCAATATCAGTCTAGAAAATGAATAATTCGGTTAGGTTAAATGAAGCAGCACTGAGTCACCAAATAGTGTAAGAGTAGAATTGTGGAAAGTCATTCCACAGTGAATAGATAAGATGTTAACAACACCATCTCCTGAGCAGACTAAAATGTAAAATGAAGTTAGACTTCAGTTAAAATGTGCCCATTTTCAAAAGTTCTCGCTCAGATTACTATTTGAGTTTCATAGAATGTGTACAGATTTGAAAGTCTAAATACTGTGTATGTATATTCCGTATGCTTGGTCTGCAAAGATAGTCTCACAGGCCATGTCATTGATCAGTAGTGTTATAAATACAAAGCAACATTAATAGGAATGTTTAGTATTGAGCTTTGCATTTATGACTTTACCTTTCTTTAATATTATATTCATGTATGGAAGTAACTTGGTTTAATAACAGCTTGTTCTAAGCCAGATCTGAGTCATTCCATTAATATCCACTAATGTAAAAAAACATGAAAGTGTTTCTGGCTCTCTTTGACTTTCAGCCATCACTGAACTGCCTACTCTTTCCCCTCTGCCCTCCATCCCTTCTCCTTTATCTGTTTTTTTTGTTTGTTTGTTTGTTTGTTTTGTTTTTTTTGTTTTGCATGCTTTTCCTTCATTCCCATTTCTTTCTCCTCCAGCCAAGACCCAGGATGGCGTCGCTCTGGAGATCCAACCTCTGAAGAGTGAGGAGGGAGCTGAATGCGAGGAGAAAGAGGAGAAAGAAGTGAAGAAGGTCAATGTCACCAAGAAGGAGAAGTCCGTACTGCAGGGCAAGCTGACCAGATTGGCTGTGCAGATTGGAAAAGCAGGTCCGGGAATTTAAACCAAACAGATTTGTAATCAATCGAATGTAATTATGTTATTCAGATATGTTCCAGTTGGATTTTTGATGACGTAAATTAACAGTGTGGATAGAAGTGGCCGTTCATCAGAGTAGAATTACATTTAACATAATAATCGCTTCCCAGCATGACACAAGTTGGCCAAAATTAAAGCTCTTCTGCTATTTTGTACTACACAGAATATTTATATTAATTAGTTGCTGGGATGTTTGACATGAACCGACTGCTTGTTTGCATTATCATGAACACACAAACTCAGTAAATGAGTTCATTTATCATACTCTCTCCTGGTTCAGTGCATTTATTTAACTTACTGTGTAAAGAAACAGTGTCAGCGAGCATGAAAACAGACCCGTGCTTGTGGGCCATGCTCCACATAATTCTCACTTTCTACAGCATGTCTTAATAAAATCAGATTCAGATGGTGCACAGCTGTTAATATTGAGGCTTATAAGAAGTCAGTGAACACATTTTCCTGCTCATTCCCTTCTTCTAGGGCTGTACTGTCCTTTAACTGGTTTTCTTGTCTGCAGGTCTCATCATGTCTTCCGTGACAGTCATCATCCTCATCTTATACTTTGTGATCGATACATTCGGGGTGCAGGGGCGAGAGTGGAAAGCCGAGTGCACACCCATCTACATTCAATACTTTGTCAAGTTCTTCATCATTGGCGTGACTGTCCTGGTAGTCGCTGTTCCTGAAGGGCTTCCGCTTGCTGTAACCATTTCACTCGCCTACTCAGTCAAGGTGGGCCAAATAAAAGTTATGCATAGATATCATTTTGGGGTTTTTTTCTTCCCAGAATTCTTCCACTCATAATGAATTATGGGGACCACTAACAGTCAACAAATTCCTTTTGAACTCACATTTAGGTGTTGGAGCCTAATAGTGTGTTCAGGTCACATGAGCCTAATTTATCGAAGGTTTAGTAAATGTTTTTGTAGGCCAATCTGATTGAAAGAACAGTTGTCTTCATATTCACATGCCAATGTCATCCATTAAAATGCAACACACGACAAAGAAAGATACTAAACTGTGTAAGAGTGCCTCCTAAGCATGGAGTGTGCAAAATCTTCCATTAATGCAGCCCAGACATTGCAGCGCGTCGGCTAACACAGACACACACTAACTCAACTCTTTCTTTTATACTCTGACACATTTCTTTTATCCTAATTACTCTTATTTGGATTTTTTTTTATATTTAGTTTCATAAAATGAGCTTCACAAATTTTCATTAAACTCCTGTGTGTATTTGACAGAGTAATCCAGATATAAAATTCCAGTAACTCACCAGTTATATGATTTGAAGCATATCAGTCACAGTCTCATATATAAATTTACACAAATCCAGGGGCTCTCATAGGATACGTAACTAATCGGATTTTCATGGATAAAATATTGTTTGTGTTAATACTCCTGCAAGCGATTTTAAATTAGTTCCTATCAGCTTGACTAAATTAGTTCCTATCAGCTTGATAAATCGTGCCCATTTTCAGTGGGACAAAATGTGGAAAGGTCCATCTCGCTATTAAAGTGATTAGGAGTAGAATGTCTGGATTTGGCTTAATGCATGATTCTCAGACATTTCTTGCATAATAAATAGTGTCGTGTAACTTTCTATTTGACTTAAAGGTTGCATAAGGTTTCCATAGAAGTTACTCATTTCCTAGTCCAAGGACATGATCAGCTCTGTAGAATATCTTAGCCTTCCTATTTTAATTACCCCGATTCTGACGTTACATAAACATGACATAAAGCATGTGCTGTGGTGGTGTAACATTTGCAAGAACAGTAAAGGAAAAGGGCTATATTTGTATAAAACTTTATTTCAAAACTACTAGGTTCCGTTGCTTAACAACTATATATTTAAAGCAGAAATTCAAAATGTATACATGTGAATCAAATTTGGATAATTTCTTAATTTATTAGCATGGAAGCAGTAATTTAGCCACTGCCATGGTAAACTACTCTTACAGTAGTTCTAATGTGGATGCTGCTGGTGTAGCAGCTTTGTTTTTTCCCCAAGGACATTCTAAAAATTTTGCCCTCTCAAAGCAACTGTCTATGAAAATGTAGAAATAATCAAAGAAACTGTAAAACTCAGCTGTAAATCAGGTTTAAGGCTGAACAAAAACCCAACAACTGTTATGAGTCAGGTGGGCAGTCATTCTCCAGGTTCTCTAAATAATTAATCATCTGCACTGAGCACATAAAATCTGAGACACATCAGAAAAACAGGAAAAGAGGGAAATGACCTCTGCTCATCCAAACCTAAATGCAGTTAACAATTTCATTTAAGCTTGGTTTAATTTTATTTGGAATAGCAATGCATTCTGTGATAATATGAATCTGTGTTGTTTTTGGAACTTTTTATTATAATATTTCTGTAAGAAAAGTGGAGGGTAAATTCCAAAATATCTGAACAATATAAAATTTAAAAAAAAACAGAAAATAAGGGAAATAAAATGGATTCCAGAGGACCCAACTGCTGTCTGAATATTTTTTTGTAGGATTCAACAAAATCCTGTAAACCAAACATATTGATATCATACAATGTAATGTGCATTAACTTCAGAAAATGTGGATATCTAGTTGGCTAGCTACTAATTTAAACTGTATGTGGTATAAACACACTTGAAAAATAAGCAGAGCTCTTAACCATATGAAGCGTGTTTCTTGACTAACTCATTGACACACTCATAACATGGAATTGAACTTGCTGCCAAGGGGCATCACTCTGCTCAAATTGTGTCACGCTCTGTTTTTTTCCCCTCAACAGAAAATGATGAAAGACAACAACCTGGTGAGGCACCTGGATGCCTGCGAGACCATGGGCAATGCCACAGCCATCTGTTCTGACAAGACTGGCACACTTACCATGAACCGCATGACCGTGGTGCAGGCCTACATAGGTGACACGCACTACAAGAAGGTTCCAGAACCTGAGGCTATCAAACCTGAGACTCTGGAGCTCATGGTTAACAGCATCTCCATCAACTCAGCCTACACCACCAAGATCCTGGTGAGAAAACTAGTTTTTAAAATGTCCTTCTTTTATTGTAGACTTTCGTGCTTTCAGATAATCTGTTTAATCTAATCTAGAGATCACAGTTCTGACTCTCAAATCATTGACGCTCCAATTCCATAAGGAATAAAATGTATATTTGTAAACGTATTTACATTGCATCAGACCAGCCTCGTTACTGTAGCAGAGAGTGGTAACTACAGCACATTTTCCTAGTGGTTATTTGTGAATGATTGCTCGTCTGCATTTTGAATGACCAAATAACCAAATTGGTGGCACATTTGTATGCCAATGCTCGATATTATGAGCAAAAACAACTGTGATCAAGTCTGTAAAGAATAAAACACAAAAGGATGTGCTGTTATAAGAAAAGAAGTTGCTATTACCTAGTCAAAGTTACTTATGTTCCAACAGCATGTACCTCTTATGTTTCATTTCTCTTATACCATGACAATTTGCTTTACTTTTTATTTATTTATTTATTTATTTATTTATTAATGAACATGTCATCTTTTTAACAGTTTAAATGGTTATAGGTATCTTAAGCTATAGTGGGCTCATTGCAACTGGACAGTTGAAGACAGGAAAAAGACCAGGAAACAGTTTTCCAATCTTCAGCAGTCCAGTTTCAGAGAGTCTGTGCCCACCGTAGCTTCAGATTCCTGTTTTTTTGTTGACGTGATTAGAATCCGACATGCTCTGCTGTTGTAGCTCATCCTTCTTCAAAGTTTGGTGTGTATGCTTTTCTGCTCAACATGGTTGTAAAGAGTGCTTATTTGAGACACAGTAGTGTTCCTGTCAGATCAAACTAGTCTGGCCATTCTCCTTTGACCTCTCTAAACAATGTGTTTCTGCCTGCAGAACCGCCACCCACTGGATGTTTTTTTTATTTTTTATTTTTCCACACTTTTCTGTTTGAGCAGGTATACAGGTGTTCCTAATAAAATCGATAGTGAGTGTAGTTACATTCAGTATTGTGGAATGTCCATGAAATGTCATTGTAGCGTCTATAAACCTCACCTGCCTTCCTGAAGTTAATAAGATGCAGCTTGCCATGTTGAAGAGACACTAGAAAGTCCTTTAACCTGTACAAAGGGCTGACACTAAGACATCTCCTTACAGAAATCTTCACCAAATGACACAATGTTTTACTTTGTTACTAGAACTATTTTTAATCTTTTTCTTATAAGCGTTAAATTATTGTGAAGTAACTGCTGTACAAGTTCCTGTAAATGAATTGTTACTATTAAAACCAGTATTAGAATGAACATATCAATATAAACCTGTGATTTGATTTACAGAGCTGTTGTATAGAAAATTATCTTAACTTCTGACAAATTCTGAGTCCAGAATTCAACAATGCTCTGTTATTTAAAATAAATAAATAAATAAGTCTCCTCTCAAAGTTTAAAGGAAACTCTCACCACAGGACCCTAGCAGTATTAATGGCTGGTTAAATAATTAGTCATGGCAATGTTTCTGACGAGGATAATAAGCCACTCGTGGGTGAAAATCGCTCTTGATAAACACTCTCAGTGCACACTGAGTTAAGAGTGAGGCAGTGAGTGCAGCCATGACTTACCCCATATATGTGCTTTCTTTGTTTAGTAATTGGAAATTTATTGTTCAGAACATATTATTAAATATTTGCTAATTAGTTTGTGTTAGAATTTACTTATGCCTTTGTTTCTCTCCTTTTCTTTCTGAAGATAATTGAGGTCAGCCGCATGAAATAATGCAAATGCAGTTATGCAGAATGTAGACTTTTCATGCATCAAATTACACTGAGAAACAAATCTCATATGATTTTAATCATAATGCATTTTTTTGTGTAGCTCTTAACGTTTAATTTTTTTTCCCGTTTATATCCTTGAGGAGCTTTTACTCAGTTCTGTTGCACAAATTTGATCCTTTTTAAGCTTGCTCTCCTTCTTTGGCTAGAGAGCTGTAAAAATGTAGCATGTTTATGGGGTAACCTTGAAGAGGTTCAGCTCATGAAGTGTTTTTGGCAATATGTCAGCTTTTAACATCTTAATGAGAACTGTGGCCTTGAGGAAGACACTTGAGTGAATGTTTTCAGTTCACGCCAACTTTTTGCCTCTACTTTCTTGTGTTCTGTGTAACTAATTGATTATTTCGTCCTTTTGTCCTTTTCATCATCTTGAGAGCAGCCATGACTTACTCACCCCATTTTTATGTTTTCACTTTCCTTTGACCACTTAGCCAATCTTATAAACTTTTGAGTTTTTCTGTGTGGTCAGTGTAAACATTTGCAGTTACCTGCAACATATGAATAGACTTCTGTGGTCATGTATATGTACTTAATACTGATCTTGTTTATACAAGAGTTGAAACATGGCACATGTATGAATTTGTAGCCTGGACTCCATAGCAAATTTCATGTTTGGGCAATTGGAAAACAAAAGATAAAAAGCCTTACTCTTCACCAAACAAGTTTTCATTTGGCATGTATCTAACTCACGCCATGACTCATCTCGATACTGTAACTATAGCACAAGCTAATCTTTTATAATCCCACCACCTGCTGCACTACACCCATCAACTGAGATGCAAGGAGAGAGAATCAGGAGACCAGTTTTTATTAGAGGTAAATAACATGCATGGGTGACAGATGACTTTTCACAAACATGAAGCATGAAGGTATGTGGAAACACTGACCAAGAAAAATAAAGTTTGCCACATCGTTAAAACACTGTGAGAACATAAAGGTGCTAGCCAGACAGATTGATATCTTTTATGTGCAATGTAGAAATGGAACGCATCTCGTACTGTTTTTTATGCATTCACCTTTTGTTGCAAACAGAATGTGCTACATCAGAAATGTTGTTAGAAGAGTAAAATCATATACTTGTTTGTTACTCTTAGTCAGTATTAATTGAGTTATCTATCTCACCATATGTTTGAAGTGATATCTTTATTTTTATTTATTTAAACTTTTTACCCTAATCAGTTTAGGTTTCCAGGCAATCAAGACATAGGAGTGGGCAAGTACACTGGAACCTTAACTCGCCTGTGGGGATAGTTAATGAATATATGATTTCTCCTCTTCACTTTATTGTCAGTGATCGCAGAAGTCATTTTGCCTGCTGAGTCACACTGCTGTCTTCTGATTATATTTTAGAAAAAAAAATACCCAATGACAATAACTCTGTAAATTACCAGGACCTTGTTGGTGAGTCCAGAATTTTACTGTAGTTTTAGCATAAATCATAAAGTTAAGCAGTCATTTTTCATCATTGCATAGTTCAAATGTACATGGTGCAACCGTTCATGTTAAGATAATATGCTATTAAACCTGGTAGATGAAGAGAAAAAACACATGCTCTATTTATGTGTTTGTGTGAAATTTAAAGCCCTTGTTACAAACAATGGATATGAAACAAGATGGATACGAATGTATTTATTCATAAATGATTCATGGGAGCATTTACACACAAAATTTGGTATTTGTGAAAATCCTGTAATTTCGGAAAAAATGTTTGTTCCCTACTTGTGTGTGGGGAATTTACACATAAGAAGACTAATTTAATGTAAATCTCAATTGATCAGCTTTAGATCATATAACTTTCATGGATTACTGCACTTTTATGTATGGATTATACTGTATACATTCACATTGTTTATTTATTCACATTTACAGCATATAGCAGACACCCTTATCCAGAGCAACTTATAGAAGTTCTTTGAAGTCTCTATCAAAAACAGACATTCATACTAATTCTGTGCTGGGCTAAGCCGTAAACAAATGCCTCAGCTGATAGAAGGTTTAGAATTGCATGCCATGCTTATGAATGAATGGATGTTTAAAGAACAGTATGAAAGCTGGCTTGTTAATCAATTCCATTTTCCCCAGCATCATCTTTTATTGCCGTGCAAAACTTTAGGTCTAGAATGTGAGCAGTTTCCTTTGTGATGTACTGTGTTTCCATGATCATCTGGGTACAGTGTACATCTTTTTCCCTCCCTTTATTTTGACCTTTTCAGGTGCTCTGTCGCTGCCAATTTATTATTTTTTTGGCATAGAAGTGAGTCAAAATAACTCCCACTAGTCGTTATTCTGTGTTTCCAGCCTTCTGTAGCTTTACCTTTTATGGAGTTTTGTGGGTGTCACTAAATACAAATGAGCTGTGTCAGGAATGTGCTTTGTGCTTGTCAAGTAAGAAGAAAATCAGCGTTTCTGAAACTTTTGTAAATCTGGTGGAAATGTTTAGTTCAGTTTGGGTTATTCAAACATTTACAGTGCATCCGGAAAGTATTCACAGTACTTCACTCTTTCCACATTTTGTTACGTTACAGCCTTATTCCAAAATGGATTAAATTAATTATTTTCCTCAAAATTCTACAAACAATACCCCATAGTGACAATGTGAAAGAAGTTTGTTTGAAATCTTTGGAAATTTATTAAAAATAAAAAACAAAAAAGCACATGCGCATAAGTATTCACAGCCTTTGCCATGACACTCAAAATTGAGCTCAGGTGCATCCTGTTTCCACTGATCATCCTTTCCAGTTTCATTTTTATTGAGCATTTCTGCTGAAAATTTCTGCTGAACATTTCTACTGAACATTTCTGTTGAACATTTCTGCTGAATCCACTGATCATCCTTGAGATGTTTCTACAACTTGATTGGAATCCACCTGTGGTAAATTCAGTTGATTGGACATGATTTGGAAAGGCACACACCTATCTATATGAAGTCCCAAAGTTAACAATGCATGTCAGAGCACAAACCAAGCCATGAAGTCCAAGGAATTGTTTGTAGACCTCCAAGACAGGATGGTATCGAGGCACAGATCTGGGGAAGGGTATAGAAACATTTCTGCAGCATTGAATGTCCCAATCAGCACAGTGGCCTTCATCATCCGTAAATGGAAGAAGTTTGGAGCCACCAGGACTACTCTTAGAGCTGGCTGCCCGGCCAAACTGAGCGATCGGGGGAGAAGGGCCTTAGTCAGGGAGGTGACCAAAAACCCGACGGTCACTCTGAAAGAGCTCCAGCGTGTCTCTGTGGAGAGAGGAGAACCTTCCAGAAGAACAACCATCTCTGCAGCACTCCACCAATCAGGCCTGTATGGTAGAGTGGCCAGACAGAAGCCACTCCTCAGTAAAAGGCACATGACAGCATGCCTGGTGTTTGCCAAAAGGCACCTGAAGGACTCTCGGACCAAGACCAAGAAAAAGCTTGAACTCTTTGGCCTGAATGGCAAGCGTCATGTCTGGAGGAAACCAGGCACCAGTCATCACCTGGCCAATACCATCCCTACAGTGAAGCATGGTGGTGGCAGCATCACACTGTGGGGATGTTTTTCAGTGGCAGGAACTGGGAGATTAGTCAGGATCGAGGGAAAGATGAGTGCAGCAATGTACAGAGACATCCTGGATGAAAACCTGCTCCAGAGCGCCCTGGACCTCAGACTGGGGTGAAGGTTCATCTTCCAACAGGACAAGGACCCTAAGCACACAGCCAATATAACAAAGGAGTGGCTACAGGGCAACACTGTGAATGTGCTTGAGTGTCCCAGCCAGAGCCCAGACTTAAACCCGATTGAACATCTCTGGAGAGATCTGAAAATGGCTGTGCACCGACGCTCCCCATCCAACCTGATGGAGCTTGAGCGGTCCTGCAAAGAAGAATGGAAAAAACTGCAGAAAAATAGATGTGCCAAGCTTGTAGCATCATACTCAAAATGACTTGAGGCTGTAATTGGTGCCAAAGGTGCTTCAACAAAGTATTAAGCAAAGGCTTTGAATACTCATGTACATGTGCTTTTTTGTGTGTTTTATTTTGAATAAATTTGCAAAGATTTCAAACAAACTTCTTTCACGTTGTCATTACGGGGTATTGTTTGTAGAATTTTGAGGAAAATAATGAATTTAATCCATTTTGGAATAAGGCTGTAACATAACAAAATGTGGAAAAAGTGAAGTGCTGTGAATACTTGCCGGATGCACTGTACATACAATTTTAGTGAAGATTAATAAATGTGAAAAAATTGTTTTTCTTTTTGTCAAATTTATTTATTTATTATTAAATGTTACATTTTATTTATTTATTTTTGCAGTCACCAGAGCAGGAAGGTGGTCTACCAAGGCACGTGGGTAATAAGACTGAATGCGCCCTCCTGGGACTGGTTCTGGAGCTGAAGAGAGATTACCAGCCCATCCGCGACGAGATTCCTGAGGAGAACCTCTACAAGGTCTACACCTTCAATTCGTCTCGCAAAAGCATGAGCACCGTACTGAAAAATGCAGACGGCTCAGGATTCCGCATGTACAGCAAAGGCGCCTCTGAGATCATCCTCCGCAAGTACACAGATTTCATTTCTTATCTTCCAGATCTTTCTTTGTCTAGAGCCTGCCTGTTCTGTTTTTACGCTGCATCAGGTCATTTAATAATCTCCACTACTAATGGACCCAAGCGATATTGATTTTCTATCCTCTGTTCTGTGCACCATATGTGTTAATCTCTGTTTTGTACTGGATAGCAGCCACTGTTTGTTTTGAGCATCTGTTTTGAGCACTTAATGCAGTGTAATATTAAACTCTCTTTGTCGGGGTCCGTGCCAGGTGTGCCTACATTCTGGATGCTGCAGGTCAGCCTCGGGTCTTCAAGCCCAAGGACCGGGATGAGATGGTGCGGAAAGTGATCGAACCCATGGCCTGTGAAGGCTTGAGGACCATTTGCATAGCTACAAGGGAATTCACGGGCGAGGAGCCGAACTGGGACAACGAGGCTGATATTCTGTCAGACCTTACCTGCATCTGTGTGGTGGGCATCGAAGACCCTGTCCGTCATGAGGTGAGAGTTTTATTGACTTGTCAAGATACCGGCATTGATATTTGCTTTCCTGTCATTTTCAAAGCCAGGATTTGACCCTGCTGCGCTTGCACAATTATCGTTTAACTTTGATGAACATCTTTACCTCCAAAGCCGCTGAAGCATCTCGAGTGAGGAATCCCAGTTAAGCTTGCTCTTCAAAGCAGCTTCTTCACCATCATTATGCAAGCATTGCTCCGCAGAGCCTAACCTGTTAGTTGCTAACAGTTCATAATGGAGGTGTAATTGTGGACTGATGGGCTACGCCCCAGTCCTGTTATAATGGATTCAGTCTATTTTAATCCCACATCTTTTATCAGATGTAACCGGAAACAGGTCTAGGTATACAAATCAAAAGCTGTGTAATTGCTAAGATGCACAGATCACGGTGTGGATTAGGGGTTGCATAGACTCGTTGACTACCCTAGCACTGTGGAATAGTGAATTTAAATTTATTGAAAGGATAGCCCTTTTGAGATGTAACATTTCATTTTCAAGGGGGTGCAAAAACTCAAAAGTACAAACTTATAGAAAACATATAAACAAACAAAAAAGCATAACTTAACATATAAAGACTCAGCAAATACATTGGTTACATTAGCATAAAGCCAGTTGAATCAATTTATCTTCAGATTATTCGTGATACAAATAAACTAAAGAAAATGATGCCTAAATTAAGAACATAAACAGGTTGTTTTAAGATGAGAAAGTAAAGATGTCCTAAAACAACAGAAAGAGGTAGTAGAGCTCAAAAAAATAGATTATTCCAATCAGAAGGAGCTTTGTACTGAAATGACCTCTGACCGACTTGGACAACCATACAGTTCCCTCCACTAATATTGGCACTCCTGGTAAATATGAGCAAATAAGGCAGTGACAATCGTCTTTGTTTAACCTTTTGACCTTTTGTAATAAATAAATAAATAAATCACAAAAATACTCTGCTCTCTTGGATGTCAAACCTGTGTTTCAAAACAAAACACAGGTTTATAAAAAATATATATTTAACAAAGTTTTTTCTTTAACTATAGAAAAGACACAAGTAAAAATAAATAGAGTGCATAGGACTAGAATAAGACACAATCAATTATTTTAGAGGTGCTAATCAGAGCAGAGCTTTACATGTCAGCTGTGCTCAAGTGTGCTATGTGTAACTGTATAATGGCAGGTAACAGAAAGAGTCAGGGTCATTTTTTTACTCACCATTTTTTTTTTCCTGGAATGAAACTAAGTTGACCGTTGGTCATAAATGGGCATGTCCTTGAATTTGCAGCCACTATAATGAACTTGTATGAACTCATAATACAGTATAGCCAAGGCCTTCTTTGGCATTAATTGGTTTTGTAGACTACATATGACATCGCTGTGAACATGCTGTGAGCTTTTTAATTATCTATAAATAAATGAGCTTATTGGTTCTAATAAGGGGTATGGTGTGATTCATCACAAGATTGAGCTCAGATAATTACAGAGGGCTGCACCACGCCTCATGTGTACACACACACACACACACACACACACACACACACACACACACACACACACATATATATGCACACACCACCCTTTGCCCTCTCCATGTGTTGGCAGCCCTATGGCTGAGTGAGCAGCGCAGACTGGCATGGCGACACACAGTGCAACTAAAATACCCTAACCACCTACCATTTAGAGACATGCACTCATACCCAAGACGCCACACAGAACTAGACAACAGACTGATCTGAGACCAGTCAATAACTTTGGAGCCCTGCTGCTCCTTAGCTTATCGTAATAACCCTTTTCATTCTTTATGTCAGCCTGGAGTTTGCGTGTCTTCATGGAGGCAAATCGGTTTGTCCCAGACTTGTGATACACCGCTTGTGAATATAGATTCATACAGCATTTATTTCTAATCCTTTTAATCCTTCTATTTACTCCATTAGTCATTCCCTCTTTCTCTATAGGTTCCCGAGGCCATTTCTAAGTGCCAGAGAGCAGGCATTACCGTGCGCATGGTTACTGGTGACAATATCAACACTGCCCGTGCCATTGCTACCAAATGTGGCATCCTACAGCCTGGAGAAGACTTTCTGTGCCTGGAAGGCAAAGAGTTTAACCAAGAAATCCGCAACGAAAAGGGAGAGGTGAGGAAGCCTAATGAAAACCAAAATCAGTGAAAGATATAAACAGAAATTGGCCCATTAGACCTTTGTCAGATGTAGTCAAATTAAGAAATTGACACTTAAAGTCTATTGTTTTATACAGTGCCTTGGTATTTATCCCCTTGATCTTTTCCACATTTTATAGTGTTGCAGCCTGGAATTAAAACGGACTTAGTTGGTGTTGTACAGTATGTCATGATTCATGGGGTAGGGGGACAATGTAGTGTGCAAAATCATTTACACATACAAAATCTTGACATTGTGGTTGCATAAGTATTCATCTCCATTGCTTTAAAACCCCTAAATTATTTCTGGTGCACACAGTTTCTATTAGTTGTCACATAATTAGTTGAATGGAGTTGACCTGTGTGTCACATGATTTCTGTCACATGATTTCAATATAAATACACCTGCTCCTGGAAGGTACCTGCATTTTCTAGCGAACAAACCTAAACAAACTGCATCATGAAGACCAAGGAGCTATCAAAACAAATCTAGGACAAAGTTCTGGAGAAATATCAATTAGGGTTGGTGAGATCAGCACTCCATGAAACTGGGCTTTGTTAAAGAGTGGTGAACCATATATAATCCCATTTGGAGTTTACCTAAAGACATGTTGGAGTCTTAGGCAATATGTGGCAAAAAGTACTCTGGTCTGATAAGATCAAAATTGAGCTTTTTGGACAGAAAACTAAGTGCTCATCAACCTGAGAACACCATCCTCACTGCGTAGCATGGTGGTGGTAACATCATGTTGATCGTTATGGGGTGTCTGTTGCTTTTTTGACTAATGCCCTCCTTACCCAGTCACTCTTCTAGGCAGACTCACAGTTGTATGCCACATTCTTTCCATTTTTTTTTTTTTAAGTAATGGATTTAATGTTGATTTTTTTTTAATAACCATTCACTGGTTAATACATTTACAGAAATTTGTCCTGGATTTGTTTTGATAGCTCCTTGGTCTTTATAATGCTGTATATTTACGTTTAACCTTCCAGGAGTAGGTGTGAGATCATGTGACACTTTAATTGCAGAAAGGTGGACTCCCTTTAACTAATTATGTGACTTCTGAGAGCACCTGCTTGCACCAAAAATAATTTAGGGATTTATTATCAACAGGAGTGAATACTTATGCAATGATTAATTCAGTGGGTTTCACAACTTTGTCCCCTGCAATCTGTAGAACGTCAGTGACTGCACAGGTGCATCATGGATAATTTTAACAGCTGGTAGACTGTTTAGACTATTAGGCTTATGGTTGATTAGCTATGGCATGTAACCAACAACTTGATCAAACCATAATGTTCACTTTGTAACATAAGCATACTTGGCTCTCAGGTTAGCAGTTGAGTTACCTTTTTAGGAGACTGAATTTTTGCAGGCCAATGTAGTTATTTATCCAGTCTAATTTAGTAGAAATCCTAGGCAACTTGTACATTGTTTGGGGGAACTCTACAGCATAAAACTCAAAACTTTGCGGATACCTTTGTGGACCATCGTACGCACATGTGGGTCTTCCTCAAACAGTTTCCACAAAGTTGGTGAAACACAACTGTATAGGATGTCTTTATATGCTGTAGCATAGTTTCCCTTCACTAGAACACACACTCCAATGTAGTGGAAAGCCTTCCTACAGCTGTGGCAATTATTATAACAGCAAAGAGTGGACTAAATCTGGAATGGAATGTTCAAAATGTACATATGGTTGTTATTATCAGGTTGCCACAAACTTTTGGCCATATAGTGTATTTGATGTCTTAAAGAATAGGTGTTAAATTATGTGACAGGCAAAAAAGTAACTGCTTTGCTATTTTTCTTAGAATTTGGCCACAGCAGCATCCACCTTTCCAATTTTCTCAGAGTGCCACTCATATAAAGTGTGTTTCAGACTTCAGACTGTGATTTAGGTGGTTAAATTAATAAATTTTGTTAAATACTTTTACCAGTTTGCCCTGGTTTCCAATAAGTATTGATCCAAATAGACATCATAGATTCCTATAAACTTATCTAGGCATTATCAGTATGTTCATGGACACCGTTAAAAGTATAAACTGTCATGCAACACATTAATTCTTCTTTAGTTGAGGATTGATTTAGCAAAGTAGATGAATAAATTTGAGCATCTAAATGTGGTTAATCTTTTTTGACTGCTAATTTATTCACAAGATTTGTGTCAGTATTGTACCTTCATTTTTGTGAAATCCCAGATTGTGACCTTTTTCTTTGTGTTTAGAAGTTTGATTATTTATTTCTTGGTCCTCTGGGCCCCTAGGTGGAGCAAGATCGCCTCGATAAAGTCTGGCCCAAACTACGTGTACTTGCCCGTTCTTCTCCAACAGACAAGCACACTCTGGTCAAAGGTAGTCAAAGTCTCACAAAAAACTTTGTGTTTTATTTGCAATTCAAAAATTTGGTATAGGACTATTTTAGGTGAAAGGGTACTTTTTTTAAAGCTACTTTTAAAAGGATAATATCTATGTCTTTCCTTCCTTTTCACCAAATGTTTTCCAATGCCTTTCGGCCTTTGCAAAGTTTTTGAAACCCAAATCAGGCTTTTGACTTATGCAGCTCTCTGTTTTAAATATGGCACTGACGTGGCATTCAAATCTGCACAAAAGGAATTTCCAAGAACCTCATTAGCCAAACTATATCTGAAGCTTCCTTTAAGAACAGCTTTGTGCACTCCATAGTGCCCATACATATGTATCTGACAGTGATTATGCTGTATGTCTGCTCAGTGCCTCCACATTTGAATGGAAGTTCAGTGATCCTCATGCCAGTAATGATTGCCAATTGCTGCTTTTTTGGGTCTTTGAACATATCAACTTTTGATTCATTTTGTGGAGGTATGACTGAATGCTTTTTTTTCAGGCATCATTGACAGCACAGTGGGAGGAACCAGACAGGTGGTGGCAGTGACGGGTGACGGAACCAATGATGGACCTGCTCTCAAAAAGGCTGATGTCGGCTTTGCTATGGTAACTGTTGTGTGGTTTTATACTGCAGTTCTTAAGGACTTTTCTTTATATCAAATTTAGTTGATTGCCCATTTTCCCCATAAAGGTTCGTTCCTCAAAACACACCGCATTGCCACATTAAAAATCACTCAGCATGCTTATTGTGTGATTAAATCTCAAATGTTAGGTACTTTGTTATAATAAACCTATTTGTCGTAGTTGACGGTTGCTATGTTGAAGTCACTGTGTGGTTTATTTGATGAGAGTTAAGTTTGGCACTAGGTTTCTATGCTCCTGGTGGTTGCCTGGCTTAGCACAGCTCTGTTCTCATTCTCAGCCAATATCAGCAGCACTCCTGCAGGGACAACCCTGCAGGTTCCAAGGTGCTGTAAGAATAAATTGGTACCCGGAGAAACGTGTTTATCTTGAAGAAGACACTGTCATTTCCCTAGAAGACACTTACAAACTGAGTAAACCATATGGAGTCAGAAAGCTTATAGTTTTATGTGGCGGCAACAATATGAACAAGATCAGCCATTTATTATGTTTAGCATCTGAGAAAATTGTATGATCTTGGTAATACATTCTTTTTTGACAAATTGCTTGATTGAATGTACTACCGTTGTACAAAATATATTAAGTTCGACCCTTTTTCAATATAATGGGACCAACAAATGCAAAATACTATGTTGTAAAATACATGTGATATACAGTCAATCTTCAGAAAAAGTGATACTATCTATTTTGTGTTCATTTTGGTGTTTTTAAATTTCTTTTACCAAATTATTTGCTTACTTGCTTGTTTATTGTTATTCTGAAATTCTGATATGCTTTTCTGCTCACCCCAGTTGTCGAGAGTGGTTATTTGAGTTACTTACTGTCATCTCAAACCAGTCTGGTCATTCTCCTCTGACCTCTCTAATCAACAAAGCATTTCTGCACACAGAATTGCCTCTCACTTTGGGTTTTTTTTTTCTTTTTTTTTCTTTCTTTTTTCCTCCAACCATTCTGTATAAACTCTTAGAGATGAGTAGTTTCTGAGAACATTTATTTAAAAAAATTTCAGATTTAGTCACAAGTCCCATTTGATCACATTGTTGTATCAGCTGTTTTGTTTGCACTTCCTCGCCTCAGGGTATTGCTGGAACTGACGTTGCTAAGGAAGCTTCCGACATCATCCTGACTGATGACAACTTCACCAGCATCGTAAAGGCTGTGATGTGGGGCCGTAATGTCTATGACAGCATTTCCAAGTTCCTGCAGTTTCAGCTTACGGTCAACGTAGTGGCTGTCATCGTGGCTTTCACAGGCGCCTGCATTACACAGGTGAAACCTCAACCTTCTCACCCGAACAGCACTCGGATTTTGTGATAGTAGTTTTGCTATGACATGAGAGCCATTGTTGTGGGTCTTAATTGACCCTTGTGAGCTAATTAGATGCCACAGTGAAAACATGGCTCAGCATCTGGAAGACTAGAGTGCAGAGAATGCCAAGTGCTTCATCTGATTTGTTTCAGAAACACTTGGTGTCCCTGTAGCTTTGATACCAAACTAATTATAATAAATATAATAATTAAATTAAACACATTTAACATAAAGTATGTGTTCAAATGCAAATCATGGTATGGCAAATGTGTATTTATATTTGCCATGCCATGATTTGCATTTGAACACATACTTTACGTTAAATGTGTTTAATTTAATTATTTTTATAAAGAAATGAATATGTTGGCACAATTCTATTTTTGTCTACAACACCAATTTCAAACATTGGATCATACATGTTCAGATCAAATGATTTATAAGATCATGAGAAACATTTCAGTGAAGTGTCTCCATACTTTTGTAGTGTAGTAGTGTATATAAAACATTTTATTTTGGTTTTAAAACAAAACCAAAGAAAAGCTGAAGCAAAAAAAAAAAAAAGGGATGTTGTTAATAATGCTGTGCTGCATTTTTTGTCTCTGTATGTATGATAATCTGGTTAGATTGATGATGATGATAATGGACTAATGGAATCGGAAGACTGTCGGACAGTCTGCCTTCCCTGGTCTGTGTCCTTTTCTGTTTTCTGTTATGTAGAATCTGGTTTGTTAATGTGTGTGTGTGTGTCATAGGACTCTCCACTAAAAGCAGTGCAGATGCTCTGGGTCAATCTGATCATGGACACACTGGCCTCTCTGGCTCTGGCCACTGAACCGCCCACCGAGGCCCTGCTGCTGCGCAGACCCTATGGCCGAAACAAGCCACTCATCTCCAGAACCATGATGAAGAACATTCTGGGCCATGCCGTCTACCAGCTGTCTGTCACCTTCACCTTGCTCTTTGCTGGTAAGGATTCAGGGAACAATGAATGCATGGCTCTTTAGGCTGCTCATGGATGGTACTGGCACCATAATGTGCTCTCTCAACTTTGACACTACCGGTATTCTTAAAAATGAGGTAGAATACAACAGAAATACATTTAATAGTAATCAAATACAATAGAAATACAATAATTTGTAATCAAAATAATAAATCATTAGGGGGTGGGGTGGACATTAATGTACTTTTTTTTTTTCTTTTTTTTTAACTCTCATATTGTCTCACCCATAACAAGTTAAAATTAAGTTTATTTAAAACACAGAAATCACCTATACACCTTCAAAAGGACATTTTTCTTTCAGTTTTCTAGGTTCCTAACAAATGTATAGCCTACAAAAACTGTATGTACTTGATAAACAGTTTATAAGCTAATAAAAGACAAAAAGCCAATGCAGCCAGTCTTCATCAAAGATCCACAATGCATTTATTACATGTGAACATTTACATCTGTTATTCCATCCATCACTATTATTGCCATAAACCAAATGATACCGAATTACAAATAAGGAAACCTAAATCATTATTAAACCAACCTGCTCGCACGATAATCTAATGAAACTCTGAACGAGTGCGTTTTTAAAAGGATGGTAAGTCGGTGAAACCCATAGATACAATGCTCACAAAAGAGGGTCGCATTGTTCTTGAAAACATCCTGTATTTGGTGTGATGGTGATATTTTTGGCTTTTTTGATTAGATCTACTTTGTACTTTGAGTATTTGAAATAGTCATTTAAACAAATGTGCTATAATAAATGATGTTCCAGTCCTTTAAGTGGCAGTGGATATAAATAAAATTTAGCTCTTATCCCATGGGAATTGGCGGTAATCATTATGTCCGGAGATGCCTGAATAGTACTATCCTATTATATTTATTAGCTTATCAGTCAGTGTAAATAAAGCTGTGCCATGTTGAGGTTGACATTAGTCATAAATACATTACCTGAACTGAATTTTGTGACATGAATTTTATGAATGCTGCTGCTGTCGATGTTTCTTTTTCTATTCATTTTATAAAACATGGTGAGAAATATTACTTTTATACTTCTAATATTTATTCTCTTTTTATTTTTCTTTTCTGACTTTAATCAACTTTTTAATGTGTCTTTCATGATTCAAAATATTATACTGAATAGGGTTTCTGAATAGGTTTTAATTAGGATTTTTTTTTTTTAATCTGTTCACATACAAGTTCTGATGAATTTGTATGTGTTTATACCAGCAGTTTTTATAAAGATGATGAATCTTGCTAATGAAGCATTTATCTGCTTAATGGATTTATGTCTTCACAATAAAATACTTAATAAAAGACAGTCAGATGTTGCAAATAAAATGTTAGAAGTGGCAATTAAGGCTTTAGATTTTTAAAAATTAAATGATTGATCCAGTCTTATTGTGAATGTGCATTAAACTAGTTTCATTTATGATTTATGCAATCATGTAATTTTTTCTTCAGAAACATCAGTTGCCAACTTCAAATAAAAAAAAGATTTTCATGTAATTTGCTAAGTAAATGTGCTACTGTTACATTGCCTACAGTGTTCCTCCAGCTGAGAGAACCTTTTGTGTCATAAACATAAACAACTTTATTTTCCGACTTTTGAAATTGCTCAATATTATGAAGCCGAACAAATGAATACACACTTGTAATGTGAAATTTTTCCTCACTCAGTCTGTTGACATGACTGACCTCACATGGTCATAATGTTCCTCTGGTGGCTCAATGCAGTGGAAGCCAACCAGTTAGCATTCTGTACTACTGAACAAAAGTTGTGAATTCAGATCCCATGACAGCCAGAGAGCCAGTGTTGAGCCCTTTAGTGAGGGCTAAAGCTTCAACGCCTTACTTATGTTCTTGGACTGGATTCTGCATCGGTTGTATGTTGTTTTGGATAAAAGCTTCTGCCAGGATTAATTAATGCAAATTTCATGCAGTTCGATGAGCCTTTGAAAAACACTACAGCTGAGGTTCACACGCTTTATGTACTTCTGCTAGCTGATCACACATGCCTAAGGGTGTCTCAGGCTTAGTGTTGGTGAGCTCATTGAGATAACAGTGCCTTTTCACTTTAGGGAGGAGTATTACGCCAAATGCAGAACAAATTGGCATGCAATTCAGTGCTTGTATCACACCACACCTGTGTGTAGTTGGAACCTTTGGGAATTTGGGGTTCTCCCTCATGAGTACTCGGGTTACATTACCTATATACATTGTTTAAGAAATGTTGATTCTTCTTCTAATCTTTCCAAATATTCAGTTTGAGCTACCAATCCAATTAAGTGTAATGATAATAAATTAGCAATATATATTTGTAAGATATGTAAAATAAATAAAAATAAATAAATTATATATGTATAATGCTTTTACAACAAACAGTCAAGGGACAAAATTCACCCTGAATGACTTGCGTATGCATCTTGATATTCACTGAAGTCCAAGACTTATTCTATACTGAATTCCGAGTTTTTTTTGCTTTGGTTTATTTTCAGTTTGATTTCCTATATTATTCACAATGCTGTTCAACTACCCGCTGATTTTGGTGCCAGTGGGATTTAACTCCTGCATCGTACATCAGCACTTTAGTCCTTTAGTCTGTAAAACTCTCTCACCTTCTCATCTGTTCACTCTGCTCAAACAGGTAAAGTTCCAAAGATTCAACATTCATGCTAATACTGCCTTTTTATACCATCACACTCGCCATCTTGTAGAACACTTACTAGCTGAGCCAAGTCTCTGCCGTAAGCCAGCGCAATTGCGTCATATTGCTTCATTGCATTCTGGAACTTTGAGTTTAGCATTTGCTGTCTTTTACTAATTCTACAGGTTGTCCCTGTCAGTTGTGCCTTCGTCAGTGGATGTTCATGGATTTCCACTTCTCGGTTGGTCTGCAAAACTTCCAGTCTTCTTGAATTTGTTGAACGAACCCTGACTATGAAGACTTGTTGGCCCTAACATGCAATAATTACCCTCTCCTACTAAAACACGTTGTTCGAATCACATGAAATATGTTCATTACTTTAAAATTCCTTAATATTTAATACATATTTTAACCTACGGAGGCCGTCATTACGTGATATGCGCAGTGAACTCTGAGTCGAAGACATAAAACGGTTGAACTTGAGCACTCGAAAGAATTCGCTACTAGCCCCCACAGCAGGAAAAGAATGCCACACTGTGCTGCTTTTGGATGTAATTTTCTAGTTCTTGTGTGCTGTGATACAGGGGATATCTGTAAATATAATCAAACCCATAAGCATCTTGTTAGTGTTTTTTCTGAATATTCTCATAACGTAAAACTCCTATAAAATTTGCCTAAAATGCCTACCCAAGGAATACCCAATGTAAAATAAAAGCTGTTCTTGAACCATATGAAGCACATGCATGTCATTTCAATGTCATTGTAGCCGAGCTAGCGAAGTTCTTCTGTGACTGCAGAAAATTAAAAAGAAAATTGACTGAAATTAAATGCTCTTTTCATAGGAGAGAAGTTCTTCAACATTGACAGTGGTCGCAATTCCCCCCTCCACGCACCCCCATCTGAACACTACACCATCATCTTCAACGTCTTCGTCATGATGCAGCTCTTCAATGAGATTAATGCTCGCAAGATCCACGGAGAGAGGAACGTCTTCGAAGGTATCCACAGGAACCCCATCTTCTGCAGTGTCGTCCTGGGAACCTTCGTTTTGCAGGCAAGACACAGGATTACCATCCTAAAACTTTTGCGTATTTACAAACCCATTATTATTGTGTTTTAAGGGCTCTTAAACTAGTTGGGGATTAGCAAAGTGATTTTTAAGCTCATTGTAATTTGTGTTCTAATAATTATACAACCCCTGGCAAAAATTATGGAATCACCACACTTGGAGGATGTTCACCCGGATTTTTTTTACTTTGTAGAAAATAAACAAATCACAGATATGACACAAAACAATTTTTGTTTATAGGTGAACATTCTTGCTTTGTGAAACATACCTCAAACAAGTTAAATGAAATTATTTCAATTAATGGGATATTTTCCCCCCCAGATGAAGTAGGGGAAAAATTATGGAATCATTTTATGATTTGCATTTCTAAAAGAAATACCAGCACAAGTCAAAAAATGCTAATTAGTCTGCAGTTAAAAGAGAGTGCTTATAGACCTTTAATCTTGGACTTTTGAAAGGAAACATGGCCCCCACGAGAGAGTTGTCAATTGAAACAATGGAAAGGATTATAAAACTATAGTATAAACAAAATGGGAAGGTTATAAAAGGAAAACATACGGGTAGACCAAGGATAGAAAACTCAAAGCAGTATGCCTTGAAAATAGAAAATTCACAACAAAGCAAAGGAAGAAGTAAATTTGAGGAAACGGGAGTCATTTTTTGTGACAGAAATCGGCTGAATGAAATGGGATTCACGTATAGAAAAGCCAAACAAAAACCAGCACAAACACCTAAACAGAAGAGAACAAGGTTACAGTGGACTAAAGAGAACCAATCATGGAGTGTGGATGATTGGATGAAAGTGATATTCAGTGATGAATCACAAAGCTGCATTGGCCAAGGAGAAGATGCTGGAACTTTGTCTGGTATGGTTCTAATGAAACACAAAGATGACTGCCTGAAGAAAACAATCCCCACTCATTTATGATATGGGGTTGCATGTCAGGTGAATGACCAGAGGGGAGACCTCAACAGTCAGTGCACAGGTGTACATTGAAATTTTGGAAAGTTTTCTCATTCAATTGATAGAAAATAGGTTTGGTGATGTTGAAGTCATTTTTCAGGATGATAATGAATCTTGCCACAGAGCAAAGAGTGTTCAAGTTTTTCTTCAGGAAAAGCATATCAACTCAATTACATGGCCAGAAAACAGTCCGGATCTCAGTCTTATTGAAAATTTATGTCGGAAATTTAAAATAATTGGTCCTGTTGTGGATAAAAATGACATGAAATAAACATAAGGGAGACCTAGGATGAGTAATATGTAATTTTATTGAAAATTCACAGGACTGGTGGGTGCGTAATCTTGAGGAGAGCGGTAGGGGTAAGAAAATGGGGTGCGTCCTGGGGACATGGGATAGCCAGCAAGGGTGAAATAAGGAGAACACTGAGAGTACGGCGGACTGACAGGTGAGAAGAGGGAAGAATGGTCAAAGCCCAGATCAGAGAAGGTGACATCATCCTCAGACTGAAAGCTGGACGGAGGGTCAGGCGGAGGGTCTGTCTGTGTAGAGGCGTCAATACACATTCACGGGGTGGATTCTGTATCTGCGGGGGGGACACCCCGCATTTAAATGTCCAGGGGGGTGCTGCGAAGAACGTTAAGTAGCACCATGATGTCAGCAGTGAGATGCGCGAGCTGATGGTGAGTGTTCAGATCCAAATCCAGCCCCTCCAGTAAAGGAGAGAAGGAAAAATGACGACGGGCACCTAGACACACAGAAGCGGTATTAGGCGGATATTGACGAATTGGATTCACACTTTAAGATCTTTTAAGAGTAACACACTATGGTTTATTAGTCACAGAGAAGTATAAGAGCTGAGGAGTGCAAACACACACACTCTCTCTGTGTCTCTCTCTCTCTCTCTCTCTCACACACACACACACACACACACACACACACATAACATTATAACTTTATAAGAATAATAAAAAGGAGTATTAAGATATTATAAGGGTAATATAAAGAGTAGTAGGATATGTAGAATATTAGAAGGGTAATATAATGATATTATGAAGTAGGAAGTACAGTAAACCATTTGCAAGCAGTATAACTATATATAAAGTAGAGATATAGAGCAAATATGAAAGTAAATTATAAACCAGAAATACAGAAAAATGTAAAAGAAACTTACTCATAATTCAGATGGTGAAGATTCTTGTCTCGCAAGGAAGGCCTTAATTTTAAGAGAAAACCATGAGTTGAATGGAAAAAAATATGCCATTAATTAAAACAGTTTAATTTAGTTTGTTTGTGGTATGTTCACGAAGCCAAAATGTTCAGTTTTGTGTCAAAACTGTTTTGTGTCATATCTGTGATTTGTTTATTTGCTACAAAGTTAAAAAGCCAGGTGAGTATCCTCTAAGTGTGGTGATTCCATAATTTTTGCCAGGGGTTGTGAACAGTATTTAATGCAAATGCTGCATAATACATAATTATTTGGATGCATGCATGGCAACGCACTCAGTGAGGAACCAGATGTTCCACATTTCTCAGGGGTTCTACATTTCCAGTGTTACTCGTTTCTCATTGGTGTCATGAACCACACTTACAAACTAGCATTATGCAGCCTGGTCCATAAGTTGATTCAAATCTAGAACTAAATAATGCCAGTGTAAATAAACCATTCACAGCATTTGATGTGATGGTTCATATCAACAGATGATTTGCACAGTGTTGTCAGCAATTCAGTGTTGCTTTGTTTTTGTTGTCATTTTTATTTTATCAAAGCTGGACTTCTTTAGTGCTCATTTAGTTATTCTTGTCTGTCTTTTTTAGATCATCATTGTGCAACTCGGAGGGAAGCCTTTCTCATGCACAGCTCTCACCCTGGATCAGTGGCTCTGGTGTATTTTCATTGGTGTGGGTGAACTGCTTTGGGGCCAGGTACTGCAAATTCCCATGGTTTTTAATAGACAAGAAAGCTTTTTATTTGCATGGTGCACTGTTCCATCTCTTCCAAACAGGATTCTAAAAGGCTCCGCTCGTTTGAATAAATCTTGTAGGTGTTTTTTTTTATTATTTTTTATTTATTTTTTATTTTTTTCTTCATTGAAAGGCTCCATCTGCACATGACAAAGTGTGAAAGAACAGTGTGAGAGAGGGGGAGAGGGAGACAGGGGGAGAGAGAGAGAGAGAGATGCCGTACTGCTCTCAGCATGACGGTGTAATGAAAACATCATGGCATAGTGCTCAGACGTAGGTGACGTTCAGCAGCTCGCACCTGATAGGAGTGTGTGTGTGTGTGTGTGTGTGTGTGTGTGTGTATTTTGGTGAGTGAAACTGCATGTAATCCAGGTCTGTGGGAGGGAGAGAAGAAGGCATGAGGAGGAGGGTGGATGGTGGATGAGGTGATGGCACATCGCACAGCATTGCTTGTGAACTGTTGCCGATCCAACACCCCCCCCCCCCCCCCCCCCCCAAAAAAAAAAAAAAAATATCGCACATCCCAAAGAAGACACACTGCATGGCAGTATAATGAGACATGAAAAGTTTATAGCCCACAATTACACACCATCACAGGGGAATGGAAACTGAGCATGGTACAACCCACTGTGTCCCCCTTGTCTCTCACACATGCATGCACACACACACGCACACACACACACACACACACACACAACAACCACCCTGCATTCATCTGAGAATGTATGTAGGTACTGCATTTAGTAGGGTAAGTGCATCATTAACCCATTAACCCTCTTACCCCTTAGTTCCCACAGTATTATGTCCCATAACCCTATATTCCCCAGAGAAACAGCACGCCAACCCTGAGTTCCCAGGCCAAAATTGGCCCCAAAATCAACATTTTAATTTTAACATTTTTAGGCCTTGGAACAACTTATAATAATGTATTTGTGTAATATTACTTTGAAAATGAAGCAGTTCAGTGTTTTTACTCCACTTAGAGCACAGTTCTTAACTAGAGAAATTACGAAAAATGCTCGCTAAAATCCTTATATTCATTTAGAAGTACCATACGAGCATCAGCGTGGTCAATGCCTTTGAATAAATTCAAGTAAATAATAAATAAATAAATAAATAAATGCATTTTAGCGCCAAAAGTCAACTTTCTGGTGATAATCAGACCAGCAGGTAGTGTTTTCACGAATGCACAGAGATGGTCAGGTTATGACTCCAGACCCCTGCAGTGTCAGTCGCACTGGTTGATGCTGAAGATGAAGACGGATCAGGGTCTGAATCAGGAGAGTTTGCATCACTATCAGTTTCGGTTTCAACATCGCCTGAACTTTCACTGCTGTCACTATCTAGAATCTTCGCTCTCGCCTGTGTAACTGTGAATGTTTTCTTTTTTTTCACTGTTTTAGATGTACCTGTGTTCACTGGAGTTGTAACTTTAGCTGGAACACAATTAGATTTTCGCATTGGCATTTTTAGTTCACTTCTACTATTACACCAATATTCACGCTTGGATCTTCATCGTAATGCCGGCGTAATAGGTTTCCATGTGTCCTGGAAAACCTGGAAATTTAAAGACTTGGTTTCAATGGAGAGTGGACACTAGGCCATAAGAAAGCACCATGTTTGGCTATCAAGCTGCAGAGTTCAGCATAAGAATAAGAGAAATTATTTTGCAGCTATAATTTTAGCCACATATGCCCCGTTTGATGGTCCTCTGATTGTCCTTACTAGTGTCCTTGTGACCTAGGCGTAAGGATCTGAGTGACTTTTTGACAAGGGCCAAATTGTAATGGCTAGGCGACTGGGTCAGAGCATCTCTAAAACAAAAACAGCAGGTTTCTGGGGTGTTCCCAGAATGCGGTGGCTAGTACCTGCCAAAAGTGGTCAGAGAGAGGGTCATGGGCTCCCAAGGATCACTGATGATTATGGGGAGCAAAGGCAAGCTCGTCTGCTCCGATCCCACAGAAGAGCTACTATAGCACATATTGCTGAAAAAGTTCATGCTAGCTATGATAGAAAGGTGTGTATGGGGTGTAGATTCTGAACACCTGAAACAAGTTGTAGGTCATTCTACATATGTATTTTTGTATATAATATATCATTTTAAAGTAGAACTGCTAATCTGACATTCCTCTCCTTCCTCCTCAGTTCATCTCCGCCATCCCCACACACCGGCTCAAGTTCCTGATGACGGTTGGTCACGGCAGCACCAAGGAGGAGATGCAGAAGGAGGAGCAGAAAGAGGACGTGGATGAGATAGACCACGCTGAGATGGAGTTGCGCCGCGGTCAGATCCTCTGGTTCCGAGGGCTGAACCGCATCCAGACTCAGGTACTCCCACAATGCCTCTCACTTGCCACTGTAGCCTTCTCTTCTAGCCACGACCACAGCTGCAGGAGCGAGGAACATGAAGTCGTTGCATTTTTAAAATTTTTATAAGTAGATCTCAATCCTTCATGAACATGCAAATTTGTACATCCTTGTTTATACATACTTTTCCTGTGGTTGTCTCATAGTAGTGTGTGATATTAGATTTTCTATAACATTGTAATGCTGATACTTTAGGCTGCTCCACCCTAAATAGGTTTACATTGAAGTATTTTTAATGTGATTAATGATTCTGGTGCTAATTTATTTCCTGATGCTGTGTTAAGTTAGCATTTTTCTGCCACGATGACATCACAGGGGGACATTTGTTATTAATAGCGAATAAGGAATAATGAGCTCGTTTCAAGTTTTGTTAGCTCTTAAGAGCATCTTTTCTCACAATTTTTCATCATTGACAAATTTCTGGACCAGAATGCAAAGCAGTTATTCAAAAAAAACAAACAACAGATTTACCACAAAGACTCTGCTCGGCTAATTCGTGATCTCTGAGATGAGCAGCATGATGGCTATTAGAAAGTTGAGGCTTTGTACGCTGATCTGTGTGAGCAGAGTGTACAGGTGTGGAGATGAGACAGCTGGACAGACTAAAGGAGTAAAGCACTGCTGCACCGCTCTCTTTAGGTAGAAATGATGTGAGGGCTGAATCCTACAGCCGCTACTACATTCCACTGAATGACATTCTTGGTAATGTAGGAAACTTTTAAAGCCGATGAAAGAAGTTAATATAAAAAATTTCATTACAAAATTAATCTTACACACCATTGAAAATCACATGTATATTATAAAGCTTAATATGCAATGGTGGATTTTTCCTTTAAGGCACAGTGAAACACTATTATTTGCACTATAGTCACAATTGCTTTCCAGGCAGACATAACATTGAAACATATAGCCATAATCTCAATAAGAGTCTGAAGCTGTATTGTTCAATTTAACCTTTTCAATCTAACCTATCGCCTGGAGTTCTTTTAGCAAGGCAATATTTAACATTTCATCATAGCTAGCTCAGCAATATCTGCCCTTATTGAGTTTAAGTGTTGTGTCCTACATCTCTGTTTGCGAGCTGATCAGCTTCTTTTCTACCTTTCTCAACGTCGATGTGAATTGCTGAAATACTGCACCTGTTCAGCCGCAATTAGCCGGTGCAAGGTCATATCAGACATGCTGTTTTGTTACATACCATGATTTCTTAATCTGTTTATCATTAGGCTTAGAGCATCTGCCTTAAAAGTCAGTGTGATTGAGTTGTTGCTATAGAAATGATGACGTATAACATGAGATCAAGTGCATTAATATAAACCTCACAGCCGAAATTATAGAACTTCACAGAACTAAGAGCTGTGGTATAATGTAAAAGTAAACAGCAGTTGGTTAAACAAAAAACTCAATGATGGAAAAACGTACCAAAAAATGTAAATGTTAATGAAGGGCAGTCATTTTTTTTCCTCCTGTGAGCCCATTCATGCAAATTCACAAACTCCCTTAAGACGCTGAGCTGAGCAGTGGTGTTTGTCACATCCCAGTACTCCATGGTAAAGGACAAGACACTATGGGAGGTAACACATTTCCCTCATGGGTATAAAACTGATCTACAGCTTACTAGAAACCCAGAGAGACTGTATCTCTAGAGACCAAAATCCTGGGTGCAACACACTAGATGGCTCGAGGTTTGACCTGCCCAAGCTGCTTCTAATAAAAAGCCTTTATTGGAGAATCTACTTCAGTATGGAGACTTTTATACAGTTTCTACTAAAGGATTCCCAGCATGAATAGGTTCATGGGTTTGCACATAGTTGTTTATCTTGTAGGATTGTCTGTTTTTTTTTTGTTGTTGTTGTTTGTTTGTTTGTTTGTTTGTTTGTTTTGGGGTTTTTTTGTGGGTGTGGATTGGCTGAAGGACTACTGAGCATGATGGAGAATTCTTTATGGAATGCCGAGGCAGGGGCGTGATGCCTCCTACTGAGCTCCGGTGTACGTTCCATATGAATGTCCACAGGCAACATGTTTCTCCCGTTGGGCTTCATTAAGTTTTCTCTCCGCCTCTGAAAATGGAAAGATTAACACTGATCATATTTTTGTTGTGTTTTGGTGCTGAAATGTAATTTTGTTTACAGTAGCGAAACAGATCACGAGGCATTCAGGCCATCAGTCTTTGTCTGTCTTTTGCACTTTCCCTTTGTGGTGCAGAAACACATTGAATTAAAAGAGCTATATAGGCAAATAAACTATTTATTTGTTGTAATTGATTGTGAAAATAATACCTAAAATCATTCTGATTGTCTCCTTTTATTGTATTAATATTTCCTGCTTGTGAGGTTGCAAAATTAGTGAAATGCATTACTTGAAGATTATGCTTTGCTCATCTCATATCTAGTTTTATCCAGTCTTTTTTTGTATCATGCTTTTCCTTGTTATCCTGCTGAAATGTAATTGTTAGGTAAAACTTTTTGATTGATGCCTCTTATATCTTATGTGTATTTTATCTTATCTTCTCTTATATACCTCTATGTATTTTATGTCCCGTGTTCTGCATATGAATGTGCACTGTGATGACTGATTTGTGTTTAACTGGAGCAGACAGTGATATCAGGGGACAAATGGGAAGTTTTGTCGTGCGTGTCATCTGCCCTGGATTTTGTCCCAAATCCATTTCCCTGTCCTTGAATTCCAGACTGTCTCTTCCCTCTTTGCCTTCAAGCTCCGAGATAGACAAGGTTGAATGTTCCCTTTCCGTCTCCCCATTTGGCAGCAAAAAAACTGCTGCTCTACTAATTAGCTCCTTATCGCCTTTCCTGTCCCACCAACATAATTTCTAATCCTCCTGGATTTCTATTTTTTATCAGTCATGCATGGTTAGTGGTACACAATGGAGGAATTAATTGGCACATACACGATTCGCAGAGAACTCATCAATGCCTGTCTTGTAGAACCACTTTTGTCACCTCTTTGTGGTCCTAATTTCCCTTTTTTCTTTTCATTAGGAGCCTCCTCTTAGTCCTAATAACTGAAAAACTTTCCCCTACAAAAAGAAAAAGTTTTACTCACTTAAAAAAAAAAAAGTCTCCTTTAATCCCTCCTCTTCCTCAGCTGCCTCAAACCTAATTATATTGGGGTTTTCATTGTCTGTTTTTCAATAACATATGTCTGCTATAACCACTGATTGCTTTGTACATCTTGGTGTCCTTCTGTCTTCCTTTCCCTCTCTCTTCTTCTTTCTCTCTTTTCTTCATCCGGGCCTCTCCCTCTCCTTTCCAGATGGACGTGGTTTATACATTCCAGACAAGCCAAACGGCAGTGCCCGGTGCGCTGCGGCGCCAGCCTTCGGTGGTCAGCCAGCACAACGACGCAAAAACAGTTTCTAGCCCCACGCATGTAGGGCTTTCCCCTTCCACTGCCATGGCGCTGCCTGCTCCTGCTTCCTCCTCTACTGCAGGCAGTGAGTGGCTCTTAACACACAAGCCAAACTGCTTCTGCACGAGCAACCAAAGCACTATAACCACCTTCTTTCTCACCTCTCTTTCCAACTGTCTGTCATTGTCTCTGAGTCTCAGATCACCAAATGCGTGCGCTCGCTCTCTCTCTCTCTGATGTGAGCTTTTGGATTTCTGTGGTACTCTAGAATGAAGGCTTATCTGTGGAATTTGGCTCTGTCCATAGATTATGCACTCAAGTTTGGGTGAAGGGATTTTAGTCAAATTCCTTTCCCATTCCTCAATTTCATGCCTGGGTGGAACACACTTTTGTGACAAAGCACATTTCAGATACTCATTCTCCTGTTTAACACAGTGAAGAAGTCTGTTTTAGATGTTTAATTTAAAGAGGCTCTGTAAAACTCTACCAATATTATAGGTAGCACGTTTGCAGGATGTAAGGTAAACGTAAATCTAATCTCATTGCTCAACATGACCGGTCCTAGTATATGTTCTTGAAGAACCCCACAGTAAAAACTTCCAAAAATTCATAAAGAATGTTAAAAACATTTTCTACATTTATTCATTTATATGTTATATGCCGAAAACAAGTATCTAGCACAATTCCCAAAGTTGTTTTGTCAAGCGAGCGCAAATTTATATTATGGATTTGCTTTGACCTCAAGCCTTGGTATTTTGGTTTCTCCTCATTATTTACCATCATGTCGTTTTCTTCAATCTCGTGACATTGTCAAGGAACTAGCAGAGGTAGATAAATGGAGAAATTTTTATTGCTGAACTCTTATGCTAGTGCAGCATGTCAGGATAGTAACAAAGACTAAAATTGACTCTTAATTGAAATGTAGCTTGTTTCTTCATAGAGCAACATTTATAGTATTCATTAGTAAAACTAAATAAATGAAACAAATAGATTGTGAATTTCTCTCACAAGCCCATGTGTAAATCAAGCAATTCCATATGGGGTCCCCTGGTGTGGGAAGTCAACATAATATTCTATAATATAATATTATCAGCCTGTTTTTAGATGCTTTTATTTTCTTAATACATTTTGAGCTTTACATTTTTCCTCTGATGCTATTGGCAGATCATTTTGCTTTTTTCTAGAAGTAAATGCTTAAAATTAGCAAAATTATGTGTGAATGGAACTCTTTTAAGCTTGAAATTAGTAAACAATGACTACATTTACATGGACAGCAGTAATCTAATTATTTGCCTTATTCTGAATAAAACAATATTGGGATTAAGTTGTTTACATGAGTCGTGTTTAGAATACTCCTTTCATGTTCCCGTTTTACATGTTATTGAACGTAGATCGATTAACAGCACACGTCATTACGTTGCCACGCCGTCCGAAGTTCCCACCAGAATTTCACATATCAACATACAGTACATCTTCGTTATGGTACCGTATACAGTTTTGGGTGTTTTTATTTTAAATTTTCTTAATCGCACTTGAAGCGTTCGTAAATTATTTGTCATGTTATGCGTGCAAATAGACGACTGCGTGAAGCCGTGGGCTGCGTCCGTAACCGTGTACTTACCTACTATATAGTAGCCAAGATGCATGTATTTTGTCTACTACAGGCCTATAGTAGGTAAGTATGTGGTTTTAGGCGCAGCTGTGTTCTCTTGTGTGCCGTAAAACGGTTGAGCACTGCTGTGTGTGATTGTGTCCTGTCACAAAATGCGGTGAAAACTCTCGCACGAGGTTAATGTGATTAAGGTGTGTACATATCTGTAATACACGTCGATAATGCGACTAAAACAGGAAGACTCCACATGTCTTAATTCGATTTGTGTTTGCTTCAAGTATGACTTTAATCGGATTAAGGTAATTAAAAATTTCTGTTCACCTGGTAGTTTCTTAATCAGAGTATTGTCTTAATCGGGTTAATAGTGGATTATTGTTGTCCATGTAAACGTACTGACTGTCTACAAACAAGATTAATAATCATATATTTGTTAATTTTAATACTTGTATATATGTTTACTACAATCTTGTAATAGGAAATACTAGATAGATTTGAGTCCAAATATTTTAACAAACATTGGAATGGGGGGCTAGTACTAGAGTCTTTATCTGAAATCCAGCTGTATGTGATATTATAAATAATTTTACAGAGCCATTTGCGATTTGATTTAGTAAATTGCTCCTGAAATTAAGACAAATATGAGTGCATTATAAATTAAATCAATCACATGGAGTGCAAATGTCACTTTCCATTCAGGCTGAGGAAATATTCAGGCTGAGGAAAGGCCCACCCACTTCAACCAGAATACATGAGACGACAAATGTAAAATATATACAATATCTACTTACTTCTGTCTTATTCGATCACTCTTGTCATTTGGCCCTCTGGTTATACCAGTGCACAGTGTTTGACAGGTATATAAATGGCTCTGCCACTGTCTGCATGCATTATGCCTTGTGAGATAAAATGGATGGAGCCAATGAATGAAAGCCTGCTTTTATATGAGTTCCGAGGTGTTCAGAATGTGAATGCTGACTTGCTGCTGATCTGCTTTTCTTCTTTCACTTGCTCCTTACTTTTTGATTAAGAAAGTTAGGAGCAGATTAACCTCTAATCCCTGAGGGGATCAGAGTTATTCTAAGTGTTATCTAATTACGGGGTTTCACAAAGGTTAATAGCTGAGCATCTAGTGCATTAAAAAAATAAAATAAACAAACACAAGAGTATACAGTATGTGCATGAACATCTCCATTTGTGCATGTCTATCTGAATGTACATGCATGTGTGTTTTTTCTAAATTTTTTGTATTAATACATAACATTTACAGCTTCTTTGATCATTTTCTCCAAGAAAACTTCTCTCTTCACAATTGGTGAGCTGAAATGGAGAAGCAGTAGAATTGTAGGCTGATGGACAAATCAGTAGCCCTAGGTGCCCAGAACAAGCAGATTTCCTATTTAGCATTTTAGTTTTTTCATTCTTGGTAGGTTCAACAACCAGCAAAAGAAAAAAAAAAAAAAAAAAACACTCCTTTAGAACTTTAGGAAAACAAATGTTTTTACAGCTCGATGCTGTAACTATAGTGCGCACTGCTCTTTCCCATCTCCTGCTGCACTGCACACATCCCACATTTTGCTGCAAAAAACCAAATGAAAATATCTTGAATATAGTCAACTTTATCTAGTCTTTCCAGTTAGTTATAAGATTTCAATACACCAAATATATGATTATTAATCCTATTTCTTTAAATTAGTTTCTTTAAACCAATTTAAAGCTTAAAATCGTGTGGTTCTATTGGCAAATATTCTAAACAGAAGCAAAATTATCTGCCAGTAGAATACGAAAATGCGTAAAAGCATCTAACAAACAGTCTAAAAATATTATTACTCACTCACTATTAGATTAAATTGAATACACTGGATAACTTCACTTTGATACTATAGACTTAAAGTTAAAATGCTGATATTTTTTTTATATATATATATATATATATATATATATATATATATATATATATATATATATATATATATATATATATATATATATATATATATATATATATATTTATTTATTTATTATATGTTTCGCAACAATAAGGTTGCAAAGGTCTTGGGAGAACTTTTTGCCATTTACCCATCATGAGATGTTTCTTTTGTGACACCTTGGTAATGAAAAACCTTTTTATAGAGCATCAATTTACTAACCCAACTGATATTAATTTGCACAGATAGGTGGTATAATTACTTTCTAACTACTTGGATTTCAGCTGGTTCGTTGCTTTACCTTGCCTTGGAGAACTTTTTCTTAGCGTCTTTGATACTTTTTTCCTGTCTCATTCCACTTTATTACACAACTTTATTTATGGACTTTAATGTTGTGAATTCTTTATATTTGTGGATTTCTTGAGGTAATACTGATGTCTGGTGAAAATTTCATGTGAATAACCTCATTGGAAATATATTTACTAAAAGAAATGTTGATGCGGTGACATTCCATTCAACACACATAGCAAAGGCTGACTTTATAGTATACAGCTGTGAATTTGTAATGACTCCTCACACCATCAGTGTCACCCAGAAGACGATGGGTTTGAGTCTGGATTCTCTCAAGGTTTCTTCCACATGAGTTATTCTTTGCCACCATTGCCTCTGGCTTGGACATTAGGGACAAATTTAAATCTATATCCATGTCCATTTTTAAGAGCGCTATATATAGAAAATCAAATTGAATTAAATGTGCCCATATTCAAGATATGTCACATGCAAATTTTTTGCAGTGTTGCTGTTGCAACAAAAAACAGTAGAACGTTTTTACTAGGCAGATTATTTATTGTGCAAGGATGACAATACAATGTTCATAGAATCAGGAACATGCAGGTATGCGGAAAAACTGACGAAAACCGAGCAATATAACGTGCAGCCCAAAACCGTCATTTATAACTGTCCTGCTAGCACAACACAGTCACCTCACGGATAAACATATCGAGAGAAAATGCTAGCCAGGCTCAAATAAGTAGTTTTATGTGCAATGCAAGGACAGACACTGCACTTTTTGTCAATTTTTTTTGTCCATGGGAATATACCTGTTCATTTTCCTTGGTCGATTTTAATGCTAACTAGTTCATTATGTTAGCTAGGTTTTTTAATTAAGTTTCCTGGCAACCAAAACATGGCACTGGGCAGCTCATTGAAGCTTTTATTCACCCTGTGTGCTAGCTAATGAATTTATGATTTTTCTACCCCTAATAATGTGTCTGGTCAGAATCCTCTCTAAAAGGAGAATGAAGGGATGAAATAGGAAGTGATAAAAGCCTGATGGAATGCAGTGTAATTGGCCCATGACCTTGAGTTATCATGAGAGAACAAGGTGTCTCCAAGGTGATGGGTCGGCACATCCTGTGCCTCCTGTTCACTGTCTGCCTAGCAACAGAAACGAGAGAGAGAGAGAGACGGAAATGTGCAGATGCTTACCCTTCTAGCTCTCTCTCTCTCTCTCTCTCTCTCTCTCTCTCTCTCTCTCTCTCTCTCTCTCTCGTATCTCACTTTCTCGCCACTGATGAGAGATGGCAGACTGTACATCTCGCAGACATTTCTCCTCCCCCTTCGCTCATTCCTTCTCACACACCCTCCCATCTCTTTTTCTCTCACCCTCTCACACTTCACACCCTCTTTTTTTCCTCTCTATCCACCTTCTAGGCTCTTTTTTTTTTCCGGCCCCACCCTCGTTCCCTCTCTCTCCAGATCTCCGACATGACACGCACCATGCTTCACTCATCCCTCCCACTCTGTATTGCAGGAGGAAATGCGAGTCATGACTCTTCTGCCCCCTTGATCTCGGTTACCTAGGCGGAAACATTTCCACGGCATCCCTTTAACTTTCAGTAGAGAAAACTGTCAGCTTGTATTTGTGACATGCGTTTATCAAAGCAGTCTGATTTTCCGCTGAGAAATGATTTATAAATGACAATTCTTCTCAGAGGGGAAAATATAAAAGCATATCTCCTGTTATGGGTAGTTAAATGATTGATGTTTGCCCATTTTTGGAAATCCCTTTGTCTTGTGTGTTACTCTTTTGTGTCTTCCTGAGCAGTTTTCATGTGGGATCATTTCTGTGAGGTTAAACTTTAATGAGTAAACCCAAAGGGATGACAGACATGTCGAGTGAAGGGCCACTTTTCTCTGAAGCCACGATATAGAGCAGCTTATGAGATTTATTAGAAATTTGACCATATGACAAAATGCTATTTTGGGAATATAAACTGTCATCATAGTTAAGCGGATTATCAATATTTATAGTGTCTCGGTTTCTTCAAGGTTATATGAGTTGATTGGTTTAATAGCAGCACAGAAAAACCTGAAAACGTGCCTCATTTCAGGCATAAGCAAGGTGCAGCACTGGCAGTCACAGCGTTAAGGATGTGATCAAGTCAGGGTGCAAATGCACATGTTTAAGATCTGCAAAATATCTCCTGGATATTTCCTGGTTCTGAAGAGGAAATGTCTTTCCTATTACATCAGGCCCTGCGAACAAAACCTGAGTAGCTGCATGATAAAGAAACGCAAAGCCTCAAGAACAAACACATGCACTTGGCAGAGTAAAAGACTGCTGATCAGACAAAGTGGCAAGAGTTCTCAATATGCGTTAAAATGGAACTGCACCATGTAAATTGGAGCAGCTTTCTGCTGCTAAAAGATTGACGCATCGGAGCTCATCTTTCTTTTACTCCAGTTGATCCTTTCTACACTCCAGCAAGCACCTGACAAAAATGTGTGTGTGTGTGTGTGTGTGTGTGTGTTCTTACCCTGACATATGGTGGTTTCATGCTTGTGTGTCTGCCAGGATTTCAGCAGAGAGACTTCCAGATCTTAAGTCTAGTATAGGACCTTAACCTGCATGCACTATTCACAACTTAGCAAAGGATGTCTCCTTCACCTGGAGTGTCTTTTTAACTTTATAGCAGTACAATTGGAAAATGTACTCAACAATTTTTACAGTGGATAAACATTTTAACCAGAACTGAGTGCTGTTTTTCATAGAAAGAAAACATGTACCCGATTTGAAGAATAATCATCATTCTAAACAGGTTAATCATCATCTTTTGAACACACCTTGACAACTTGGTATGTGTATTTAAAAATGAATGCTCCCAAGCTCTGGAAAGGCAAAAATGATAGTAAAATATGCACGCCACTTAGTGTCAAGAGGATGAAGATCATAATACTTATGCATGATTTATTAATTTATCAAATTCAGAATCTATAAAATTGATTCTGGTTGATTTGTGGTCTAAATATAATGTTTGGTTTAATGGTAGATCTTCAGTCTCCTCTAAGTATCTCATAAGAATAATAATTTAGAAAAAATTTTAGTGCAGTTGATATTCATCTTACTGTATTTCCATGGGAGTCAAGGACCATGTGTCAAAATGTCTTTCTAGGGCAATTGTATAATTTCGATATTGTGATAAATGTTTTCACAGTATGCTTTTATTTTAACTTTAAAAAAAAAAAAATACATATAATTACAATTTTTTTTTTTAAAAAAAAAGCTTTAGTTACTGGAGATAAAAATAATTGTGATACATGTCTTGTATCATAGAAACACATTCGAGATTTTTTTTTAGTATCTATCCTAAGACTTCTGAACTCCACTTACATAAACCGAGCAGTAACATGGTTGTCCAGTTAAATAATGGGCACTTCTGCTTTTGACGAGTAAACCAAATGTTTCAGTCGAGAACCAACCCCCCCCACACACACCCCCCCACACACACACACACACACACAAATATCATGCATCCCTACATTTTTTTTCTCTCTCTCTCTCTCTCTTTTCTCTTTTCTTCCATTGGCTTTGGACATACGTGTCACGGCATGGTGCACACATTATTGATATGAAACGCCTCTAAATGCATGATTGCATGATCCAGACATTGTTAGATTAAATGCACCTACTCTTGAGCAGACTTCTTGCCTATGTAACAAGTCACATAAGAGCTTCAAATCCAAGATCGTCAAATAGTAATCATGTCAAAGAGTGTTCCCGCTGATGCTCTGAGAACCTTTGTCCTGTAGTGTTTCTGGGAATTTCAGCCCAGATTACTGTGTGTATATCACTGTATCTCTTCCTTTTTAAAAAAAAATCTCATCTTTTCCATTTCTCTCCTCAACGCCTCCTGTCTAAAAGAATAATAATAAGCCGTTTGTTCAGTACAGTGTGCACGTGTTTGGGTGCTGCCTGTTTGTGGGTTGCATGTCTAGTGTTTGTTATTTTTACTGCCTGTGATGTGTTTGATGTGATGTGCTTGAAGTTCATGCCTTGTGTCCCTTGTTCAGTTGGGAAGGGTTTCTTTTTTGCAATTTAATGTTTGTGGTATGCTCTATTTGTTGTTTGGTATAATTTCACATGCAGCTTCCCTTTCGAGATGGTGTCATTCTTCACGTACTCACGTTTTATAATGCAGATTCAATGCACATACCATATACACCCCAACACACACACCTGTCTATCTATTTATAGATAGATAGATACACACACGTTCATACAGTGTGTGTAATCTCTCTAATCCTTCTTTCTCTCTGCATTTGTTTCTCAAAAACCCTAGATTAAGGTGGTGAACGCTTTCCGCAGCTCACTGTACTCGGGCCTCGAGTCCAACAGCTCCATCCACAGCTTCATGGTCCACCCTGAGTTCATGCCGCGTGCCGAGGAGGAGGAGCATGTGCCCACGATAGAGGAGAACAGCACCGAGATCGAGCCGCTGCCTTCCTCCTCCGCGTCCTCCTCCTCCGCCTCCCCCAGGAAAAGTGGAGGTGGAGGCGGAGAACCCCCGGACAGCTCCATCCACGGCCGCAAGTCCTCCATTTGACCATCTTTTCCACCCTGCATCAGTCCCAATCCTGTCCTCCTGCAAGATCCTCCCTGAAAAACACCTCATCCATCATGCAGCATCCTCCTATGGAGCCATTTTCTCCCTGGGCTTCTCCTCCACTCTCGGCGTGGCGTCTGCGCTCTGACAGCACGCATGGCACAGTCTAACTCGCCCACACGAGGGCAGCTCGGAGGCTGCAGCCTTTCCTTCACTAACACTGTATCCTTGTTTCTTCTTTTTTCCGCTGTCTGATTTGAACGTCATGTTTCCTAGGACTTTTTTTTTTTCACCAATTCAGTGACTTTTACCCTTTCAGATTTACAACTTGAAATGTGCATTTATGTTCCTACATGGTTTTATTCCTTTTTTGCATTTTATGGTGATTTGAAACACAAGCGATGTACATCACTGTCTGTAGTCTTTTTTTTTTTTTTTTTTTTTTTTTTAATTTTCGTTTTGTCCATTTTATTCCCCAAAACTGCTGTCTATCAATGTCTTCAGGAGTCCACACACACTACATTTTCTTTTTCCAAATACATTGACTGTTTGAATTAAGGTCATCCTTGGTTGTCTTTGTTTATTTGATCATGTTTTGGGTTCTGTATGCACAGACCTAAGGCTGCTATGCTGAAAGTAGAGTGAAAGAAAGCGTGTGTGATTTCACCAAGATGGGACGAGTGGGCCATGCAACTCATCATGTCAGTCTCATAAGTCAGATTTTTAAAAAATTAAATAAAAATCCCCAAATTAGCAGAATCACTTCTTTACTCAAGTTAGAGGATGTAAAATGGAACTTTCTCCACTTTGTGTTTAACATGACTCATGATTGAGAGTTTGTTTGGTGATCACCCGTTTGTGTGCGTGAGCGCAGGTTTCTGCAGTTAGAGTCGATTTTCATCTTAGATTCGGGTCTTCTTTTTGCCGTTCCATGTTAGACTCTACCCAATATTGTGCTGATCAGTTGCAGAAGACATTATGAGGGTCCGAGCAGTTCCAACGCTCCACCTCCAAAGGGAAAACAAATAATAAAACAGCATAAAATGAATGCATAATAACTACGTGTATTATGCAACCCGAAGCCTCTGTTCGAGCCCTATGAACGGCCTGTTAGCTGTGCAGAAAATCCTGCCAACTTCTGGCCATGTGCTTCTAAATCCCAAATCATAGTACTGCCATATTTTTCATCCTGACTTCATACCTAGCTAGGTTAGACAGGATCCTCAATATCCTTTTTCTACTTGCTAAGAGCCATATTTTATAGGTTGTTCTTTTATAATCCCATTTTTGCTTTCCTTCTTTGCTTTTAAAATCAGTCACTGCCTAAAAGAGAGACGACGGACCACTTTAATATTACATGAACAAACTCTACAGTTTAGTCAAAGCCGTACTTCCCCCTACTGGCAATTATTTTAAAAAATTAAAAAATTTTTGCTTATTTCCCAAAGTGATGTATTACTACAGTGAAATGTGTAAATTTCATATAAACGTTGATGTTCTGTTCTGTTTTTTACAACTGTTCTGTATTTTTATATTAAGTACTTTTTAATATTTTGGAAATCTATAAATTAAAAGTGTATAGGCTTGGAGCATTTGGTGACGTAACAAATTAAGCAAAGCAGGCAGTAGAGTACATTGTTTTGCAGATATACTTATGCCACGTTTAATAGGAAATGCTTTGGCCAAGGAGAGAAGAGAGCATGACGTGTTTACTTTTAATCTAGCGAGATTCAGTTTAAATGCCGTTGGGTGTAGGTGCATTGGGAAAACTAAAGCCTGTAGTTTATCTAACATATTGGCTACTATAAATGTTACACGGACATTTGCATTGACGTTACTAGTTCTAAAAGGAATTTTCTGTTAATTAAATATGAATTGAAATGCATATGCATATTTTCATCATGTACAACCACACTATGTTCATTGGCATGGTATTATGGCATAATTTATTTTATTATTATTATTTTTTAATATACTGTGTCACCATGGGCTGTTTTGTTTCATGGTTTCGTGACAGTAAACTCATGTGTGTGCCCAGATATAACTTGTCTAAAGGACATTTTTTGCTCAATTCATGAACATCTAGTGCACCCTGTACTGCGTTCAGTGTAGTGTTGAAATCAAAAGCTTGTTCTACAGTCAAAGAAAGTTCTGCCAAAGTGTTGTTTTGTACAATCATTACTTATTATTATTCAAGTCCCGACATAAATGTGATATGTTGTTGAAATGACACTACTTTGTTTCCGCACATCTGTCCTAAAGATGTCCTGAATGAATATTTGTGAACCTAACTTTGTCCTTTTATCCATCTCATTACATCATCTTATCCCTGGACATTTTGCTGTACATGGATGTTAATCAACAGCAGTTTCAATTTCGACATTTTCAACCGATTTTGCTCTCCAGGACAATTTGTTATTGCACCGGTCTGTCATTTTTGCTGAAGTGCAAAAAATAAGATGGCATGCAGTAGCTGATTCGACTGCGTGGCTAGTCTACTGAGATTCTCTGATGGCTCTTCTTTTGGGTTTGAGGTTTAGGAGTGATACACCACAGCTGTAAATAAAAGATTGCAATTTTAACCTGGAATTAGTCACAACCGCCTATTTTCCATAACTTGGACAACTGAGATCCTGAGTTCACTCAAAAGTGTATTCGATTGTGAAAAGGCTTAAAAAAAAAAAAAAAAAAAGGAAAGAAAGAAACCAATTTCTTTAATTCATATGAATACGATAATAAGCACTGGTGTTATTTTTGTATAAACCTAATATCATCTATGTGGCATGCATGACTTATAAACAAATTGGTGGTTCAAAGCAATATGTACAACCTGGTGTGAGTGGTATTTCTAGTGTCCTGTGTTGCTTAAAAGAAAACTCTTAACTGTTCAATATATGTGTTCAGTGTTTCTGCATGATTAAGAATGGAATGAGACATCCCCAAAACCTGTACTCGTCCTCCAGCTGAATGCTGCACGTGGCACGCACGCGCACACCTCACTTTAATTAACATAGCAGAAGAAACACACACTGACATGATGCTGTCTTAGGAAAAATTGACATTGATCGCTCTGTTTTTAGACAATATGATTATATATGTGTGATTCAGGTTTGGAAGTTTGTCCACTTTAAAAACCCTCAAGTGCTCATCCCTAGGCTTGGATTGTACTTTTATCAGTTGGGTAAAATGGGCTACTGAATAAAATGTAATTCCACAATCACTAATAATATGAGCTGTGGAATGGACTTTTTATGCCAAGCATGATCACTTTTACGCCACATTCTGCTCTATAAATCACTTTTGTGTCATTTCCATTACTGTCATGCAGTTAGTCATCCATGCTTTACAGCTTTGACTTCATGTCACCTACTTGTAAAAGAAGCAGCTTTTCTCCACTGCATGAGTCATCAAAGAAAAAAATCATGGAGCATTAAGGCTGTTTGAGTCTTTTTGCTATTAAAAGTGGAGACTGAATATGAAGGTAAGCATCGAGTTTTCCCATCTTCACTACTTTTTTTTTTTTTTTTTTTTTTTTTGCACATTTTGCAATCTTTCAGCAGCTCGAGCGAGCACTTCATTTCATCAAAAGCAAAATAAGAGCAATGGTTTTCATCAATGGCTTGGGAATGTGTGCTTCTCTATATTTGGTGGACAATTCCACAGATAGGAAAAAGCAAAAATTATTGGATTGATGCTATTTCCAGTGACCGGCAATTACTGTGACTGGCTGTGGTCACTTACAAATAATCTCACATTGACCGATCCATCTGTTTGTGTTTTCGCTTCTGTAATTTACTTTTGTTTTTGTTTTTTTATCAGAGCCAAATTCTATCAGAGCCATGTTTTAAGCATTACCCCTACAAAACTTTTTGTATTTTGTATAAAGGGCAAATATTTCTATTTGATTAGTCAATGAAATTCAACTTTAAGAGTCAGAAAATAGCTGGAAAATTATAAAAACCTAAGTACACAAAATGTTTAAGGTGGAAAAATAGCCATTTAGATATGTTTTCTTTTTACTGAAAAAGTGCTGAAACATACTTCTTTTTTTTTTTTACTTCTTATTTTCCTAGACTCTGAATATGACTATAATTATTGAAGATTTGGGCTAGGATTAGTTTACTTATAAATCTTTTCTTACTATTTTCAATAGAGTGTGTGTCTGAGAGGTAACCATACTCTCATGTCTGAGGTTGTTTACATTCATTAACAAGGAGGCTTTGTTGTGTGTAATGGAGCACGTTAAAAAAAAAATTATGGCATGCCATCTTCTTAATCACAGAAGTGCCATTCAGCAGCATTGAGTCAAACATACCACTGTGTTAATTATCTGAAAAGCTTTGCTTGTCAGAGAAAGATGTCTGTGGTTTTAGATTTTGAAATTGTCACCTTGAAAAGGTCCATTTGAAATCAGCATTCTGACTAAAAGGAGGAGTAAAGCTGAACTATTTCAAATGATATGAAACGTATAAAGTTTTATTGCTGATTGTTAGTGGGTTTTGTTTTGTTTTTTAAAAAATGTGCCAGTTGGGAACTTGCAGATGTTTTTGCCCCAGTCTGTGTTTACACTCCAGCTACATCTGCCCAGTTTTGTCCAAATAATATAGTATAGCACTTTAAGGGCACTTCAAGGGCTAAAAGGTGATGGCAGGTTACCAGTGAACAAATTCTGAACGTCTGATCAACAGAGAATTCACAACACTACATAATGGAACAGGAGAAAAAGCATGCAGTTGTCATTTTGACTCATCATTAGTCATTTTCTTCATAATCAGACATTGGGAGAAAGCGCTTCATTAGAGATCTGGGTTACGGTATCAGAAGATGGTTACCACTTGGTTTTATTAGCCATTTTGGATAGGCCGTACAGTTCAAGGTGTTCTGAAATCTTTTGAGCAAGTGATTGATGATCGTAAACAGCATCTGTTATCGGTGTGTGTTTCAGCTGACAAAAATCTGGCATTAGATTAACCCTCTCCATAACACTTTCCCTTTTTGTAAATATAACTTATCATGCCAAAATGTCAGTCCTGTTTGCTTCCAACTATGCAACAGATTGGTTGATTTTAGAATGTGATAAATTATTTATCCTGATTCTCCTCTTTCTCTCTTGCTGTCTATGCTTTTTCCTTTTCTGTCTCAGTGAACGCAGCCATGCCCATTTCTCATTACTTTATACTAACAAAAACGCAAGTGTATTATGTACGTACGTATGTATGTATGCGTGTGATGTGCACACCTTTAAATTTTATTTACTCTTTTGTAATATATGATCATGTGGAATGCCTTGTTCTTTATGTCCTGTCATTGGAAATTAACAGAACAAACAAAAAATGATAACCGAGCAACTGAGGTGAAAGTTATTATATACAACTATATATAAAAATATATATAATATATATAAATAAATAAATAAAGCCATTAGGATTTGAAATACATTAAGACTCCTTTTTCCCTTTATTTGTTGAATAAGCATTGGTGTAACCAGGTCCTTTTATTCCACTTGTGTTTTCAAAATACACTTAAAACCTTCCACTCATGACTCAGAAGTAAGTAACCGTGATGTTATATGAGAGGTCACTTGCAGCACAGCAGGAAGAAAGTGAATGTAGTGAGGAACACACTCAAAAAAAAAAAAAAAAAAAAAAAAAAAGATTATGAAATGGTGATTTCCTTTGAACTATGCACAGGTATGTCATAAAAATTGTTTGACAAGTTAGTTACCTCACAGTTTATATTCATAAATATCCAAGATTTCCTCTTTTGATATGACAATTTCTTGTACAATTGTAATGTGGAATATTGGCTTAATCCCACAGACCTCCAAGACCATATATAACAAACTTTACCTGAGCTAATGAGGTTTTGGAAGAGTTTGTTTCCCTATTCACAGAGTAAATACATACAGTACATACTGATGTGTGGAAAATTAGTGGTGATACGATGTTAAAATCACACCATGTTACACGTTTTGTTGTGTTGTCAGTACTTTTTAACACTAACCAACTAATTAGACTTCTCTCTCTCACACTTTCTCAATGTTGATTCATATATACAATGTGGGGAAGGGTCCTTTATGTGGGGTCCTTATTAAACGAAATTGCTTAGAAAAGTGTTCAGATTTGTGCAGCCTTAAGACAAAGACGGATGTGTTTGATTCATGAAACTGACCTACGACATCATAAATGTGTGGTAATTTGGGCACAAATGATGAATCATTAAATCTCTCAATCAGAGATAACATTGGGGGGGGGGACTAAAGGATGGATAGCATGACAAGATAAAACCAAACAACATAGGAGAAATAAGCAGGAGAAACCAAACAATAAGGAGAACATGTTACATATCGCCATGTGAATTTAGATGCAAATTAATTGGAATAGCAGTGTGTGACCAGCGGATCAAACTGCATGGGGTATAGTGATGAATGTCAACAGTATATTGTGATGCAAGCCCATGGATGGCCTTGAAGTTTGTTATAAGATCTTTGTAGAGAGTATGGAATGCAGTGTATATGGAATGAGTAAAATGTAGGAAAAAAAAAATTTGTGTGTCAGTGAGGAGCTTAGCAGGAAGACCAATGTCAATCATCTGATGAAGTCATGAATTAATGTCCTGTATCATTGCTACTACATTATATTGATACAGAAAATCAATCAATACATTCTGACTAATCTGACTTGAGAAGTCAACAATGCTGTGGTATGAACAATATTGTTACATATATTTAAAATTGGGGGAAAATGGGAAATATAAACTTGATAGTGAATTTCAGCTGAATTAAAAGTGGAACTGTAACATCTACAAAAAGCTCGTTATATTATCCTTGAATATGATTATAGCTTGAATACAGTAAATATACACAAATACACATATACCAAAGGAACTAATTACAGGTATACTGTAAATATCAATTACAGATGTGGCCGGCATAAGCATTCTGATCAGCCTTAGTAACACCCCATACTATAGAGACACCCCAGACAAAACTGGGCAAGAAGATTTAGGATATCTGTCGTCTGAGACAGAGAAGTCCACATTTTGACTGAATCGATCGTCACAACGATGAACGTGATGGACTGCAGGGGAGACAGAGAGCTCTTTGCCCTGTCCACCAAAAGACCCAACTTGGAAACGTGGTCCAGTAGCAGTTTGGTATCGTGCACATCCTAGTCCCTTGTCTGAGCACAAAGCAACCAGTTGTCTTGATATGATAGAACCTGGGATGACAGGGGTGATGGGACAGCCCTCATGCACGTCGTAAACACTCGAGGGGCTAGGGAATGATTAAAAGGTAGAACCCTGAACTGATAAGTCTGGTTCCTGAATATGAAGTGTAGAAACTTCCTGTGATGCACAGCAATAGGAACAAGAAAATATGCATCTGTTAGGTCGACACTTGTGAACCAATCTTCCTCCGTGGAGGTGGGGGATGTCACAGACCCCCTGGGGCATGGTGGGGGTAAGGCTACCATGTGGGTAATGCACATGGACATCATCATGCCCAGGGCCTGGGAACGGTTAGAGGGCATATGACGAAAGTGCGGCTGCACCGGCTCATAACTTCAGAGAGCAGTTGCTGTTGGGACAGAAGGATCCACTTCTACAGACACCAAAGACTTAGAAGCAGCCAAAATCAATTGGTAGATGGTGTTCTCGGTCCGAGTAACATAGGCAACCGACTCGTATGCTTCCTTCAGAAGGAAATCTGTGCAGCCACACTGAGCACTAGGACATCGAACATTCCCCCAGAGTGCCTCATCTGGTGACACCACCAGTGTGGCAACCGTCTGTTCAATCTCTGGTACGTTCCGCACTCCAATGGACACTGCTTCTGCCATGTTAGCTAAGGTGCAAAGTGGTCTTGGAACGCCTCTTAACCATCCTTGGTCCTTTGAGGGCACTTTAAAATGCCACTATAAAGTCCTTACACACAGGCATAGCAAATTAATCATTAGGTGAAGGCCTGCAAAAAATCACACTGGACTGAACAAGATATGCAGGGCATTCATCAAGGCAAAGATAGGCCTCTGCCACCCAAAGCGCCTCCAATGTGTCATCTACCTGAGATGGGGTAGTCCCTGAAGAGTGGAGTGAGCCATTAGCAGAGACCCTGGCTAAGGTGGACCCCGCTGGCTTGTCCTGAAGCTCAGCAAGAAAATGGTCCTGAAAATGTGTCAGAAGCACATGTAGACATAGCATCATTGTGGGGACCAGGATGAGTGTAAGGTGGACCCGCTGGCTTGTCCTGAAGCTCAGAAAGAAAATGGTCCTGAAAATGTGTCAGAAGCACATGTAGACATATCTTCATTGTGGGGAATAGGATGAGTGTAAGGTGTAAGGTTCCTCACTAGAAGAGTGTGAGCGAGTGTCCCCGGTGAGAGCCTTAGAAGCAACAGGAACTAAGTCTGCTGGCTGGAGACTTCATGGCTTCATCTCTGCCATGTCTGAAGAAAAGCCAGCCACCTTCTTTAATAAAAGATACCCTGCCAAATGATTTCTCCTAGAGCGAGATTTCCTTCCAGCTGAGGGAACAGTAGCCGCTAAGGCATGCCATTCCTGAGCTATCTGCCTCAAACCCAAACTTGCTTTTAAAACCTTAGTGTCCCTGTTGTGGTCCAATACAGCCCGACACAGATGTCTCTCTGACATCGGCAGCAAGCTACAATTTGAATATGGCTCCGTAAGTGCTTCCTTTCTTGAACACCCAGGCATGACGATCAGTGATCAGGCTTGTTGTCAGGAAGAAGCTCATTAGGACAGAGCTTACAATTCAAGGGATAGACAGAAGAAATGGAGCTGAAATCCATAGAACCGTGAAAGTGAAGAGCCTCTGGATACAACCACAAGAACAACTATAATTCTTAGCTTTATATGAAATCAGAAGTAGTAAATAGTAGTCACCACTGTGTATCAAAAGTTCAACAATTTATTGCCATTGCTGTTGACTTGGAATGTCTGGTGGTCTTCCATGGTCTAACCCCTTTTCCCAGGAACACCAAACGTAAGGTGTGAATACACGCTGCATAGGCACCATGCACATACACATTCACACATAGATGGATGAAAGTGATATTCAGTGATGAATCACAAAGCTGCATTGGCCAAGGAGATGTTGCTGGAACTTTTGTCTGATGCCATTCTAATGAAATGCATAAAGATCGCATTTATGATAAGTTGCATGTCAGGAAAAGGACTAGGGGAGAAGTCAACACTCAATGCACAGGTGTACATTGAAATTTTGGAAAGTTTTCTCATTCCATAGATAGAGAATAGGTTTGGTGATGATGAAGTCATTTTTCAGGATGATAATTAATCTTGCCACAGAGCAAAGAGTGTTCAAGTTTTTCTTCAGGAAAAGCATATCAACTCAATTACATGGCCAGCAAATAGTCCGGATCTCAATCCCATTGAAAATGTACGGTAGACATTAAAAGAAATTGGTCCATGACAAGGCTCCTTCTTGCAAATCTGATCTGTCAACTGCTATTCAAGAGAGTTGGAACCAGTTTGATGGAGAATATTGTTTTTAATTAGTGAAGTCCATGCTTCAAATAATTCAGGCCATCATAAAAGACTGAGGAGGTGCAGCAAAATACTTCAAAGTACTAATTGCGATAATTTTTTTTGTTGATTATTCCATAATTGTTTTCCTCAACATTGAGTGATTCCATAATATTTTTCCTCTACTTGATCTGGGCAAAAATATGCCATAAATTAAAACTATTTAATTTCACTTGTTTGAGGTATGTTTCACGGAGCCATAACGTTCAGCTATTAAACAAAAAAATTTCTGTCATATCTGTTATTTGTTTATTTGCTGCAAAGTAAAAAATCTGGGTGAGCATCCTCTAAGTATAGTGATTCCATAATTTTTGACAGGGGTTGTAAACCACCTCAGCTGGCTTATCTCAATTCGGAGGAGTAGGGGCTCTTCTCTGAGGCGCTCTGTCTCTTTTGTAATGTTCCTCACTATATCACAGAGAGTAACCCTATGGAGGCACCTCATTTCTTTTGACTGTACTTGAGACATTATTCAGTTGTTTCACTACCCACAAGTAAGGACAGGTGCAAGGACAGAATATGTCTCAGAATGTGACTGCTGCTACAAGGCTCATCTAAAAGCCACCAACAGAAGCACAGACTATTTAACACAAAACTAAAATGTAATAAATAAATAAATAAATAAATGAAACATGATAATTTATAGAAAATTATCATGATTACTTCAAGCTCACTAGGAAGACTGTTTCTGCTTATGCGACCACGATATCTGGGCAAGCCTGGGCTTTTCTTTAGATACCCTTATTTTGACAAGACGGTGTTTCGAGCTTTTTTTGAACTTGCTGAACGGTTTCTCAGACACGCACCACGTCAGTTGTAGGCGGCTAAATTTCCTACGCCTGTTAGCTAAAAGCATACAAAAACATTATTGTGTTACTGTTTAGAAACGCGGACCTGATGTGAAAAGCGCCAACAATGTAACCCTTTAGTCATTTTAAGGTGAGATTATTATTATTATTTTTTACTTCGTCGGCGTATTTGTTGTTTGTATATGCTTCAAGCTGTAAACATAGTTAGATATATAGCTAGCGCGCTAACTAGCAGAGTTTGTTGCTAGCTAGTATTGTTCCTGAGGAAGGTTTGCTAGCGAGAGCTTAGTTAGCGTGTTCGTTAGCTATATTGAAACCTTATTTTTAAGGGGCTAATTTAGTCTTCTGACCACAACAGGAATGTTTTTAAAATATTTAGGCATCTATAATTATATCTGGGATAAGTGTTAATTTTAGGAAGTGACTCGCATAGAATGGAGCAAATAGCTAGCTTGGGTGACAGGTGGATAATCAGCTCCTGTGAATGCTTAACTAAGGTACTGTAACACAAATAGGCAAGTAAATTGTATGGAGAGCTAGCGACTACCCTGTTTTCAATGTAATATAATGCGTATGGTCATTTTGTGCTTTTTCAGGCAAGAAGTAGTATTGTTAGGATTTAAAATAACATGATGTCTTCTTATGCTTTTACAGCCTGCTAATTATGAACTCCATGTCATCAGCCCTGCACTCGGCTTCAAGCCCATCATGCAGAGCTCTGCCCGGGGAGGGAAGTCAGGTAACCTTGACAGATGTATATTTGCAAGCAGAACGCTCATACATAGATAATCATCGTGCAGCATACTGAATAATTCTTGGTAATGCAGGTCCAGCCCAAGGCTCCCCTCCTGCAGATTCTTCGGGTAGCTGGAGCTCAGGAGGAGATTTTCACTCTGAAGGAGGTTGGTACTGCATGCTGTCAGCATAACAGTGTGAGAAATACACTAGTGTGACCGGTTATGTACGCCTGCTATGTAGGTACACTCACTGCCCCACTGATTTTATCAGCTACACCTACATATAGGCCACTTCTGTTGCTATGCACAGCATGTCACCTCCTGTCTATCATCCATCTTTGAAAATGGAGCATCACTGACAGATCATATTTGGATAGTGGGTCATTCTCAGCCATGACATGATGTGCATCACGTGCTGGAGCATTGCTGGAGGCTTTTTTATTATTTTTTTTATTATTTTTTTTTTAAATACATACCTTATTGTCCTTGCTTGGTTCAATAATGAGGTCTGAGTTTACCAAAAATATCCAGCCAAGAGCAGTTCTATAATTAGACAGTAACACCAGTGACAGGTTAGAGGATATTAACTGTAGGTGTTTCTACTAAGGTAGGCACAACATAACTCCAGTTTCATTTAACATATGTTTAGAAGACACTCTTACACAGTGAAGGAAAAAATCACAAGACCGGTTGTACTTGATCAACAGATTACAGTTCTAGGCAGTCAGTTTTTCCGTTTGTAGCTGCTTGGTGAACAAGTTCAGCTGGCTGATCACCAGTATTTTTCTTTTCTTCACTCTTCCAACAACCAAACCAAAACCTACTCCCTATTGATTTTCACAAAACCTTTAATTTGATATGGTCTTTTTTTCTTTTGTTTTCTTTTTTTATGTAACCTGTTCCCTGGTTCATATATTTCTTGGTTGTGCAAACTGTTGTGGTGCGCATCTTTTTCGAATCTCTGCCGCCTACCACACTATTCACATGAACCCAGGACACAGTCAGGCCATAAAAAGAAAAGTGTTTTTACTATACGAATGCATTAGCATCCATGGATGTTGGGCAGTCTTTTCAGAATCACAATTTGAAGGGATGTGGAAACAGTAACAGCTGAGCAACATACAGTACAGTGTGCAGACTTCACTAGTGTCTTTAAATACCACTGTATGGACAAAAGTATTTGGAAACTTGACCCCAATCCCCCCCCCGCTTCTGTTACAGCCTTCTCTCTTCTGGAAAGGTTTTCCTTTACATTTTGGAATGTAGCTTTGGGGATTTGCTCATTCATCCCCCTTACATATTTAATACTTGATTATAGTTTTTCTATAGTTTGTATTAATGCTAGCTAGGTAATTTATGATTTGTCTATCCCTGAGTAAGTGAAAGGAGCAGACTGGTCTGTAATCTTGAAGATGTTTAGCCAGTCATCAGAGGGACTTCATCAGAGACATAGAAAATCTTCATAGATGTACCCCACCACTTTGTAATTTCAGGTAATGCATTACCTTGGCCAGTACATCATTGTGAAGGAATTGTATGACAAACAGAGGCAGCACATAGTCCATTGTCAAGATGATCCACTTGGGGAGTTGCTGGAAGTGGAAAGCTTTTCTGTCAAAAGCCCCAGGTGAGTTTATGCTTATGCTTACCATGACATTGAGAAGTTAAAGCTCTCATTGACGTTTGCAGTGCAAATTTTGACTGAAAATATTGGTTAATTTTTGTTAGTTCTTTTATCTACAGGTTATTAGGTCTAGTATTTGTCCCTTTCTAATTCACACACAGATAAAGTAGTGCGATTTTACACTTATTTGAATGAATTATTGTAAATAGTTATTATCGAGAGAGAATGGGAGATTTTGCGTATGTGAATTACCTGCATCTTTGTCGTGTCTCTACTAATAATGAAGCTGAGTTTATCTACTGTATGCAACTACCTGTGGTATATACGATTTTAACACACACACACCTTCCAGCCCATCAGAATCAAGTATTTGTTCAGGCCAAGGTATAAAATAGTGCAATGGCTTAGAAATTGTACAGTGGTTCCTTCATTAACAGGAAATTGTCTGTTTCACAGCCCTGTGTATGAGATGCTGAAGAGGAACTTGCTCATTTTGAATGGCTCGGGTATGTTACCTACACCTGTTAGTCAGTGTGTTTTGTTTATTTGAAGATATTTATCTAAACATCTTAAACTGTATATATCTGAGACATGTTATTTTTTGCACTGTCTTGTGAACGTAGACCTCAGTTTATTTTCCACCTTGCTCTGCAGTTTCAGTTTTTTTTTTTTCTTGTGTGAGAGATTGAGTGAGTATGCACGTGGGGCATATTGTAGTTTTAAGCATTTTTCTATCTTTAGGTCTTTATATTTATAAATTTGTTTGTCAGATATGGGTCCATGTGTGCCATTACATTTATTTTATGCCCACACAAATCTGGTTAATGGCATGATGTTTCTCTCAAACCTAAGAATGAATGGTGTGTGCTTGTTTAATAAAGGGCAGGTTTTTTTTTTCTTTTTTTTTTTTGTATGTTACTATGTCTCGTTTGAAATGCAGACGCGGCAAAGAATGTTTCAGTCGGCAAGGATTCTAATCAGTCTCCATGTGAAGATCCCGGGCAGGTAAAGCGACAGCATGGTGCACAGGAGAAGCGTTGCTCATCTGCCCCTTTCATGGCAACAACTTTCATGTGGACGGATATTATAAATTCTATTCATGATAGTAGAGTTTGACTCTCTCTTTAAGGATGGGTTGACTTAAATATTCAATGCTTAGGAGCTTCTTTGGAAAGTGCTTGGAAAATTCATGTGCCTTTGGCAGCAATGAACATAGCCTGCTCAGGGTTGTTCAGATTTATCCACAACTACAAACTAAAGCATTATTGATGATGGATTAGTTTTACCAAAGGAGGTTCAGTTTTGTAATCTGTAAGGGATTTGGCCAGTTCAGGAAAATGTCTGTAATTTGATCAGATTAACAAGCCATAGCCTGAATGTACATGTCTGGTTTAGTTCTTACATTATAGTAAAGTCCATACAAAAAGGGTTACTATTACTGAGGAAGCTCTGTGTTTGGAGAGTTACAGGCATTTGCTCGTGAATTATTACTTTTGAGTCTTTTAGAATCTACAGACATTGCCTATTTGTACTGGATTAAAATCCTAGATCTCGATCACTTAATATTACCCCCCCAGGTAAAACTAATCCATCTTATATAGGGCTTTTAACAATTGTTTCAACCTCTGCTTTTGTACTATTTATTTATACTAATCCCCATTAAGATTTATAATAATCAGGTAGATCATTTACTTAAAGTTTCTTCCTAAATTTGAGGTAGTGTTGCAGATTTTGTTAGATGCCTAAATCTTTACAGTTTTAGTCCAAAGACAGTTTTGCTGAGTTTTTGTAGTTAGCTGGTAAGATGAAATGCTGTTTGCCATGAGAGGGTTTGAAGAGCAGCTGCCTCCAACAGTCATGTGTGTACAGAGTGGCACCGTCTCTGTACATCCCCAAGGCCGGCTTCGCCTGGTGGTTTTAGTTTGGGGGGGAAAAGCCACCAGTGTGGGCACGGCTAATGGGGAAACAGAGTCCCTGTCTCTGTTTGTCACTCAGAGTTTTCTTCTCTGCTCCGCCGCTTATTCTGGCATAATAGCAGCTCTGTTTGCTCCACACACTGGCCTTCTCCACCCTCTATCCTATACTCTTACAAGCATTAACACGTTAGGCAATTTGTCACAGATTTACACACAGGAGAATCTGACTTGGGTGATGAGAGAGTTTGGTGTGAAGAGCCTGGCATTTTGTAAAAAATTATTATTTATTTATTTATTTTTTTTAAATAAATGTGTGTCACTTGCTTGTGGTGGCTACACCTTTAGGGTGGGCATGTTTAATACGTTTTTTTTTTTTTTTTTTTTTTTTTTTTTTTTTTTTTTTTTTTTAAAGGCAAAGCAATTTATTAAATAATATTTGATATTGAAAGGTATGGCCACCTTTGAATTGCATATTGCATTTATTTATATCCTGCTCTTGATTCAGGATTAACAATATATATTTTTAACATCTTAAGATTAGCTTGACAATCATTTTATTCTTTTTATTTGCTTTTAATTTCTTCTTTTTAAAAGTAAAGCTATATTGATTTTCTAGGGTTTTTGTAATGCCATTATGAAATCCACAAGAATAGATCCATTTCTCCCTTTTCCTTTCCCTCTGTCCCGGTGTGTGTTTGTGGCTCTCTGCAGCCACATAAACAAGGTCCCTGCTGTGGAGGAGCTGCTATTCTGCCTGTTATCACATCATAGCATCTGGCAATAATGCAGCTCTCCTCCACCATGTAGGTGTCCAGCAAGATGTGCAGTTCTGGAACCTCGTTCAGCGATGCCAGTGCCTGTTCTATGCAGAATTCCTCTCAGCGAAGACCACGAGATGAAGATGATGGTATGCATGTTTTTATTTATACATTTCTATATTTATTTCTTAAGAGACACCACTATATAAATCTTGGAAAAACTCCAACTGTGAGGCCCTCAGCTTGGGGATGGTGAACATGGGGGAATCACCTGTGGGAATGCCAGAGTAGGAAAGACATCACTGCCTCATCAAGAACTTTGGTACCAGAGCCCATACTGTGTGTGGATGTAAAGCCAACTTTATCCAGTCCATAACTTTTCTTCTCATGCCTAGAACCTTGGAACAGAAACTAGCTTTGGGAATGTGGACTGTTACTTTGCTGGTAGGGAAAACGCTTGAGTTGGTTTTTTCCCAACTCAGGCTTTTTCCCTACCAGCAAAGTAACAGTCCACATTCCCAAAGCCAGTTTCTGTTCCAAGGTTCTAGGCAATCTTGAACCTGACCCCACCCTTCATCTTGGTGTGCCCACTAGATGGCTCCACTTCTGTGGGTGACCTGGTCACCAGACACTTGCCTGTGGACACTACCCCCAGGCCTGACTCCAGGGTTCCAGTAATTTAATTTAACAATATTAACATGAAGGGTAAGTTGGTTGAAACATGCATATTTATAACACATTCTGCTTATTTAAGCTATATTTGAACATTAAAAAATATGATTGTAGCTACCTAGCAACATTGGCCAAACAGTGCCTGCATCATTCCAGCATCTTAACACAATAATGGTGAGTATATTGTAGGTTGATTAATGAGAGGGAAAACCTGCTGTTAAAATTTGAGGAAAGTCACAAGGTTTTGTATAATCAGCTGTGTTCTTGTCTATTTGAGAACAGCAGGCATTATAGCATAAGTATTTGTATTAACAGCTCTATATTATAGTTAATAACTATATAATAAACTATATTCCAGGGTTTTTACAAGGTGCTTGAAGTGCTTGAGCATCTGTTCAAACCCTGATACTCTTAGAACACCAAAAATAGTGTACACGATATGGCCAAAAGTTTGTGGATACCTGACCATCACACCCATATTGCTTTTTGAACATCCCAATCCACATGTAGTCCCCCCTTTTCTTTTATAATAACCTACACTCTTATGGGAAGGATTTACACTAGATTTTGAAGCATACCTGTGGGGATTTCTGCCCATTCAGCCACAATTAGTTACGTCAGGCTCTGATGTTGACTAGGAGGCTTGAGATGGAGTAAATATTTCAATTCATCCCAAAGGTGTAAAGTTGGCTTGAGGTCAGGGCTCTGTGCAGGCTGCTCATGTCTTCTTGGATCTTGCATTGTGCACAGGCTCATTGTCATGCTGGAACAGGTTTGGACCTTTTCGTTCCAATAAAGGGAAATCTTAATGTTACTGCATGCATAGACATTCTGTACAATTGTGTGCTTCCACCTTTGTGGCAACAGTTTTTGGAAGACACTCTTATGGAAGTCAGACTTGCCACAATTAAGATGGAATTATGCAATTTTACTAGACTAACTTCAGGAAGTGTTTCAGGAAGATTAATGGAAGTCAAGATGTGTTTCTAAAACAAGTCTTATATATTAATACTATACAAATGAAAGTGTGTCAGTTAAGAATCTTTTAAGAAACAACAAATGACAAATGGTTTGTGTCTCTTGAAATTGTTTACAGACTCATTAGATGGGATGCCCAGATCAGCCTGTAAGCGGCCAAAGCTGGATGTGAGTCTTGACGAATGGGACCTGTCTGGCTTGCCTTGGTGGTTTCTGGGTAACCTGCGCAGTAATTACACACGCAGGAGCAATGGCTCCACAGACATCCACACAAATCAAGTAAGACAACCAACTTGACACAACAGTTTATTAATATTTATATTAAATATATTTGTACTCTGTACAGTATATTTCTTCTCTCTCTCTTTCTCTCTCTCTCTCTCTCTCTCTCTCTCTCTCTCTCTCTCTCTCTCTCTCTCTATATATATATATATATATATATATATATATATATATAAAAATATATAAATAAATATATTTCAATATATTTCTTCTATATACATGGGGAAAGTATTAGGAAACCTGAATAATTATTTGATTATTATTTAAATGGGAGCATTCATTATTTAAATAGAAATATTTGTACAGTAAAATGTTATTGCTTCATTACATTTTCGTCATTATTGCATGTGAACCTTGTAATAGGAATATTCTATAGATGAACACTGTGTTTTCAACTACTTGATTGAGAAGTAGCTCTTTTGTGGACAGGAGGAGGACACTGCTGTTGTGTCAGACACCACGGATGACCTGTGGTTTCTGAATGAGGCAGAGAGTGAGCAGGTTAGTGTGGAGATGAAGGAGGCAGCACTTGAACAGGGCAGTGACTCCGAGTCTCCTCAGGAGGAAGAGGAGCAAGGGAGGGACAGCAAAGAGGACAAGGAGGTAAAAGCTGCTACTTCACCACCCCTCTATCATTGGTGTATTAGTATAAAACTGAGATGGATTATTTATCTTTATATTCATATCATTCTTAGATGCAGGAGGAGCTGGATGATGACTCTCAGTGTCTCAGTGATGATACAGACACCGAGATTTCGTCGCAGGTACCTTTTTATGGATACCTGTAAAGTTGCATACAGTGTTGTGAAAATGTTTCATAGGGCATTTTTTATGGTGAAAATATTTGATTCTATGTCAATGCACCAATTCTAATAATTATGAAAATAATGTGAAAAGTTTTAGAATTGTAAAATTGGAGTAGTATCCCATTTTAAAATTGGAAATACATTTAGCATAATATTTTTCATGTTTCTAAAAGCAGCCTGAATCAAAAGACAACCTCATTTAATGTACAGAAGATATTTTAAAAGGGGGACAAAAATAGTAATGTCTAAATGAAAAGTTTTCAACTTTTATGTGTACCTTTTTATAGGCCACTTATTTTTTTGCTACAGGATGCCTGGCAGTGCTCAGAGTGCCGCAAGTTTAACTCGGCCACACAACGCTACTGCATGCGTTGCTGGGCACTGCGCAAGGATTGGTACAAGGACTGTACACGCCTAGCACACTCTGTCTCAGTCCCCAACCTCCCAGATCCCAAAGATGAAGATGAGGATGATGGTATTGATGTGCCTGACTGCCCAAGAACTGTTTCAGACCCTGTCATCCTGCCCTCACATTGGGCATCTCGTGATTTACCTGCCTTGCCTGCATCTGCCAAGGGCAAAGCCCCACGCCGGGTGCTTCAGAGTTCCCAGGAGAGCCAAGAAGGGCGTGAAGTCATGCTGGAACCCTGCAGGCTGTGCCGTGTGCGTCCACGCGACGGCAACATCATTCATGGACGCACAGCGCACATGCTCACCTGCTTTCCCTGTGCACGTAAGCTACACAGGTGCCATGCTCCATGCCCTGGCTGTGGCCAGATCATCCAGAAAGTCATCAAGATGTTTGTAGCCTGAAAGCTGAAGAAATTATTTAAAATAAGCACATGCATAAAGTCTACAGAGGGCTCCATATCCTAACAACTAAATAGCAGGTTGCATGTAAAAATGTACATTGAAACAAAAACAAAAGCATATGGTATACAGAGTTCTTCATATCTAACATGGAATTAATGGTTTGCATGTAAAATATACATATTTAAGTTGTACAGAACACTTCATCTAAATGTTGAAGGTGTAAAATAATGGGCATGAATGATGTAGAATTTGTAAATAGTTTATTCCTTGCAAAATGCATTGAGTGTATATAATGTACAGAACTTAGTTGCTTCTGTCGTACACATTCTTTTGTGAAGCTGGTATTTTCCATGCATTATGGAAGGAGATGTACATATTTCTATTCAGCTGAAGGAGGTGGAAAGATACACATGGCATGGTACTTCCTGTGACACTTGTGAATTTAGCACAGTACACCAAGGAAAACAATTCCTGCATTTAAAAGAAACCAAAAAGACTTTTACAAGTAATACATTTGCACAGAAGCTCACCCTTGCCACTATGGTGTAAGATAATAGTTCACCAGGTGTTGCGTTTTAAAATGAGAATTGTATAAATTATTTATTTATTAGCATAATCTCCCCATTTCATGGGGTTGTCTTGTTTGGTGTCCGATTAGACCAGCTTTGCATGTGAATTGTGATTGAACCACAATTCTATTCGCTTTACTTGTACTTATTTTTCTTTTAATGGTGGATATTTTGCAATGAAAGTCTGACCTTTCTGGCTCACACAGAGTAGCACTTTGTACAGATTTCTATAAATATGCTAAATGTCTAAATACTGCTATTATATGTGTGCAAATATATAACAGTCTATTGTCCTGCGATGAATAGCCTGCAAAGCTTGATGTTTCCTCAAAGTTTAGATTTTTAGATCAAACAGGCCAAGAGGTTTCAGTTCTGCTCCAGTGCTTGGTGAAAAATCAATTCCTTTTTGTCATCACCCCTCATCTCAAGTTGGAGTTTGTCTAAGTTTGAGCATCACTGAACTGTGAACATTGAGGAACAGAGGATCTCTAGAGTGCCATTAAGGCTTTCTTTTTCCTATTTATGCTGTGCCTTCATGCTTGCTTTCTAGTTCACTCTCTCTTGTAGCCTGTGCAGTATGGTAAAAGAAAAAGCCAATGAGGAGGAGGAAACTGGTTGACTGGGATCTAAATGATACTTGTTACAGATTTTTTTCTTTAGAGAATCGAGTTTTACAATTTAGTTGTTGCTGTTTTCTTATATAAAAAAAAGTAATGTTTTAGCACTTCTTTTCATTGACTTGCCAGAGCGCTTCTTCCTTTTCACAGATGAGCAGTTCCTAAATGGTTTGTGCTGTTGATTATTTATCTTTCCCTCGCTTGACTTTGCTCTCTTATTTGCAGTAAATAGGAATAAAAGCATAATTTATGTGCTCTGCCTGTTGAGAACGCTTGATTTGATTGCTTTCATACAAGACTGCTAGAGAATTTTTGCAGTTTTTAGTTTATCTTGCCACTAGAGGGCGATCATTATTATAATTTTGTATACATGTAACTGAACAGAATGCTCCTTTCTTGTGGCTGTACAAGCACATTTCCATTAAGAATCCTTGCACATGAGAGAATGCTGTATTTTAGTCATTATGCCACATGGTATTCAAGGTAAAATGTATTTGAGCTGAAGTCACTGCCATAATTATTGAAGTTTATGTTTATACATTGTTTTGTTTGTCTCCAAACATAAGTCCTGTTTCTGAACATATTACCTGTTTATGAGCAGTTTTATGTTTTAATTTGAATAAATAGTGCAACTAATAAACTCTAATCAAAAGATCTCCCTCTTTTCTTTTAGTTGGGTTACATTTTTGTTAAAATATGTAAAACATATTTCCTTAAAGTATTTGTTACATTTTTTTTCTTTTAAATCATTGATAAAGTTTGTCCGTTTCCCAAGAGCATTCTCCCAAACATCACGTGCCTTCTTGCCTCTGGTTTTCAGCTACTCAGTGCACTTTTTATGTGAACCACTAGAGGGCAGTCAGGGTCTATGGTATTGCAGAAGACGAGGGATGTGGTTGTACTGAATACAGGTATTGTGTATGCAGTTAAATAATTTATTTTAGAA
>NC_030436.2:13080000-13255000 GCF_001660625.3 Ictalurus punctatus
TGCTAAAAACACCTTATCAGACTTTGTCCAATGTGTGTGGTGCAGCACACGCGGGGATTTGGAACAAGTAGCACATGCTAAAGCAGTAATTAAACCACCGTAAAGTGGATTCTGTTTAACATAGCTTTTTAACATGCCAAATAAAACCTTTTTGTAAATAAGTAGTAATTTTTTTCACCCTTATGTAGATATGGGACTATGACATATAAAGCATACTATGTGGGTTGAAAAACAGCAGCATAGGGCAATTTTAGTGTTTGTGACATTTGCCCTCACATTTGGCTAACAAAATGTATCACAGCAGAGTCAAACTTAGTATCAATGAGTCAGTTTGTACATGCTGTCATTTAACCTCTTGTAGAGAATGCAGACAATTTATATTGTTTTCTAGTACCTTTTGTTCACAGCAATTAATCAGGATAATGGATGTAACATCAAACAGACTTTTGTGGGAAATTCCACATTTTCTACAAACTCTGATTTATAAAGACCAGCAGAAAGCATAATTTTCTTTTCATGGTAAGGTTGAAATTGGCATGGGATTCCTCTACAGTGTATCAGATTTGATTTTCAGCTCATGAATACTTCTAACCTCTGTACCTTTCTATAGTGATTTAGTCAGGGATATTTATTTTATTGTTAACCTCACTTCTGTTGCTGCTGGTGATTAATGGTGTAAACAGCAAACAAAGAATCTATCTAAAGGACATGGAAAGGTTAACGAGAACATCCCACTGTGTATAGTAGCAAGGCCAAACAACCCCGAATTCGACACGTACACACACATGCACAACACTTTAAAAAGTCAACTTCTACTCCAATAACCAGCGTCACTTCCCATTTCTGTGATCTCAGTACCCCATTCCAGATTCCATTACCCTTTCTTTTTATGGGGAAATCAGTACTCAAATTCACAGTCCGATGCACAAGGCTCTTTGTTAAAAAATAGTAACATTCTATGTGGGCCTCATGATCTATGAATACATTCATAATGTATTTTTAAGGCATTTATGTTATAAGTACTGATGGAAATGCACTACACTTTATAGCAGTGGTTATTAGAATGCATTATAAGTTGTGTTCATGACCGTGCAGTATGTTTACAGATGCACTGAGACCTGTCAATGTATATACTTTTCATTTGTAGTTTACTGACTTCTGTTATTATAACTTAATTATAATATATTCCAGGTTGTATTTGTGAGACATAAGTAAGACATTTTTAAATGTTTATTTAAAAAATGCCAATTCCATTAATCATTTTGCTGATGATTTACTGATAATGTCACTGGTATTATCAGGGGGAAACATCATTTGCCATAACATTGCAATAAATGTTAAAAACAGTGAATGTTGTGGAACCAAAAACAGAACACAGGAAGAGAAAGGGAGAGAAAATTAAATGGGTTTTATTAAAAGATAAATGAAGGTAGAAATGGTTTAGGACTGACGATGGAGGAAGCGTGGCTTGGTGTAGCTGCCAAGGCTGGGACTCGAACTCTGGTTGGCGGCATGAGAGTTTGACACACTGTCCATGATGAGCTGATGTGGACCGGTTTTAGCTTAGAGACATGGAAAGAAAGGTGAATTCTCATGGATCTAGGCAGTTTGAGTCTCACAACAGAGGGGTTAATGATGCTCTCAATTTCAAAAGGACCCAGGTAGCAAGGGAAGTGTTTCTTTGAATCAGTCTTTAACCAAATATCATTAGAAGAAATCCAAACTTTCTGACTAGGTGGGTAATTTGGTTCTGGGATCTGATGGTTGTCAGCAAGGCAGCTGTTGCGTTCAAGTGAACAGAGCATGGTGGAGCGGGTATCCCTCCAAATCTTGGAGCAATGAAGGATGTGAGTTTGGACAGAGGGAACAGCAATGTCCTCCTCTTGGATAGGAAACAGGGGAGGCACATAACCCAGAGAACACTCAAAATGGGACATACCTGTAGCTGTGCTGGACAGGGAGTTGTGAGCATATTCTGTCCAGGCAAGCTGAGTACTGCCCCCTGACTGTAATACCTGATGAAACTGCGATAGAAATTAGCAAAGCCCAGGAAACGTTGTAACTGTTTAAAGTTTGTTGATTTGGGCTACTGCCCAGATCAGAGTTAGTCTTTACCTGCCTGCTCTCAATTATGTAACCCCAGAAGCTGACAGAGTTGACTTGAAACTTGCATTTCTCTGCTTTTACAAACAGGCTGTTCTCAAGCAGTCTTTGAACAACCTGACAGACATGGATGGAGTTTTCATAGGAGGCGCGAGAGAAGAAGAGTATACCGTCCAAGTACATGACAAAGCAAAGACAAAGTGGTTGAGAAAGTCTCTGAGGAGGTCATTTACAAGAGCCTGGAATATAGCTGGGGCATTGATGAGGCCGAAGGGCATGACCAAGTATTCGAGGTGACCAAGAGGTGCATTAAAATTTTTCACTCATCTCCCTCTAATTCTAATTCTGACCAAGTGGTCAGCATTTCTCCGGACCAGCCTGTGAAAGTCATAGCCCCATGAAGAGGTTTGAAGGCTGAGTTGATGAGATGTAAGGGATATTTATTCTTAATTGTTGTTTATGCTCAAGACAGGACAGGTTGTACAACTTACTGGATGGAACTCCATGAAGTAGTTCTATAACGTACTCATACGTACGGTGTGGTGGCAAGGAGAGGGTCCGTTCTTTGCTGAAGACCTTACCCTTGTCGACATGGTATTCCAAGGGAATGACAGACAGATTAGGGGGTTGGTTCTCTCCATGTGCTATTAATGTAGGCGGTGATCTAGTTTGGTGGCAAGGGAAATAAGTGAGTAAAGTAATTGGATTTATCTTTAACTGCAAGTTCATCCTTAACATGATCACTGAGTCCAATAAGAAACACCCCATGGAGAGCCTCATCATAACCAGCTGGATTCTGCAGCTATTATTCTGAATTTGAAAGAGTACTCAGCAACACTAAGAGAGCATTGATGAAGGGAGTGTAAACGCCTGGCAGCCTGCTTTCTCTGAACAGGAGGGTCAAATACTGTCCCTAGTTCTGCAATGAAAGAGGAATTCAAAGCAGACAGAGCAGTTTGGCTGTCCCAGATAGCATTGCCCCTTAAAAGCCCCTCCAGGTAAGAAATCTTAGCTCCATCAGTGGAATATGTTAGTACATTTTCCCAGATCATCTGGGTATGGTTCAGGTTTGGAACATGGGCCTCACGTAGTGGGTGAGTAACCGGGGAGGTGTTGGTGGTGCATGAACGGGCTGGCTGGCTGGAGACTGGTAGACAGCTGAACGAGCTTAGATCAACTTTAGTTGATGACTGATCTGAGAGATCTGACCTGACATGGTGAGGTTGCTTTCGGTGAGGTCTCAGAGCAGTTGATCATGCTGTCTGAGGAGGGTGCCTTGGCTTAAGAGGGCTGAAAATAATCTGGTTCTGCTGGGTCCATGGTAGCCAGATCGTTCTGTTAAAAAACCTGACAGAACACAGACTCAGGGAGAGAAAATTAAATGTATTTTATTGAAAGATAAATGAAGGTAGAGATTTTGGAGGACTGATGATAGTGTAAGCATGGCTTGGTGTAGGTATCAAGGCTGGGACTCAAAATCCGGTCAGCATGAGTCTTAGCAAGGGAATGCGCATTGGTACCACACAGGTAGATGGAACCATCTGGTGATAAGTAACTGGAGAACCAGGGTTTTTAAGTGCTTCAGGTTGATGAGATGATGAGGAGCAAGTGTGTTCGCTGATTCAATCAGGTGGATGAGCAGAGTAGAACGCTATGCCAAAGGACACATGAGCACAAACAAACAGGAAGAGAGGGAAGGATAAACGACAGGAAATACAAGGAAATGGGGGAAAAAAAACTGGAGCTTTGGCCAAGATCATGACAATAAAATGTAGTGTATGTTCGTAGATAATTCTAACAGTGCTTTAAATGACTTAGGAATGCATTATAACATTGTGAAAATGTTAATAGTTCATTATAGATGTGGTCTTTTATAGAAAGTGATACTGAATTCTTAATTTGAAAAAGAAAAAAAAACATAACAGATATACCCAAAATGTCAATACACAAATTATTAATTCAATCATCATCTGTTTGTCAAGTAACCATTATTTTTAGACAGTCAGCCTTTTTAATAACTTTTGACAGTGGCTTTTAAAAGTTAACAAGCTATTAGTCTCAGTCTTACTGATTAATATGTTTTCTGCATTTTTCTGGCCATAACCTTCAGGATCTTGAAGATTGCACTCTGACTCTTGTTTCAAACGAGAAACTAAACTTTAGATTTTTCAGAGGAATACAGAGCCAGTGGAATGAAGAAAACATTCTTTACATTCTCAGTCTTTAATTTTTTTCATTTAAAAGCATATAAATTAAATGTAGTCAGCTGCTTGTCAGTCAAATGGCTTCTTCCTGTCAGAGTAGATGAGTCTTGGCCATCTTTATTGAAGAAACATACAAGACACTCTTGTGAAAGTTAGAGGTTTACTCCCAGGACTAAGCAGTCATTAATACTGATGCTTAAATCTTTATATATGGTGACACACTAATCAAATTACATTTCTGGATTCCATAATGCAATCTAATCAGGTTCTTACATCTCACTAGGCACATATTAAATATTTGGCATCAATAATACATATTAATATAAAAAATGTGTTTACAAAGTTATGACAATCTTTTATAACAAGAGGTTACATGTTAGTTTTTATCTGCTAATATCATTGAATGGAATTTTAAAAACATGGAAAAAATACTGTTTAAATGATCATTTAAAACTTAGGAGGTGAACAGAATTTCCTAATGATACCTGTGGCAATGCCTTCAAATGTAAAAATAATAAGAAACTTTAGAAGGCAGCTGTCCTTATGCTGTAAAATCTGTAAAATGCTGTAAAATCTGTATCCTATAAAATCTGCCAGAATTTATCTTGGGAGCTCAGATGCTGCCCAAAAAGCTGTTTATCCAGACAGCATTCTCCCTAACAGAACACTAACATGGTGATGGTATTTTGAAAATAAATTTAATTTCTTCACAAACGGTTTGCATGAGCATCTACACAAGAAATGTGATATTTGTGAAAATCTAGCTCATTCGGAAGCTCGCGAGCTTTTGAGATGTGTAAATGTATACATACTGTAAAAACAGACTCTGGATTGATAGGCAACAATTTATATAATTGGCACATGTTACTGTAATTTTATAAACACATTATTGTGTCAAATTTTAATAGCTAATCCATAAGAAAATCCATAAAACAAATATAATTAGCTCAAAACAGTTAAATATATCTTTACTAAAAGATCAGGAAATTAGGCCCAATGTGCATTTATATCGGTCGATATCAACACGTTTACACGTGATCCTGGTTTTAAAAAAATGCATTTCAAGTGTTTAATTTGCTTTTAAAATGTTCTCTCTAAGTACTTGACTTAACAGAACACCAATGCTACATTTTATATCATACAAATAGTGTAGATTTCCATCATTAATTTCATTTTCAGTTGTGTTACACTGGAATTAAGTAGTATTTGGTATGAGGTAATGAAATTCATTGATCAAGGTATTGCACTGACTGGGTCATACAGTAAATCATTAAATTGGCAACCCTGCCATTTATGCAGTCATGCTGTAATGTTGCAGTGTGCCTTCCTGTGAAATGATTGTAACAGTTTAGCTTTTTATCTTTAGCTGTGAAAATAGAATTTTGCCCCATTAACTGCAGGAGGTACACTTCAGTGATGCGTTGAGATTTATTCTTTGGCATTTCCACCGTTAATAGGTTAGAAGGGGACTATTTGAGTATGCAGGAAAACATTATATATGAGGTAACTAGATGATGCCTCACTACTTTCCATGGTTAAAATTTAATTGGATTTTGTTGCCTAGTTTAATGAAGTTATACCATTTCCCATACAATTTCTTTGTTTTTTGTACTTTTCATCTTTCTATTTAAACACTTCACCAATGCAGCACTAAATTTGATAAGGCAATTTTAAATTAATTCCCTTTTTTTTTTTCAAGTAAAGGAAATTAATGTTAAAAGCTGGTAAACAAAATTAAGTAATTCATAAAGAAGTCTATGTTGTTGATGAGTACTTATAGTAGAAAAAGAATTTGTTCAAGCTTTTCTGTAAAAAAATAAAATAATTCTGATTAAATTACATTTCAAATCATAATATTTGCATTTACATTAGAAAGACAAGAACACTTTTTAACCAGTTCCCATATGGTGGACAATTTGTGTGCAGTGCATATTGAACTACAATGCAAAAGAGAGATATCAGTGACTGAATTCTCTCCTATCCTCTTTTTTTCACTCTCAGTTTTGACCATTTCTATGAAATATGGCATTCACATTAATTACGGTATGCTTGAAGAAACTGGAGCACTATGTTATAGTAGATGGATGTAGCTGAGAAGAGAAGCATTACCTACCTCAGGCTGTTCTCTGTGAGATCTTTAAAAAGCTCTTAGCTATTCTGCAAATGGATATTTATGCTCATTATAATTGAAAGTAAAATTGCTGCAGGAAAAATTTCAATGACACACAATGGCAGGAGAAACTCTAGCCCATGACCCTGACTTTGTATAAGCTTAAGTTTGATTTAAAGATTTGATTTGCACTTGGGCTCAGATTTAATATATTCTCAAACCATGACCAATTAATCAAGACACTGACATCAGTCTAAAATGGTTTAATAATACCTCAAAATAGAATTTAACACACAGCCTTCTAAATAATTTCTGAAAGGGGAGCTGAACATTGATCGGGAATTCAGGGTGATTTAGTGTATGTACAGCTTTAAGGTGATCAAAAGTAAGACCCAACAAATTATTTCAAATGGAAAAGAAATAATAAGGGAAGAGAGACAGATTAGTTATAGCAAGAAATTCTAAAACATAGGGACACATCAACTACAAATTGACAACAAACTCAAACAAAACAGCAGTTTTACCATAAATGACACTGTAGAAAACGGGGTTCCCCATAATATAGAAGTAAGAAGAGCAGAGCTCACAATCCTTAGTGCTGACGATCCTGTTAACCCAATGACAAACTCCTCTGCTCTGGTACGATTTCTTCCACTGTAAATGTCATTTTGTCAATGCAGGGTCCCTGACTAAAAAGTCAGGTGACAAGCTGTTGAGAAAGAAAGACATTTTGTACTCAACTGGTCTCTTTACACTTAAATACTTCCTTCAAGTGTGTCCCTGTTAGCAGTATCCAGTCTTTCCATTGCATTTACAAAAAAGAGAGAAAAATTGCCTTTTTTCTTTTTTAAACAATATGATATTTCATTCATTGTACTTAGCATGTTGACAAGCACGAATACCCCTCACAGAGTCCTGGGGCGTTTCCTTCTGTCCCCATCCATAAAATGTATGAAGCTGGTACAATTAAGCTGTTCAGGGCTGAATGTCACTTGATAATCTGTAATCAGTCTTTTGGCAGATCGCTTTCAGATTTTTTAGTTTGGTTTTGAGTGAGAAAAAGAGAAATCCATGGCCAAACGGAGCCCTGATCAGCACATAATTTTGTCCTTGGTTTTTATAGTTTTATATATATATATATATATATATATATATATATATATATATATATATATATATATATATATATATAGATAATCATTAGAGAGACAAACAAACACACACTAAGACTGAGACGAGGATACCACTTGATAGCTCTGACTTCATGTTGTGTGCTGAATATGGCCCATAATATCAAAGAGAAATACTGGATGTACAGTTATGCAACATATTAAAAATACCCTTCTGTATTTTACATATTCTTTCAGTACCTACAGTATGCTTAGAATTTTTATTTGGAAAAAGACAGTATCATTTTTAAAAATAGAAAAGTAACATTTAATTCTTTAATAACTCACACCAGGAGAACATGATTCTTAAAAAACAAAGAAAACCCCTCAGCTGTTTCCTCCCAAATTGTCATAAAATTGAGAGGCTTGGAATGTCTTTCACAGAATTTCTTTGCCCAACTGTTAACTTTGTCTTCAACAGTATGAAAAATATGAGTACTTCATATCACCTTGCAAATTTCATGTAAAGTTCATTCTTCTTTCACAGTTCATAGCTTCTTACAGCTCTCTCTTACAACTGGCACCATTTGGTCAGTTTTCTCAGTATATTGTTTAGATATATATTGTTTGTGATTACATGTGAAATGCTTTCACTATACATATGTGGTCTGCATCTTTTCCACTATAAAATAAATAAAAATGAAATCTCTTATTATGACACTGTATTTATAATTGGGACACTTGCAATCTTGCAAAAAAGCAATGGTTTTGTTTAGTGGACTGTTAGTGCTGACTGTGAGCTGTAATTTGAGTAGCTTTACAAAGTTTGTACAGCTTCTCTGACATATTCCCTTTGAGCTGTTGCACATCTTGTATCTTAAAACGCCTCTTTTGCAGGACCCAGAACATCTTGCACTGGCTTAGCATCACTGAGCACCTTTCCACTTCCCTCTGTGAGTTTATCTTTGTACTGCCAAACTGAATCTGTAGCCATGAAAGCCTTTGCGTCCTGGGTCAAAATGGTGGAATGGGGTGTCTCAAACTCTTTCCAGTCATACATTGTCCTCCCATGGCAAGTTTTGGCTGCCAACAGAATGAGGAAAAAAGCTGATACACCCAATAGGAATACTGGGGTGATGTCTGCAGAAGGAACTAAGAAAAGCACCTCTTTAGTCCTGAGATGGACACAGGAGGTGTCGTTTGGCCCTATATGCAGACAAACCTTGTAATGGGTCCCTGGTTGAAGGCGGGTTAGGTTGAAGCCCTTAGTGCCAGCTAGTATTCTAGTGCTATGCTTGTGGTGGTCTTCCAGGCTTCCGTTGGCTATCCAAGAGATTCTGGCAGCAGGGATGTTATGGCCAGTGTGCCAAGACAGTAATGCATATCGTTCTTTAACATCATGGACCTCAAGGCTGTCTTCCTTTCTTTGATCATTTGCTATTTGAGCCCTGCCAGATCCCTCCACTTTTAGTGTTAGACTCTTTGTGTCAGCCCCAACTAGATTCTGTGCAACACAAGTGTAGAAACCAGCCTCCTCAGGGGTGACTCCAAATATTTCCAAAGTGCCCTCTGATAAAACCTGGTAACGTCCAAATCTTGTGGAGGGAGTTAATCTCAAACCTTTTGGAATGACCCAGTAAATACTTGGTTCTGGTTCTGCAAGTGCTCGGCAATGCAGGGCTATGTTGTCCCCGTATTTCACTTGAATATAAGAAGGGAACATGCTTGGGGCAATCAAAGGGAGGCAGCTATCAGCCATCTCCCTGAAGGAGACTTCTTTTACTCGTCTCATTTTTAACTCTGGAGGTTCTGAGCAGAATGTGGACTGTGGTTCAATGAAACGAACTGGCTTGCCATCCTCTGCCCCAACCCAGCGAATAAGGCAGTCACAGTGAATGGGATTGGTGTGCAGACTGATCTCCTGTAAGCTTGGCAGAGACCGCACAGTCTGACGATGCAGAGCACTCAAGGCATTACTGTTGAGCATCAAGCTCTCCATACGTGGCAGCTTCTGGAAAGCCTGAGGGTGAATGTATGACAGTCGTGGATTGTTTGTGATTTCTAGTTTTGTCAGCTCGGGGAGGTTTTCCATTGCTGAGTGCTCAATGGACACCAGATCCTCCATGTTGTTCAAGCCAAGCTCCTTCAGGTGAAACATGTCCCTGAAATCCCCTTTTTGCACCAGCTGAATTGGGTTCTTGTTAAGGTCCAGAAATTTCAAGCTTGGTAGCTTCTGCAGTGCCTCTTTTGGGACTTTGGTCAAGTTGTTGTCATAGAAGCTAATACTCTCCAGGTTCAGAAGTCCTTCTAGAGCAAGCTCTGAGATCTCATGTAAGCCCATACCTGCCAAGACCAGGCTGCGCAAGGATCCAAGAGGTTTGAAGTTGAGATCTTGGATCGTGTCCACTGGATTTCCTCCTGTCATGAGTACTTCTAGTTGAGGCAAAGCATGGAACCAACGCCTGTCAATTATCATTAGGTGGTTAGAATTGAGATGAAGCCTTACAAGGTTACCTAAACCTTTGAAAGCTCCTGGGGAAATACTTCTGAGCCTATTATGATTGAGATACAATTCCTGAAGGTTGGGCAGTCCAGAGAAAGCTGCTTCAGGCAAGTGCCTCAGCTGATTCTCTTCCATGTGTAGGCTTAGAAGAGCTGGCAGGTCTGTGATTCTCAAGTTACGGGTGCTGATGAAACTGTTGTGGGAGAGATCCAGCTCAGTTAGATTGGTGAGACCCTGGAGTTCACTTTGGTCCACTGAACTGATGAGGTTGCTCTGCAGTCTTAGTGTTTGTGTCTCTGTAGGGAGGGATGTGGGCAACTGAGTGAGGAGCAGGTCATTACAGTCAACAGTTGGAGCCTCTCTATACACAGACTGGGGTGAGTACCAGGGTTTGATCTGGCATACACACTGGTGAGGACAGGGTACCTTCCAGGGGATTGAGTGAATAACCAAAGAGCTCACAACCCCAAACAGGAGGTGAATATGCAAAAAACCCATTGTAATCTCACTCATTTTTATTAGAAAGGTTGGTTAGTTGGTTATCACTGCTTAAATTTCAATTGGTGTTTGCAAATAAATTGTCTCCAAAATTAAATTTCTTGTGTTTCATCTTTTCTTCTTAGATTGATCAAAGAATGACTTGCTCCGATGTTCTGAAGTGGGACACACTAAGATGAGTCTGTGTCTCTTCTCATTCCCTTGTTCTTAGATCCTTGTCCAATGGCGCTTTCAGGATTTCTTCATACGCATACCTGACAAAGAGAGAGTAAATGCAGATAGAGATCACTCATGTCATGATTCATCCATAATGTTATATATATGAGCAGTACCTTTCAGTTTTTATTTCTAGCTTTCTAGTTCACATTTAGTGCATGCAGTGTTAGTGTTTTCTTCCTAAAATTGCACCATACTCTTAGGTGCCCAGGCATCATTGCACTGCATCTAAGTGGCAGATTGGCAAAGGCTCTTTACTTGCTCTGATTATTGCATCCTCCAGCAATTGCATCCTTCCTCCTGCCTTGCTGATCCATCCTTCTTCTGAATGCCCAATTACTCCTAATGTACTCCCTGTCTCCCTTCTTCAGTTCACCAGAGAGCTACCTGATGGCTCTGAGACCATTTGTTCTTCTCACACACACACACACACACACACACACACACACACACACACACACACACACAAACACATTGGAAGCAACAGCGTGATCTTGAGCTATCAACACGTCACCCCTTCAAGCCAGCAGAGTGCACGATGTGCCACAAAGCTCGTTTGCAAAGTGTCAGCTTTACAGGCAGAAGCTTGGCCCCCATGATGCACTCCGTCAATCCATCCTGACTGGATGGGCTGTGTACCAATGATCCCACACCTGTGTGCTAATAAGGTGTGAGGGTGCACTGAGCACTTTTGAAGAATGCAGATGTTGTATCTTGTGTGTTATGTTAATTAGCCCACACATCCAGTTTTGAATCTTGCTATTGTCAGCAGTAAATTTCCAATTGTAATTAGGCTGGAAAGAAATGGACTTAAAATGTTCCCCGATGATGTGGCTGTGTTTTGTTTGTTGATAAATGGATAAATTGGTTCTTAACAACCAAAAAACAGCATTTATTGTTGATGCTTATATCTAGACTTACAAATTGTTTTTTCTTTACACATTTCTGTGTTTTTGGTTGATGGTTAGACAGAATAGCCTTAAGCAGCCTCAAGGTGAATATGTATTTGTACTATTGAAATCACTCTAACTATGCCAGAGAAAAGACCCGTTAACAGATCCCAAGTGGCGCAACAGAAAAGCATTTGCCCTATAGTCCAGGGAGCACTATTTTGTATCTTGATGATGCCACAGCCATCCATAGCTGGGAGATAGCAAACTTATCTGTGCTTTCTTGGGGGGTGGGAGGTTTTGGGGTAAAATACTGCAAAAACTAATTGATAAAATCAATAATAATTGATTATGAAAATCGTTGTCAACGAATCTCATTATCGATTAGTTGGACTGAGGATGGCATGGGGCATGTTTACTCATTATGTTACTTCTGTTCTGAAAACACACATCGCAAAGTACATACTTAAGTTGTGTCCCAAATGACGTATTATACAGTGAGGGAAAAAAGTATTTGATCCCCTGCTGATTTTGTACGTTTGCCCACTGACAAAGAAATGATCATTCTATAATTTTAATGGTAGTTGTATTTGAACAGTGAGAGACAGAATAACAACAAAAAAATCCAGAAAAACGCATATCAAAAATGTTATAAATTGATTTGTATTTTAATGAGGGAAATAAGTATTTGACCCCCTCTGCAAAACATGACTAAGTACTTGGATTAAAAACCCTTGTTGGCAATCACAGAGGTCAGACGTTTCTTGTAGTTGGCCACCAGGTTTGCACACATCTCAGGAGGGATTTTGTCCCACTCCTCTTTGTAGATCTTCTCCAAATCATTAAGGTTTCGAGGCTGACGTTTGGCAACTCGAACCTTCAGCTCCCTCCACAGATTTTCTATGGGATTAAGGTCTGGAGACTGGCTAGGCCACTCCAGGACCTTAATGTGCTTCTTCTTGAGCCACTCCTTTGTTGCCTTGGCCGTGTGTTTTGGGTTATTGTCATGCTGGAATACCCATTCACGACCCATTTTCAATGCCCTGGCTGAGGGAAGGAGGTTCTCACCCAAGATTTGACAGTACATGGCCCCGTCCATCGTCCCTTTGATGCGGTGAAGTTGTCCTGTCCCCTTAGCAGAAAAAAACCCCCAAAGCATAATGTTTCCACCTCCATGTTTGACGGTGAGGATGGTGTTCCAGGGGTCATAGGCAGCATTCCTCCTCCTCCAAACACGGCGAGTTGAGTTGATGCCAAAGAGCTCCATTTTGGTCTCATCTGACCGCAACACTTTCACCCAGTTGTCCTCTGAATCATTCAGATGTTCATTGGCAAACTTCAGACGGGCATGTATATGTGCTTTCTTGAGCAGCGGACCTTGCGCGCGCTGCAGGATTTTAGTCCTTCACGGCGTAGTGTGTTACCAATTGTTTTCTTGGTGACTATGGTCCCAGCTGCCTTGAGATCATTGACAAGATCCTCCCGTGTAGTTCTGGGCTGATTCCTCACTGTTCTCATGATCAATGCAACTCCACGAGGTGAGATCTTGCATGGAGCCCCAGGCCGAGGGAGACTGACAGTTCTTTTGTGCTTCTTCCATTTGCGAATAATCGCACCAACTGTTGTCCCCTTCTCACCAAGCTGCTTGGCAATGGTCTTGTAGCCCATTCCAGACTTGGTTAGGTCTACAATCTTGTCCCTGACATCCTTGGAGAGCTCTTTGGTCTTGGCCATGGTGGAGAGTTTGGAATCTGATTGATTGATTGCTTCTGTGGACAGGTGTCTTTTATACAGGTAAAAACTGATATTAGGAGCACTCCCTTTAAGAGTGTGCTCCTAATCTCAGCTCGTTACCTGTATAAAAGACACCTGGGAGGCAGAAATCTTTCTGATTGAGAGGGGGTCAAATACTTTTTTCCCTCATTAAAATGCAAATTAATTTATAAAATTTTTGACATGCGTTTTTCTGGATTTTTTTGTTGTTATTCTGTCTCTCACTGTTCAAATACAACTACCATTAAAATTATAGACTGATCATTTCTTTGTCAGTGGGCAAACGTACAAAATCAGCAGGGGATCAAATACTTTTTTCCCTCACTGTACACTATTCACTTGCACTATGCACTATGTACTCTACCGTCTAGTGTATGAATTTTAGAAGGGTAGCATCGTCTCACATAGAACACTAGCATTTTTTTACTAACTAGAAGTAAAAGCCACTTCCTAGTCGATGGCACATGATGTCAATTGCGTGTAATGTGATTCCGCTAGCTTTAGAATACCCAGAGTCAACAAAAGTACATTTCTTCAGTTGCAGTTTATTTTCAAAGTTACCTTTTCTGCCTTACGTGACCTCAGTCAATATCAGACGGAGGCGTAATCATCAAGTGACAGTGGAAAAAAGTGTGCAACCCAAGTCCTCTAAGGCATGGGAGTATTTTATATTAAATGCTGCAAAGAAGACTGTACAAGTGGAACTTTGTAGCACAGAATCAAGACAGTGATGCATGAGCACAGACTTATGTTTATATCCAAAATTCTCCTCTGTGTGCAAGAGGTTGGGGAAATTGGTACGAGTTGCTTAAAAGGTTTAGTTTAATTCAAGTTTATTGTCTTTATTCACTGTATTTGCATGCTTGCAGTGTAAACTCTGTTGTTTATTATAACAGGAGTGATCTACAGTATTTCTGATTAGGCCATGTTGCTCTTCACTTGCAATGTAGACCTGGTGATAAACAGTGTAGTGCAAGTGAGATCTGTAATGTCTAATTAAAAAACTACATTCAAAGTAAGCATAAGTAAAGGCAATGAGTAACAGAAACCATAAGGTGCAGTGAAAGTGAGCTTTTATTATTAATTATTAATTTAGGACTGCAGTTTATTTATCAGTGCCTTTTTTGTGCACATATATACATACACACACACACACTCACACACAGTGCCCTCCACTAATATTGGCATATTGGCACTCTTGGTAAATAGGATTGGAAAATACATTGCAAAGGATCTGAGACCACAGATCCTTCAAATTTCGAGGTCCACACTGGTAGATGCTCCTTTTCAGTTCACCCCACAGGTTTTCTATGGGATTCAAGTCAGGGGACTGCGATGGCCATTGCAGGACCTTGATTTTGTGGTCAGTAAACCACTTTTGTGTTGATTTTAATGTATGATATGGATCATTGTCCTACTGGAAGTTCCAACCACGGCCCATTTTAAGCTTTCTGGCAGAGGCAGTCAGGTTTTCCTTTAATATCTGTTGATATTTGATAGAGTCCATGATGCCATGTATCCTAACAAAATGTCCAGGTCCTCTGGCAGAAAAAGAGCCCCAAAATATTAAAGAGCCATGACTATATTTAACCGTGGGCATGAGGTACTTTTCCATATGGCTACTTCTCTGTGTGTATCAAAAGCACCTCTGGTGTTTATTGCCAAAAAGCTCTATTTTGGTTTCATCTGACCACAGAGTCCGATCCCATTTGAAATTCCAGCAGTGTCTGGAAAACTGAAGACACTTGAGTTTGTTTTTGGATGAGAGTAGAGCCTTTTTTTCTTGAAACCCTTACAAACAACTTGTAGTGATGTAACTGACTTCAGATTGTAGTTTTGGAGAATTTCTGACCCAAAGATGCAACTTCTGCAATTCTCCAGCTGTGATCCTTGGAGATTTCTTGGCCACTCGGACCACCCTCTTCACAGTGCATTGAGACAATATAGACACACATCCAATTCCAGGTTGATTCATAACATTCCGAGTTGACTGTAACTTCTTAATTATTGCCCTGATGTTTCAGTGCTTTTGCTATTTTTTATAACCACTTCCCATTTTGTGAATCTTAACAACCTTTTGCTGCACATCACAGCTATATTCCTTGGTCTTACCCATTGTTATGAATGACTAAGGGAATTTGGCCTATGTGTTACCTCATAATTATAACCCTGTGAAACAGGAAGTTATGGTTAAACTAGTTTCTGTTCCTCGTCACCCAGGTGCACTAAAAAATGTAAAATATCAACGGGAATATGCTTCAAATATATTTTTCTCATGTGAATTCACAGTGGTGCCAATCATTGTTGGACAAAAATTTTTTTTTTATAAACCTGTCTTGTGTTTGTAATTGTTCGATATCGATGAGAGTAGAGTATTTTTTTTTAAATCATTTTTTAAAATAAAAGATCAAAAGGTTAAACAATAAAGACAGTTTTTCACATCCTTCTTTGCTTTGCCAATTAATGGAATTATGAAAGTAATCTTTAGTTGCAGTGCTAGAATACTCTGACTTCATACACAAATACTCTGGTTTGGTATGCGATACTCTCATTCAATCATAGTAACCATAGCAACACTAGCTACATGGGTGTCTGTGTGCTCCTGCATGCAGAAGGGGGTGAATAGCACTTTCCACTGAGTCTGTTACACTGCGCTGTGACACAATATGAGCAGCAGTTTGAAAAGATGCGGTTGGCTGGCTTTACATGCCTTGGAGGAAACCTCTTCACCCTTCTTTGTTGGTAACTGTTGTACAATAGGGGAGACCTGACTGGTGAGTGGGAATTGGGCAAGACTAAATTAGAGATTATATCTGAAATTTTATTGTATGTATGAATACATCTGTGCAAAATGATGATGTAGAATATGAACATTTTTGTTTTGAAATTTTTGAAAAGAGAAGGAAAAGACCTAAGCTATATTAAATGTATTAGAGGAAATGAACTGAATATAGATCAGGCCAGATTCTCCAGAGCTGTAAGGCAAAAGTGATGAAAGAATGGAAAAAAAAAAAAAAAAAGATTCTCATTTGAGATTATTACTGACAGCCATTTTGGTTCTGGAGCAGAATAATGATCAAGAATGCCACTGATTCATAATAGTATTCTTTTGTACACAATGGCTCATGCAGTTGGTTACATTTTCCCCTTTTTGCAGACAAAGAGTGCCATAGAGAGACATTATTATAAGCCATACACTGTATACTAACTAGATTTCATGTCATATTTTAAAGTTTCTATGAAGCATTGCCTTATGTCCTTGACTGTTGAAACCTCTTCTCATATAGAATGCTATGATGATGAGATTTTCTTTATCTGCTTTTATTAAGATCTGAGAGATATGTGTAATCTATTAAATGAACACCACTGGATGAAATTAGGGTTATGTACTCACATCAGTCTATAAACCTATCATACATTACAATGGCATCTTATCCTTTATTTATATTTGGAGCATTTCTCTCAACTTTACTCCCACTTAATTATCATTTCATTATCCTTATTGGGTAATCTAAGCCATATAACAAAAAACAAGGCAACAGCAACATTTTATATATATTTTGGAGTTTTTTTCTGGTCTTAAACAAGCCATTTTCAGTGAAACACAGTGATACATGATTTTTTGGGGGGAGCTGAATTGATTAGCATTCATATTTCATGAAATGTGGCTTGAGGTTATTAAATATAAGGGAATACTTGAATCAATGTGGAATCCATAAATTGTTATCATTTTGGAATGAAAGGTTGTTAGCAGTCTTTCCCCCCTCTAGTGCTTTCAATAAAGAATGTGTTGTGGTGCAAGGAAGCACAAATGGTTTAATTAATGACAAAAAGTTCAAAGAGCTCATGTTTAAAGCATGTTTAAAGCTCATGTTTTAAAGCAATAGATATACAGTAGATGAAATTCATAGTCTTCTTTTCCAAGTGAGGAACTGGTCTCAAATGCTTCCCTCCCTTTATAAAACAGCATATAATAAGATGCTGTCCCACTGAAACTCATTCAAAGCCTACATGACAAGCTGAAATAGCAGCCAGGTAAACTTTAATAGTAGCAAATGCCCTCTCTTTGTTCATTAAGCTTTGCAAAAAGCAAAGTATATCACTAACCGCACAGTGAAAAGGAATAACTCTTTTACGAATACACCAGTCCTCAAACACTCACCATTTGAGATCATACAGTGAGCACATTGATGGGGCTGTAGCACTCTGGATAATGTTTAAAAATTCCTGGGGAAGCCCGAGTGCATTTAAATTTACTTTGCCATCTGTGTTAAGTCACTTCACTAGGATGTGTGTCATTGTCAAACATTGACTGATGACAAAAATCTGTAAATATCCAATACATTATTTGGTAAAGATACAAAACTGAAGTTTAAATTTAGCTTCTATGAAAGCTGTATGACTTTCCCTTGTAGCTCATTTACAGTAAATGGAGAACATCAAGCTAGTAGATTAAAGAGAAATAAATGAAGGCCAGAATATAGACTATAGACAATGAAAATTAGCCAAATAATACCACTGTTTCTTCAGACATTGTAAGGGCAATGAAACAGCCAGGAAGGTCTTATAGTAGTAGCTAGCATATAATTTAATAAACACTGATAAGCCTTATATTTTAGTAGTTATTATCTATTTTCCCATCTCCGTGGCATACCAGGGTGCTACAGATTTGTGTACATGTGCACATATCTAACAGATTAATAAAAAGTACCCTAGAGGTCTAAAAATAAAAATAAGAAAATACACAATAAGTACACAGATGAAGGTCAGAAGCCATTCACACAGAACTGCACATACATCCGAAGTATTCACAACTGTACATTGTGCCTCCACTTCAGGGAACCAAATGGAAGGTAAACAGTGGGTCAACTGTATGTCACTGAATCATTCTCATCATCATTGTAACAAGAACAAAATAACTAAACTAAAAGGTCTATGGATATGGAATTTGATGTTGTTATTAAGTGCTTTACATAAGTCATGATGTTAGTTTGACGGTTTGATAGTATGTATACTGACTTTTTTTTTAAAACACTGGAATAAAAAAAAAAAACTGCTTTCATAGGTTATACACTTTTACAGAAACTAAATTTATTTGTAAATTTGTTTTGTACCCTCTGGCCAGTAATACAACTTGTGTACTGAGACATTGCAATAGCAATCAACAGAAAGGTCATAGGGAGCACTTTTATATAATGAGGTCTAGGTGGAACAATTCCCTATTGGGTCACCTTTAAAGAGGTCTTAATTCGACACTTAGGACACTGCAAGAAAGGAGAACTGTTTCTTATGTATCCATATTGCAACATAACTTCTGTTCTTCTTCTTCTTTTTTTTTCTTTTTTTTTTCTTTTTAAATATATTACCAGTATGTCAGTAGTCCTTTGATGTATGGAAAACCTGAATGGTTTAGTCATTTCAATTAATTTCAATTAATGCCATCATTGTTGAAAATCAAATGTAGTAAAGGTACAGAATTTAATATAATAATGATAATTTTGTCAAACCCATACTTGAGTGAACACACATAAATGTACTTAAGTGTGTAAAAGTAAAAGAAAATGACTTAGAAGACTTAGTTTCGCAGCATGGGCTCACACTTAGTTTGTAACTATTAATAGTTACAAAACTTAGGGTTTGAGGTGTGGTTGGTGTCCGTTCTCTTATTACTTCATTAGTATTGCATTAGTCCTGCATTAGTCTGTCTTTCTATTCGTCTATCTATTTGGAAAGACTTTCCACTATGTTTTGGAGTGTGGCTGTGGGGATTTGTGCTCATTCAGGCCCAAGAGCATTACTGAGGTCGGGCACTGATGTCAGGTGAGGAGGCCTGAGGTGCTCAGAGGGGTTGAGGTCAGGGCTCTGTGTAGGCCACTTGAGTTCTCCCACTCCAAACTTGGCAAAGCATGTCTTAATGGATGTTGCTTTGTACACAGGGACATGCTGGTTTGGGCTGTTAGTTCCAGTGTAGTGAAATTGTTATGTTTACAGAATACAAAGAAATTCAAGACAATTGTGGGCTTCAAACTTTATGGAAACAGTTTGGGGAAGACTTTCATATGGGTGTGATATGAGCCATATAGTCTCCATCTATAGTATCTATCTATCGAAATGAGTATAAGTGTTGGTAAAGTACAAATCCTTAATTTTATATTTAAGTACAATAACAAAGGACAATTACTTGTGGCATGACTTTTTCAACTCACACTGCCAGGGAAGGGGGTTCGATTCCTGCCACTGCCCTATGTGTGCGGAGTTTGCATGTTCTCCCCATGCTCTGGGGGTTTCCTCCGGGTACTTTGGTTTCCTCCCCTAGTCCAAAGACATGCATGGTAGGCTGATTGGCATGTCCAAATTGTCCGTAGTGTGTGAATGTGTATGTGATTGTGCTCTGCTATGGATTAGCACCGTGTCCAGGGTGTACCCCACTCTGTGCCCGATGCTACCTGGGATAGGTTCCAGGTTCCCCGTGACCCTGAAGGTTAAGCGGTATAGATGGATGGATTGTAGTTTTTATGTATGCATTTGCAAGAAGCTACTAATTAATGATGTCTATTGTATTATTCATATCATATTCCATAATTTCACATACAAACTGATTTAATATTGTGCAAACTGCTAATGCCCAATCTTGGGCTTCCTTACTGAAAAATCACATTCCTTATATGTGATCATATGTTTTTCCGCGTGTTCATGTGAGTAATATGCAATTACATGTTTAAAAAAAAAAAACTTGTGAAAGTGAATTTTGAAAGTAGAACTGTACATATGCCCTTAATATGGGATAAATAAAACCACATTATAAATGACACTACATGTGAAATGTCCACATGTGTGAAAAGATGTATAACATAGCATGTGAAGTGTCCATATGTATAAATTCCCCATATTTGAATTGATTTTCTGTTATGTAAAGGAGTGATGGCTGTTTTTCTTCCCTGTAGGTGTGCAGTGGAGAAGTGAGTGATTTACTAGCTCCACCAAATGGTTGCTTTTAAATCGAAGTGACATGGCAGAACACATATCTGTCACAACTTATGGAACAAGGCACTTTATTATAATTTGCATCAGGAAGACACCACCTGCGCAAGCAACACCCAAGTTGTATGTGAATAGTTTGATGACATATTCATCCTTATTTTTTGCATAAATGTAAATACATAGGAAGTCATCACACTGAACTTGTGTGATGGATATGGACTTCATTATTCTGATTAGCTATTCCTTTTGTCCTGTTGCTACTGCAGCACCCTCACTGCCTCTTTGTCCCGGGAGAGTCGCTGTATATTACGCTCACCTTCTCAAAGTATATTGACCTTTATAATAATTGGATCGGTCCTGCGGCATGAGCGCACGGGGAATTGATGGCAGCTTGTCAGGGAGAAGAAAAAAGGCTGAGGATTATATAATTATATATGCTCTTCACAGTGTGAAAGACAGTATAATCATATCCATTAGCAGATTGCCTTTTGTTGTGGTTTAAAAGCATCATGTCCTATATGCAAAAATAAGTTGCGATATTCTTCATGTTTTCTGTTTCTTGCACACATACACACTCAGACACACATTCACAGTGAGCCTCTGCATAGCTGCCGTCATTTATTCCTTGGAAGGAGCTATTGCAGTGGTTGCTGCAGAGTTGCCATGGTGATCTGCCTCCGTGTTTCACAAGGTCAGTAGGAAAGTTGAGAGAGTTGCTGTTTTCTCATACACACTCACAGTGCTCATGCGCTGCCATATGGTTAAATGGGTTTCTGTTTTTGTTCTCCATGCCCTGGTATTTTAATGGATGGGGTGGGATTATGTAACATGCTTTTCTTTCTTATTTGTCATCCATTTTATATTGCCCATGATAAAAAAATAAAATAAAAAATAAATAAATAAAAAAAACAGGACAAACTATTTGTAGTTGGGGGATGCAATTGTGTATAACTGGTATAGCTTTCGCTTATATCTCAAAAAGTGTTGAATTTATCGTACACTCAGTGGCCAGTATTTGTTAAAATGCCTTGCATACATATTCACCCTTGCATATATATTCATTGTACTTTTTCCATATTTTGTAGTGTTATAACCTGCCACGATATGCTTGTGTCACTGCGATTGACAGATGATTGCGAGCATGTCATCCCTCCCACTCAGAGAGCATGGCCAATTTTGCTCCCTGAGGTCTCGGCGATGGACAGGGTGGAGAAGAACTCACAAATTGTGCATAGCAACAGCTACACTCGAGTCACTATTTTATAGCTAGAAATTGAAATAAAAGCAAGTTTATCTGAGTCATCATCATAGACAGAAATAGTATACATGAAGTTAGAGTATGAATCAGCTATGCAGTTTTCAACATCTGCACCACCGGGGTTCACTCACTGTGGATGAATGTAATGGACTGTGCTGATTGAATTTTATTTGGATCATAGGAAAGAAAGTGACTTTTTTTTTTTAGATAGTTTGATACTTGTTGCACTATTTACACAATATATACAAAGCTTCTGTGTTTCTTTTTATGTTGTTGATATTTTGTCTCACAATGCACACAAGAAAACCTGACTTGGCCTGAAACATTGTGAAGGACTTACAAATGCTTCATTTGAGACTCTCAACTTGATTTTCACTCTGCAAGTTGACGTTCTCTAAAAAGAATTCAGTCGAGTTATTCTACTAATGAGTCTTCATGTTTGAGAACAGTGATGTCTACGCCTTTTTCCACTCTATTTTTCCAGGAAAGCCCTGGAGTCTTGTCACATGTATTCATAGTTTGCTTCATTATAATTTTTTCATTGATGCTTCATTTTTACCTTTCTGTCTCTTAGCATGTGTATTTTGTTCATTTTGTATCTGTACTGTTAGTCTATACTGAGGAAGCCACACTTCTGCACTTTGTTTTACCGTTTTTGTTCTTCTCTTCCCATGAATACAAAAGCATTTACTCAATACTTTTGTATTCCATGGCTGTAACCATGCATAATACTCCAGAGTAAACCAGAACAACTGCAGAAAATTCGGAAGTAAGCTTCGTTCACTTTCAGTTCTCACCACTAGTAAATGGAAACAAATGGGAAACAGGTAATATATATTGCTAATGAAAGGACCGCAGCAAATTAACAACATTAAGCATATTACGTGGCAGATACAACCCAAAGCGTTGCACAGTTAGACAGCTGTGCTAAATGGCACCATTTCCAATCTTCAGTTGTTGACAATTTCATTTGTTAGGAAGTGGGACAGAATGGGAGAGAAATGTCTTCCAGCTTCCCAAGGAACTACCAATTGTGGTTTCCAAGACTTCCAAGTCTGACCTCTGCTGGTCAAATGGATCACTGCAACAAGGTGCAACTCATCTTGAGAGTGACCTTCTATAATACCATCCTCAATAATACTGACACAGGTTTGCCTGTGGAACTGGTATTCATCTTCATTAACACAAGGTTTTAAGCATCACTGTCAGAGCTTGCTCCCATGTGATCAGGTTGCTATCTCTGGCCCTGTCTGCACCAATCTCTACCATCTCTCTTGCAATCCCAGCCATTCCTCTTTAGCTCCGAAGAAGCTCAATCAGACCATCACCTGAGGGAACTGCGCCTCAAATCGACATGGACTTTAAACTACAGGAAACTAGGTCAAAGGAGAGATTAAAAAAAGAAAAAAGCATCAGATATAAAAATGGAACAGCCTCTGAATGGCTGATTTACAACAGTGAATGTAAAGAAGGCAATCAAATTATTTAGGTAATTAAATAATGATCAAGTCAAATAAGGAATTGAATAATGATCCCTGATTTCCTAGGAAAGCTCTGAAATGCAAGAAGTTGAACAAAGTGTACAGTCTGCTAATACAGCTGTTTGTGAACTATAGGTATACTTAACAGATGGGAGCTAATACAAATCAAGACCTATCTATTGTGGGGTGGGCACATCCACATTTCACATGATGGCAGAAACATAACGGTAGCAGCAGTGGAGGAGCTTCAATGTCTGATCTGTATTTAACTCAGCACTGAGTTTCAAATAAAGTGACATAAAACAGCCCCAGCCATATAGAACATTATTAAGTTTTCTTTTGTACTCAACAGGAAGTTTATCAGACAGGCACTGAAGATGACCGTGCCGGTCTCTTAAGATGTTAAGATGGCAGTTCTAGCTATTTAGGCTACATTCAATAATGCAAGGTCTATTTGATTTGATTCTATCGATACTACATTGGGTCACACACTAGCACCCCAAAAATGCAACCGCACATTTGTAAACATAACAACACCGAAAACACTACCACAATGAACGTGAAAACCAGAACAGCATTACCTCAAAAAACAGAACGGGCAGTTCTTAATTGTACATCACATACTTGCTGCTGATTAAACATAGCATATAATTATCACAAAGTAAAATTATTGCACTTCTGTTACATAGTTAGCTTATAGAGAATTATTTAATGTGAAGTTTCTTATGTTATGTTAATTTTCTTAATAATCTGGCTTCCTTTAGGCAGCATTCCAATGTTCATATAGAGGTGCATGTCAAAAAATTAGAATATAGTGGAAAAGTAAATTTTTTTGCGCAATTTAATTTAAAAAGTGGAGCTTTCATATATTGTAGATTCATTCCAGATAAAGTGAAATATTTCAAGCCTTTTTTTGTTTTAATTTTGATGATCACAGCTTATAGCTCATGGAAATAAAAAAATCCAGTATCTCAAAATATTAGAATAAAGAATTCATAATTGTCTTGCCTTGTAGGTGGAGATGGAAGCAGTTGCAGGTATGCAGAATCAAAGCAATATAATCCAAAGGGAAAGACAAAGTTTGTGGTCGTGAAACAGGCTGGGGTCAGGTGATCAGGCAGGCAAACAAACAAAACAAAGCAAGGCAGAAATCGAGGTCGGGGATGAAAACACTGGTCAAAGTCACTTTGTCAAAACACGAGAATAAGGCTTGGATAACGGCAGAGAAAGTCAACTGAACATTTACTTCGCAAAGTCTTGATGTTTCCAAGGTCTCTTATATGCTGTGTGTGAGTGTGTGTGAGACTGGTTGCAGGTGTGTGTGGTTAGAACTCCGGGGAAGGTGAGTGCATGAGTGTGTGGGAAGTGTAGTCCTCAACGGCCATGTTTGTAGTTCGCGATGGCTCCTGGGAAACTAAGTCTTGGTTTGGCTGTGATATGACAATAATACACAAATGTCGATCTTCTGAAAAGTATGTTAATTTATGCACTCAATACTTGGTAAGGGCTCCTTTTGCACAAATTACTGCATCAATGCAGTGTGGCACGGAGGCCAGGTTGCTTTGATCGTGGCCTGCAGATCGTCTGTATTGTTGGGTCTGGTGTCTCTCATAGATTCTCTATGGGGTTCAGGTCAAGCGAGATGGCTGGCCAATCAAGCACAGTAATACCGTGGTCAGCAAAGAAGACATTGCATTAGCACAATGCTATTGGAAGCACCTCCACGCCCAACTGGCATCTGAAGCTTGTGTAACATCATGCCTAGTTATAGGCATGTAACTCCCAACTGTTATATCCCAGCTTCCTGTAGCTGCCTGCATCAAGTTCAAGGCCTTGATGCTCACCTACAAGACCTTGCCAGGAACAGCACCCTCCTACCTCAACTCTCTCCTGAAGGCCTATGGTCCCTCTCGCAATCTGTGATCGATTAGCGACCGACGTTTAGCAGTACCAACTCAGCGTGGTGCAAGGTCCCTTCCCAGAACCTTCACACTAACCGTTCCTCAGTGGTGGAATGCACTTCCAATCTCAATCCGGACCGCAGAATCTCTCACCATCTTCAAAAAACAGCCAAAGACCCACCTCTTCCATGAACACCTAACCAACTCATAATAATAATAAAAAAAAAATAATAAAAAATTGCACTTACACCTCTACTCTGCACTTATCTTCTTCTGGAATTCAATTAATAGATCTTGTATGGTAGCACTTCTTGTATTGTTCTCTGCTTGATATATCGCTTTGCTTGTATCTTTCTCATTTGTAAATCGCTTTGGATAAAAGCGTCTGCTAAGTGAATAAATGTAAATGTAAATGTATTGTAAATATAAATCTCTCTGCAATTTATATGCCAGGGATACCCCCTAGATGGAGCTGGACAGCCATCAGCCCAGCCCGTGAGGGAGGCGTCTGTCATCACCATCACCATCTTGCGATAAAGAAATGCCCCTAGAGTGTGACCCGAGGCTAGAAACTGGGGACACCTCCAAATTCTCAGGACACGTAGGCATCTCAGTGTGACACTGATTAATCGGATGAAACCCTCAACTTTTCAGCCACCACTGAAACAGTCTCTCGTGCAATAGGCCCAATGGGCTGACGTTGGCTGTTGCTGCCATTAGGCCCAACAGTCTCTTGTAGAGACTGGATGGGATGCCAGCTTTATCTTGCTCAATGTCGATAGGCTTGTGTTGGGGATAGAAACGCCCTCATCCTAGTAGAATCCCATATAACCCCTAGAAAAGTTATCCTCTGCACTGGAGAAGGCATAATTTTCTTGAGGTTCAACCTGAGCCCCAAGCTCCTCATGTGGGTGAGAAAAACATCTCGATGTTGAAGCGCAAGTTCCATGGATCGTGCTAGAATTAACCAATCATCCAGGTAGTTTAGTACATGGATACCCAGAAGTCACAAGGGAGCCAGAGCAGCATCCATGCACTTTGTGAAGGTGTATGGGGATAAAGCTAGCCTGAAGTGAAGAACCCCATATTGGTATGCATTGCATCCAAACGCAAACCTCAGGAACTTCCTGTGACTGGGCAATATTGCTATGTGGAAATAAGCGCCTTTCAGATCTATCATCACAAACAAGTCCTCAAACTGAATCTGTGGCACGATAAGTTTGAGCGTGAGCATCTTGGACCTGTATGTCCAAAGAGTATGGTTCAGATGATGCCGATCTAAAATTGGCCGCATATTACCATCTTTTTGCAGACCAGGAATTAATAGCTGTAAAAACCTCCCTCCCTTAGGTAACGGGGTACATGTTCTATGGCCCCTTTGTCCAAGAGGGATATTACTTCCTGCGCTAACACGGGGCTCTGCTCTATGCTGACTACTGTGGTGAACACACCTCTGAACCGGGAGGGGGTGGTCGAGCTCTGAACTGTAACCCTTTTCTGTGGTAGACAGAACCCATGGAGACACATTTGGCAGTAGTTTCCATGCTGCCAGATGGTCTTTTAGCAATGTTAACTTTTCCACATTATGTTGTAAGGAAAGCATCAGATTTTCGTTGCCCTGTGACAGCTCGCTGACCAGAGAAGACTGAAAACTTGGGATGGCCTTGGCTAGGGGAGGTCCTACAGTAGCACTGGGGGCTATCTGCCCTAACAACCTCACATCCCCTGATACATCCCTCCGTGGCCCATCAGGAACACTCCTTCCATGCCTGCTTGGCTTTTATGATCATTCTCAGATCAGGCCTATTAACAGTTAGCGACTGTGGCTGCCCGGGCCCCCTGGCTCTCTGCAAGGGGAGACGGGCTGCCACACTTGCCTTCTGTGCCTCCCTCACACTAGTGTTGGCCTGGGCTCCACTCAGGGATGCCCGGGCAAACTCGACACAACGGGGAAGGAACTGGCTGAATGCCACCATTTGCGGTTTTGCATCGCAACCACGCCGCCGAACAGGCCGGAAGGTTTAACAGGGGTGTCCAGCAAGAAGACCTTATCTTTGTCCCCAATTCCTGAGAGGTTGAGTCGTAGGTGCCTCTCTACCTCCACCAAGCTACCCATTGAACGGCTGATATGATGGGCCTTTAGTTTGGTCGACCGGAGAGACAAATCTGTGGTGCGGCGTAGCTTTGCCATTACCTCGGGGCCCAATTCCCTTCCCAGTGTCGTGCTCACTCAGCAGGTCTGCTTGGTAGGCCTGCAACACTGCCATTGTATGCAGTGACCCACAAGTAAGACCCACTGCCACATAGGCTTTGCCCACCAACACCGAGGTGTCCTTACATGGCTTGGAAGGCAAAGCTGGCCCCCCCTAAATTACCTGCTGTCGATGGAGAGAGGTGGCTCGTAAGCGCCTCCTCCACCTTCGGCATACCTAAATAGCTATGCTGCTCACTCCCCACAATGGCCATGTAATCAGATGTCATGGGATTATAAACACAGCTAGTGTATGGTTTCCCCAGAAGCGTGATCATGCACTTCTGCAAAAAAAGGGGAGTTTTCTGCTTTGTGAGGCAGATTTATTTTCACTTGGGAGGAAGTGCTCATCCAGCCTGCTATGAGCCACTTCCTCTTCCCTAGGCCAGTCTATATTTAGTTTTTCAACTGCCCTGGTAATCACCTCAAGAAGCTCTTTATATACTTGAGAGCTGCTCTCTGTTTTTGGGGCAATGGCACCCCATACTAGCTCCTCAGATTCAGAGAGGGTGTTTTGTTTTTCCATAGCGTAAGGAGGAGTCGCGAGGTGAGCTCCCAAATCAGGAGGAGAGCCAGACCCAGAAGACAGATCAAGAGATAGAGCAGAGCTCGTCTCCGGCTCCTCTTCCAGATCCATACCAAAACCCCAGGACCTGAGCCAGTTGGCTGCCATGGCAGCAGCCGGCCCAGATCCTCTAGGCTCTGAATTCCATCTCCCTTTGGCCAAGACTAGAGCGAGTCCTGAGTGGAGCTGCTTAATTGTAAAGTGTTCACAATGCTCACAGTCAGACCCATTGAGGGCTGCTGTGATATGCTCCATCCCTTAACACTTCACACAGAAAGTGCCCCCCCTCCCGTGATGAAATGGAAGCAAGGCATAACACACTACCTGAATTCTCTCTCACTCTTTCTTTTTTTCTTCTCTTTTTTTAAAGGGACAGAAAAGTAAAGAGATTTTTCTTACTTTTTTTTAAAAGATAGAGAGGAAATGAAGCATCTTTTTGCGAGTGTTACACAAACTACCGACATGCAGTCTCACTGAAGAGCTTAACTGCCACGTCACCTGATCATGGCAGACCTATAGGCATGATGTTACACAAGCTTCAGATGCCGATTGGGCGTGGAGGGTGATTCACATAGCGTTGTGCTAACGCAATGTGGAGTTCCCTTTGAAAGGGAACAGCAACCAACATGTGATGTTCAAGGGCCTAATGCTATTGTGTTTTTGGTTTTGTGGCATTGTTTTGGTTTTGCTGCTGTGTTTTTGGTTTTATTGTTACAATTTTGATTTGTTAATGTGTTACCTGCCACCAATATGATACACACATTATAGATGACAAATACTATAGTCAGGAGCAGATATTACATTTCTTACAACCCGCTAATCTTTGGGATGGGAAGTTTTTTTTTCTGTGTGCTGTGCTATATATTTATGTGTAGGTCCAAACTCCCTCCCAGAGTTTCCAGCCTGCCCTAGCCTGCCTGGCTCCCGCCTCCCAGGATGACATCACTGATTGATGGCCATATTTAAAGAGGAAGAGTAGTGTGAATGGTGTGAGCTGGTGTTGGGAGAATGGTTTGTGCTGCGAAAATATCTGTGTTCTCACTGCTGTTCTGGTTTTGACACTTGCCTGGTCCTGAGTTTGGTTGTCCCTGTATCTGTTTGTGTATTCTCTTCACCACTGTGTATGTTTCACTTGGTTTACTGGCTATAGGGGTATGGCTGCCATTTCTTTTGGGAGAAGGGTCATTTTGTCTGTTTTTGGCTTAGGTAGTTAGGGAAGTTATTTTCATTTTAGGTAAGTTAGCTACTTAACAAAGAATTCTTTTGTTTATTATTTTGGCCTTGGCCCACCTTGAAGTTTTGCCTGGTGTTGGTTCTCTGTAATTATGTGTATATATTTATTTTGCAATATACCACAACCTTTTTGAACAACCCTATTTGTGTTTGATATTCCTGGCTCCCTCATTTTAAAGGTCAATTTCATTTGAATCATAAACTGGTTACTCTGTGCGGCCTAACCTAGACTGGGCTGTAACAGATTATAAATGTACAACAAACCAAAAACATACCTGTTTAACTTGGCTTAACTTAACCCATACTTTTCATAGATAGTCAATTAATTGTAATTTATACTTTGTGTGTGGGGTTTTTTTTTTTTTTTTTTTTTTACACTGTGCTTTATCATGAATACTCATTTTGACCTTTTTGAAATTTTAATCTCAAAATTAAATGTGCTACTTAAATTTGTTAATGTCTAGACCATTACTACTGCATATGTATGATTGTTTAATTGATAAAAGGCACCTATGATGTCAGTGCTGTCATCTTTCAGTGTTTGTTTGCTCTTTTTGTGCTTACCTCCTGCGCAGTTGTTAGTTGGGGCTGTTACATCATGTTTGCCGTGTGTTCTTTCAGTTTAAAAATGCTACAATGGGAAGCTTTATTTCTCACACTCCTCCGCATTCACTAATCTGTCCAATTTTTTCCCCCACCCATTCCACTATGCAACACTGTGACAGACTGAGAAATGCAAAAACAAACAGGACTTATTTATGTTGTAACAAATAAAGTATATTTTTTTTAGTCTGTGTAGTATTTAGAGCCAACCTTTTTCTTTCTACTTGTTTTGTGGAGGTCAATGTCTTAATTAGGAGGATCAGACCTGTCCAAAGCCTAACCATAACATGCTGAAAAATGACTATCAAATGACTTAAACATTACTTTTGTATAAACTAGACTGGATGCTCTAGCATCCTCAGAGTTTAAAGATGCATTGTGGTACTTCTAGTGTGGAAGTAGTGTCCATTAGTTGTTTACTGGGTTTACTCCATTACTTACTATATTATTAGTAATACTAGAATGAACTATCCAGGGAAAACACTAATCAGGAAAGGTTTTTTTTTTTTTTTGAGTGACCATTGTCTAGGAATTGCTTTACCGGTCAGAAAACAGCTGTTATTTACAGATTTGTGTCTGAAGTCACAAGATTAAACCTGTGTACACACCCATCTTCTGGCCATTTATTATTAATTGACTGCAATTTCCCATCAAATGCAACATAAGGTTCTTGTTCAGGCACAAATTTTGCTTCAGTAATCAAGTTACATCTTGACATTTATGTTTATGAAGTTATGTAAGCTCATGTTTAGCACTGACCTTTCATGTCTTTCTTGGCCTCCTGCACAGATTGCTACATGCTTTTGTTATGCTGTTGACTAGCAATGCTAATGCCATTTTACAATGCTGCCCATGTTGAGAGCCACACTCTTGGCTCAGCTTGCCTGACTGAAGACAATAGATCACAGTGGGGTTTTTAAACCATGAATAGGATTGAAAGAAGTCTGGAATAAGTAGATATTAGGCTTTTCAGAACAAAAGAATCAGTTGCTTTATAAAGATGCTGGGATGTGTATGTATTATGTTTCTAAATGCAGCTTTCCCAGTGAGTTCTGTATTTTGATGCATATATGTGTCATTGAATTCACTCTCTCATGTGCTGTGATTCCCAGCATAACAGTCACTGCTTTCACATTGTGTACTTTTGTTTTAGTCATTCGTGTGTGTGTGTGTGTGTGTGTGTGTGTGTGTGTGTGTGTGTGTGTGTGTGTGTGTGTGTGTGTGTGTGTGTGTGTGTGTGTGTGTGTGTGTGTGTGTGTGTGTGTGTGTGTGTGTGTGTGTGTGTGTGTGTGTGGTTTATTATTGGCATGGTGGCTTAGTGGTTAGCACATTTGCCTTGCACCTCCAGGGTTGGGGATTTGAATCCGCCCTGTGAGCATGGAGTTTGCATGTTCTCCCCATGCTTTGAGGGTTTCCTCCAGGTACTCTGGTTTCCTCACCCAGTCAAAAGACATGCATTTTAGGCTAATTTTCATCGCTAAATTGTGTGTGTGTGTGTGTGTGAGAGATTGTGTCCTGCGATGGGTTGGCACCCCGTCAAGGATGTTCCCCTCCTTGTGCACCAAGTCCCTTGGGATAGGCTCCAGGCTTCCCGTGACCCAGTGCAGGATAAGCGGTACAAAAGATTGATGGATTTATTAATGTTTATCCTCATTTAATGTTACTGGCCTGTTTTCTGATCATTTTTGTATTTCCCTAAATAATGCGCTTTATGCATTTGCATTTTGCCTATCTCTCCTACGCATTACAACATGCCACTTTGTGCATGTTGTTATGAGCTGCGTCTGACTCATTGTTGCGTCTTGTGCTGCCAGTGTTATATCATCTAACAACAAGCTCAGGTGCCCTTCTGCAGAATTCTTAGCATCCCCCTCTGCATTTGTGAAGACGCAGGACCGGAAAGAGATGGGGCAAGGAATATCTGGCCCCATGCTGCTAGACCTCTTTTTCCATTCACTTTGCTCATCATCTGCTGAATGCTCATCTCTGGCCCAGAAGGACTAGGGTGCTTTTCTATGGTACTTTAAACAAACGGCACGTGTTCTGTGGGAACGTGTACACTTGTGCACAAGTGTGCGCTGTGGCATGACCCCACCATGAGTTTAAACATAGCTTTCTGGTGTGTCAGCCTTGATGGATGCATGGATTCAGGGCTGCTTGCCTGCACGATAGAAGCACACACTTTAATTTGCCTCATACTGTTAAACTGCCCAAACACCCACACACACCTCACTTATATCAAGCTAAAAGTGGCAAAGTGAATCAATATCAAACTCACATGACCGCCTTCTGTCAAGGAATGGATGGAGGAATAATGATAATTACTGTAATTTTTTATTAAAAAATTTTCTTCATGAATGACAAAATCATTGGTAACACCTATAGTATTATGTTTTTAATAGGTATGTTGCAATTACAAGAAGAAGCAGAAGCATTTATTTGTCACATATCTGTTACAGCACAGAGAAATTCTTTTTGTTGTACAACCCCAATTCCAAAAATGTTGGGACACTGTAAAATGTAAATAAAGAGAATGCAATGATTTGCAAATCTCATAAACCCATATGTTATTCACAGTAGTACTTTGTGAATGTTTAAACTGAGTAAATGTACCATTTAAAAAAAAAAAAAAGAAGGTAATTTTGAATTTGATGGCCAAAACACATCTCAAAAAAGTTGGGACAGGGGCAACAAAAGGCTGGAAAAGTAAGTGTTACTAAAAAGAAACAGCTGGAGGTTAATTGGCAACAGGTCAGTAACATGATTGTGTATAAAAAGAGTGTCTTATAGAGGCAGAATCTTTCAGAAGATGGGCAGATAGTCACCAATCTGCAATATTCACCAATCACCAACTTCAGAATAATGTTCCTCAATGTAAAATTGCGAAGACTAAAGTTTCTGAGAATCTGGAGAAATCTCTGTACGCAAGGGACAAGGATGAAAATCACTATTGTTTGCCCATGATCTTTGGGCCCTCAGGTGGCACTGCATTAAAAACAGGAATGATTCTTTAATGAAAATCACTGCATGGTCTCAGAAACACCTCCAGAACTCATTGTCTGTGAACACAGTGCGCCATGCAATCCACAAATGCTGGTTAAAGCTATATCATGCAAAGAAGAAGCCATATATGAACGTGATCCAGAAATGCTGCCGTCTTCTCTGGGCCAAAGCTCATTTAAAATGAACTGAGGTAAAGTGAAAAACTGTTCTGTGGTCCGACGAATCTAAATTTGAAATTCTTTTTGGAAACCATGAACGCAGTGTCCTCTAAACTAAAAAGGACTAAAGAGAAGAGGGACCATCCGGCTTTTTATCAGTACTCAGTTCAAAAGCCTGCATCTCTGATGGTATGGGGGTGCATTAGTGCCAGCTTGCACATCTGGAAAGGCACCATCAATGCTGAAAGGTATATACAGGTTTTAGAGCAACTTATGCTTCCATCCAGATGCCATCCCATCTTTACTTCTGAGAGACTTTGCTTCTGTAAGATACTCTTTTTATACCATATCATGTTGACCTGTTGCCAAGTTACCTAATTAGTTGCAAAATCTGAATCCAGCTGTTTCTTTTTAGTAACACTTTTCTGACCTTTTTAGCCCCCATCCCAACTTTTTTTAAGACGTGCTGTGACCATCAAATTCAAAGTTACCTAATTTTGTACAATAAAATGGTACATTTCCTCAATTTAAACATTTGATTTGTTTTCTATGTTCTACTGCTGAAGACTTTGCCATCTTTTATGATGAGAAGATTACTAAAATCTGCCAGACTTTCACTTCTACCCAAACTCCTACACTACCTACTGAGGATTGACCTATTCCCATCCTGAAGAAACACACTCTGGATCCCTCTGACACCAGCAACTACAGAATGATATCACTTCTCTCTTTTCTTTCTAAAATCCTTGAATGCACTGTCAACAATCAACTGTCTCTCTACCTCTCATAGAACAACCTCCAAGATCCTAACCAGTCTGTCTTAAAAGCCGCACATTCGACAGAGGCTGCCCTTTTGGCTGTCACTGAGAAGCTACATGCTGCTAGATCAGCCAAACTGTCACCAGTCCTCATCCTCCTCGACATTTTAACAGAATTTGACACAGTCAACCACAATACTCTCTTGTCCACCCTCATGAGTCTCAGAATTCATGGTGCAGCATGGCAGTGGTTTGCTTCCTACCTGAAAGATCGCTCATACCAGGTGACATGGAGCGGCTCCATATCTGCTCCCCGTAGATTCTCCACTGGTGTCCCACAGGGCTCAGTACTTGGTCCTCTTCTGTTCTTCCTCTATATGCAATCTCTTGGTGAGGTCATATCCTCACATGGGTTCTCATACCACTGCTATGCAGATGACACTCAACTCATCCTCTCCTTCCTTCCCTCAGATCCTCTTGTTTCTGCTCAGATTTCAGCATGTCTGGCAGACATCTCATCATGGATGGCAGCTAAACAGATGAAATTTAATCCCAGCAAAATTGAACTGCTGTTCATCCCAGCTGATTCATCACCATGTCAGGATCTTGTGGTCTCCCTGGACAACTCTCTGATCCAAACTTCGGTTACTGCATGCAACCTTTGGGTAATGTCCTTTTCCTCTCACATTACTAATCTGACATGCTCATGTCAATTTCTCCTTTACAGCATCAGAAGTATTTGTCCATTTCTATCCCTACAGGCCACTCAGTTGATGGTTCAGTCTCTTGTCATTTTGAGGATGGACTACTGCAACTCATTCCTGGCAAGTCTGCCTCTGAGCACCATTCGACCTCTGGAACGGATCCAGAATGCAGCTTCTCAACATGTTTTCAACCTTCCTGGTTCTCCCACACCACCACATTGCTACACTCCCTCCACTGGCTTCCTGTAGCTGCCCGCATCAGATTTAAAACTCTGATTCTTATCTACAAAGCCAAAAATGGACCAATGCCCACTTACCTCAAATCACATATCACACCCACACTGCACCATGCTCCCTCCAAACCTCTAGTACCACTAGACTGGTGCCACCATCTCTCAGGGTGCAAGGAAGGCATGCATCAAGAATTCTCTGTTCTGGCACCTAGGTGGTGGAATTAACTTCCCTTAGATGTCCGAACAGCTTAGTCACTGGTGGTCTCCAAACGATGTCTAAAGACCTAGCTCTTCTTAAAGTTCTTAAATTGGCATTTTTCATAAAAAAATATTGTTGTTTGTGTGTTTTTCTTACTATATTGCCTCCCAACAGAGCTTTATGACTGATACTATTCTTAGTTCATGACCTAGTGAACCAGGATGTATTTATTGATATAGACTTCAAAGCACTTCTGTAAGCCACTCTGGATAAGGACATCTGCCAAATGCCATAAATGTAAATGTAAGTGTAAAATGCACTATGGCAGCTCTAAAACCAATTTTCCAAATAGAAAAAAGGTTAGATGTAATTGTATTCTGGCAGGTATAAATATGTTGCTATATAGAAAGAAAAAAAAAGGACCCTGAACCAATTAGTTGGGTTTTTTTTTGAGCATATGAATATAGCCTAATTAATGTGACATAGCATACTTGAATATCACACAGTGATAATGGTCTGCATATATAGCGCTTTTTTAAACCTTAGTAGTTCTACAGAGTGCTTTACACTGTGTCTCATTCACCCATTCTCTCTCTCTCTCTCTCTCTCTCTCTCACACACACATACACCAATGGTAGCTGAGATGCCATGTAAGGTGCTAACTTGCCATTGGGTGCAACTTAGGGTTCAGTGTCTTGCCCAAGGCATGTGGAGTCATGTGGGTCGGGAATTGAACCGCTGACCGTACGATAAGTGGACAACCCTCTACCATCTGAGCCACAGCCACCAATAAGCTCTGGTTCTTTCACTGGTTAACACTCTTCCCCCCCCCCCCCCCCCCCCCCCAACACTGGAGGGTGCACTCTTAGTGTCGGTCCCAAGTGTGGTTGCATCAGGAAGAGCATCAAGTGTATCAAGCACCAAAAATATGGACTCGGAGCCCCTTGGGGCCATGCATCAGCGCAGCTGCTTCCTTTTGGGTTCAGAGGGAGCAGGGCTAGGAGGTTTCTTGGCCATGGCTGAGGTGAAATATGCACTCCCCCAAGGCTTGGCAGAAGGGGGATTACCCTCCTGAGCTGGTTGCTTGTTACGAGGTTTCAGTCTGCTGACGTTATGGAAATGGCGCCCTGCAGGGGGATTAGGTGGTCTCACAAGGAGGTCCTGGGGCGCCAACATATTTCCTCAGCAGATACAGATTGAGAGCCTTGTCCTCCTTCTTTTTGTCATCACAGCATTGTTGCATCAAAGTGACCGTGGGACCAAAAAGTGCCTAGCTGGGCTCCACCAGCGCTCTTACAATGCATCGCTTCTTGCTATGAGGGAGACCTATTAGGTTAAGCCAGAATGCATGCTCACCAACCACCTGGAAGGCTAAGGAACACCAGCTTGGCTGGATGACTTGGCATGCATTGCAGAGGACAACGTCATTAATGGTGATGATCATCTTCCAGAGCAAGGGTGAGGGACACCTTTTCTGCCCCATGTCAACCAGGAGCTCAGCCTGGTAAACTGATAGAAGCGAGGTGACATTGAGAGCCCTGACAGCCAAGACTGAGGCCTTATATAGTAAGATGCCTGGTGGATGGATACGGAAAAATGGTCCATTTTGCTGTGCAGAGTGGGCTTGGATAGAGTGAGCAGGCCGCCTTGGGAGGGGTTAAGGTGTCTGGCGATGGAGGGTTCAATGGTGAGGGGATTCACCCATGCCAAGATCCACCATATCCTTAACCTTGAGGCAGCAGGGTTTCATATGCTTGGCACTCGTCGTCCTCCGTGCCCTCTAGAAGACCCACATCGTCCCCGTTGCCGGAGCCGGGTGGCTCATTAACGAAGGAGAGTTAATTTGGAAAGATGCCCTCGAGGAGAGACGGGTTGCTTTGGTCAGCTCAGAGAGGTCGCACCTTGGGAGATCCCTGGGAGTTCACCGTCATCACTGTTTCCCCGTCAGAGTCAGACTGTCCAAAATCTACACTCTGGGTTGTGGACACTTTGAGCCTTCGGCACCGGCACTTTTTGGGACACACTAGGCAGTGGCTACAGTTATTGTGGAAATAAATGGCTTTTTCTGTGTTTGAGGCCTATGTAGACCACACAGAAGGGATGAGAATCCCTAGCTACGATGAGAGCACCTCACATAGCCAGGCAGGCACACAACTGGTTATCCCGGTGGAAGCCAAAGCCAGCTTATTATGTGCCATGGCAGCGAAGCACAGAGCTCAGTCAGGTACATATGGCATGCAGCCTTAGGACAGGGGAAAAAAGGCTTAAGAGGAGGTGGGCAGCCTAATGAGCAGTGTGAGTGGGGGAGGCTTGCAGTGAGTAACACAGCTAACCTGGCTAGCGAAAGAAGCATGTCCAGTGGAGGCTGATCCAAGGTATATGTCCTCCTGCAGAAAAAAGGTGCAAGTAAGCGAACCAGCGAGCTGTGTGCACAAAATAAGCTAGAGGTCATGAGAAGTGAATGTCAACTAAGGAAGGGTCCGGTCTGTCACAGCCAGACTTGGTGCAACTGGATGCTTCTACAGAGCTCAGGTACAAATGCCCTTCCCATAGGTGGATCTCGAACTCTAGATGATGAAAGAGAACCCAGCCAAAAAACATGTGCTAGAATCAAAATATGTGGATGGGTGATCCACCGAGGCAACCCCAAACGGGAGCAGCTGAAAGAGGGGGAAAAACATTTTTAGTGCTACAATTTAACCAAATAATTTCAAATGAAATGGGAAATTATTAATTCTTTTTGTAACTGGAGGTTAGTATCGCCATACCTCCCTGATCAAATTAATAGTTTTCGTGTGTATATCTTTGTTAAAGCTATGGAAATGAAATGTACAAGGATGAGATACTCAACTATGAGAAGCTAACAAGTCACAAGGGGGTGCTTATTTCCTGCATGGACTCAAACTGCTCTATTAATCCTGCTCTGAACGTTTGGCACTGGAACCACACCTTGCAAAGGCAAATGAATAGTTCACTTCAAGGATAACAATGAAGGTTTCTGGCCTTTCTTTCCATGGATCCACACTGATCCTCTTCTTTTGATCTCTGCACAATTCTTGAATAATGTATTCAAGTTCATTTATTTTTGATTGCCTTTATTTTCACCCCATCTTTCTACCCTGTTTTCTGCCCTCCTATTCTGTGCTTGTAAATCCTGCATGTATGACTTGGAAGGCCATCTGAAATTCTTGTGCTCTACTTCATGGCATGCACAGATGAAAGAAAATCCTGTCAAATTAGATGCAGGCGTTCAAAAGAAATTCCCATAAAAGCAGACAGGAGGCCTTGAAAATAAAGTCTGTCTTGCAATCTCAGATTTATGACTTAATTGTCAATATGCTTCAGAGAGGGAGAGCCTACCCGACTTCATCCATCTTCTGTGAGAGCCGACGCTGATGTCTGATGGAAGAGGAAAAAATAGGGATGTTTGCAAAATAACATCCTATGCTGGAATTTATCCTGAAGGATAAAAAGACTGGCTTGTCCCTGAGAAGACATAGAGCCATCTATCAGGTTAGATAAATTAATTTAGGTTAGAACATTAAAGCTGTGAAGGTAATCTAGATTATAATCAGCATTGATTCAATTGCATGATCCCTAGTGGGGAAATGGACACTACATTTTCTAAAATTATTTAACATTGTTTTAGCTAGTTTGACTATAATGTAGTTTTATTTACCATGAAAGAGAGACCATTCAACTGAAAAAAGTTCATGCTGGCCTTGGCTGATCCTTAAATGTTTTCATGAGTCACAGTATGACTGAGGGCAAATATAACTCAATTATAAGAGTATTAGACTATATTTAACAGATGATGAGGTTACAAACAGGGTTAACGTTAGAATTAGATGATCAGTAGAGTCCACTCATTCAAATGACAGTAATACCTTAAAGCCAGGGTTTTTTTCCCTGACTTGCACATACAAGCAACTTTGCTTTTGTTAGTGTTTTTACTGTTGTTTAGAGCTCTATAAATGTACTGTGGCAAATTAAGTATTTCCATCCAATGCTTCTCCAATATCATGACTTTTATCAAGCTTTTGTCACATGCCTGTATGTGTGATCCAACAGTCCCTTGCACTGATCCCCTCCTTTCTGTTGCTACCACACTCATAGTGTTACCTTAACCTTATTTTATTCTGATTGTTTCCTTATTTATTTTTATTTCTGTAATAAACTCAGATTGTGCAGGAGCCAGGGCTATTGATCTGCACTGCACTGATGAATGACCTGGTTTCTGCATTGTGCTGACGGATACACTAAAGCCTTTCCCTGAGCTCAATCTTGGCCTAGCAAACACAGTGGTCCCACTGACAGGGTTTTACCTTGATTAACTAAAACTTCCTGAAAGCCACTGAGAGCCAGTCCCCTTGCTGCTGAGCTATGACCTGGTGTCAGCCATTTACCAGCCTGCATATGCACTTAAATTTCTAGTGGTATCTCTGTGTGTCTCCCTGTATCCCATGTTGGGTACTTAGCTCACCAAACTCATTCCTTGTTATACAAATGTGCCAGTGGCTGTGATCCTCCTTGCAAGACTGCCATTGACAGTGAAAAACAACATGGAAGCAAACAAACTAGAGATGGTCACTTCAGATGAGGGCAGTGAGACGGATTGGTTTTGTTTTGCACCACACTACTTTAAAAGTGTATTTTTGTGCCCACTGAGTACTTAGAGGCTGAACAATGCCATTTACCTGTCTAGTTAAAAAGAACTGCATTTTACATGTCAACTTGTCTTATATTTTCATTAATTCTGACTGTACCATAATGTGTTATTTCCTTTGGAAATCAGATGGATATTTAATTGATTTCCCTGACAAACATTCCTGCAATTTTGTCGTACAAGCCTCGTACACTGATTTGAATTTGGAATGCCTACCAGGCACAGACATCATTATACACTTGGTCAGTCTGAAGCAAACTCCTAATGAGCAACTCCCAGCAGTTCTTCACTGAAAAATATGTAATAATAGGTTATGAGACCTATTATTCTCATAGACTCATGACCCGAGAAGAAAAAGGAGAAGAAGACCTTTAGATGTTGAAACTATCAGATTGCAGAGGCAGCAGGAGTAAAAAAAAATTACTTGTCCAATAACTAGATAAAGAACTTCCCTGCACAAACTTTCTGCACAAAAAAAAAAAAAAAAAAATTAACATGTTTCTTTCACACAATGACAAAACAGTTAACAAACTGTTATGTAACTCTAATGCAACCATAACATGCAGTCACCTCACATTTATACACTTGAAGATAAAAATGAAGATGCTAATCAGACTCAAATGACGTCTTCACGTGCAGTGTGACACAGCTCATAGCCAAAATGCTATCCAAAGATTTCTATCTTCTCTCAAAGGGACAAACACAGGGCTTCATCACCAGAGACTTTATACACATAATTATCTCAGTATATTTTTGGGTTCAATTATGTTAGATGCCACTTTTTAGCCTTAACTGGACTTCAGGATGACCAAAACATATTAATGGGCAAGAAAATTAGAGGTTTCACTTGCCTGGTGGACTAGCTAATGAATTTATGATTTGTCCACCCACACAAGTCATAATGAGTACTTGTAACAGTGCCCCCATTGTTTGCACATGGGTTATTGATTTTGTTTAATTGGATTGTTCAACTCTTGAACTGTTGTCAAACTTTTGTCATTAAAACAGGAAATACATTATCTGGCTTATTGAACATAGACAACATGAAGTAGAAATTATGCTTCACTTTTTATGCATACACTTGGAACAACGTACAGTACCCGTGACACAAATGTCGTCATCAGCAGAGTACGCATGCTGCCTGATTTTTCTAACGCACTGGTCGCACATGCGCATTTAATTCTTTTACACGATTTAGCTGTTCCACAAGGTGGCAACAGTGACCCAGGGCCATTGAATCTCAAGGTAGTTGAAGAAAAAATGGAACAAATGGAAGAGACGGAAACGAGTGCAGGTTACAAAGTACCCGCATTTGCATAATTCTAACCATAAAGAATATAAGTATTTGTATATGGGTGCTAATCGTGGCAAGAGATTGCCCAAGCATTGTTCTTTGTGTTATTGTGATTCTTCTTCGTTGTCGACCTTCACACCAAAAGATTTGCTTTACTGCTGTGTACTGACTCTAGTGCTGTGTTTGAAACTGCTCCCTATCTCCTACATAATGTACTATATAGGGTGTTGGTCATTTTGTAGATGTGTCCGAATTCTGAGTGAACAGCTTCATTCCCTACATGTATTCACTCATGTATACCCAAAATGCACTCTGATTTCGAATGTATATCACCAATGTACAATGTACACTCACCAATGCACTACTTCCCATACTCCAGCGCAAGACGGCGATAGAATGCAAAAGAAAAATAAACATGGCGGATGGTAACATTGGAGACAACTTCACCAAATATAAAAGTAATTTTTTTATTAATTAAAATACATCTGTATCGAGATATTTCAAAGCAAAATGATACAGATTATTGATTGATTGGCACAGTATTTATTTTTAGCCACTTACTTTGCGATTTAACTTTTAAATTACCAACTGTACACATCAAATGATAATTTGGTTCATTGTTCACATTAATTAGTTAACACATGTATGTGCAGTATTCACATACATATTACAAAAGAATGTATTGATGACTTTTTAATTAGTTAAGCAAGGATGGAAAAATATATATTACATTTACATTACATTACATTTATTCATTTAGCAGACGCTTTTATCCAAAGCGACTTACAAATGAGAAAATACAAGCAAAGCAATATATCAAACAGAGAACAATACAAGTAGTACAACCATACAAGATCCGTTAATTGAGTTCCAGAAGAAGCAAAGTGCACAGAGTAGAGGTGTAAGTGCCAGAGCAATTTTTTTTTAAAATATTTTTTTTATGGGTTGGTTAGGTGGTCATGGAAGAGGTGGGTCTTTAGCTGTTTTTTTGAAGATGGTGAGAGATTCTGCTGTCCGTATTGAGGTTGGAAGTTCATTCCACCACTGAGGAACAGTTAGTTTAAATGTTCTTGAAAGGGACCTTGAGCCACGCTAAGTAGGTACTACTAAGCGTCGGTCATTGATTGATCGCAAATTGCATGAGGGAATGTAAGCCTTCAGGAGAGAGTTGAGGTAGGAGGGTGCTGTTCCAGACAAGGTCTTGTAGGTGAGCATTAAGGCCTTGAATTTGATGCGGGTGGCTACAGGAAGCCAGTGGAGGGAGATGAAGACGGGTGCGACATGGGTTCTCTTGGGCTGGTTGAATCATTTGAAGGGGTTTGATGGAGCTGGCCGGGAGGCCCAAGAGTAGTGAGTTGCAGTAGTCCAGTTTTGAGATAACAAGAGCCTGGAATATATAGTTATATATACATATATAGTTATATATATATATATATATATATATATATATATATATATATATATATATATATATATATATATATATATATATTTATAGTTGCATTTGTTTCTTACAGGAGTTGGAAGGATCTAGTCATCAGCTATTAGTTAACAGCTGGATGTATTTTGTCTAATGCTTTCTTACCATTAGATGGCATCTTCGAGTTAACAAGGCACGCCTTAATGTTGTTATTCTTTCCGAAATCCGCCCTTTTCTTCTCCTCAGGAAAAGTCTCGCTAAAACCAAAACTAGCTAGACGGAGTACAGTTTACCTCAGGAGACAGCTTGAGGACACTGACAGGAAACCCCTCGAAATTGAAACCCAGTGAAAATAGTTCTTTTCTACTTTTTTAAAATAAACAAATAAAATTAATGTGACAGACAGTATATTTTTTATTCTCTTTTTTATTTTTAAATAAAATAAAAATATTTATTAAATATAATAAATAAACCTAATAGCAAATATACATGACAAGCAGTTGTTTTTTTCTCCTTATCAACTTAATAAATGCAAACAATAAACGTGACTGATGAACAATGAGAAAATTAACTTTACTATTACTACCGTCCCATAGGCAATGCACCATGCAATACCGGAAACAGAAATGGTTCGTTCATGTTTCGAGTCTTCGGGTTCCAGTAGTTCATTCATCACAGTCCCTCTGCATTCAGCATATGAGGCGTTCACGGGATGAACAAATGACTCGAACCCAAAGACTCGAGAGATGAACTAATCATTTCTGTTTCCGGGGAACAGATGTGACAAATGTGACGTGACAAAAGAACGACCTCACCTCGGATCGGAGGGGAGGTGAACTAACAGATTGCATAGCCTGAAGACCCAGCTAAGCAATGAATTAATTAATAATTTTTGTTTCTCATAATTTGGCCTTGGCTGCATTGGCCTATAGTTTATTTTTATTCCAAATGTGATCAACGTTTGCGTAAGTACTAGATGTGTTGGGGAATTTAACATGTAACATTTTAATTATATTCTGCTAAAATGAACGAAATGACTCGGAAAAAGATTCGTTCATTTTGCTGAATGAGATTCTGAAAGAGTCAGTAAAATTATCAGATCTTCCCACCAGTAGATGTCCGCAACAGAGTGCTCCCTGATACATCATCAGTGTCTGAATTCACTCACTCATTTTCCTTCACTTCTTCCCCATATAGTGGACTCAAATTCAAATATTATTCGCTATATAGGGAATAGTGAATGAATGAACAAGGGAGAGGTTTCAGACACAGCATAGGCCAGGAGGGGTAGTGCAAGTTGTCATAATGCGTATGCATCGACAACCTGTGTACACGTACATGTCAAATGGAGTATATTTTTGAAAGGCTATGCATACGACTGTGTGCATATGCATAAATAAACTAAGTATACCAGAGGCTTTAGACAGCACATTAAGACATGTTATCTGCAAGCAAGTACCAGGCATTGCTGCTTCATTCCATTATGAACGATATGAAATGACAATAAGGATGTTCACAATACGCTCATTGGGAAAGGGTGATGCGGTCCAAATCCCATCCATGCCCTCTTCATACCCTACACATTCAGTATTCCGCGCTTCTTTGTAACCCCCTAATGGGATGATGAGCACTGCAACAATAATCTCAGCATGCAATATGCTCCTCTGCCACCACTGGGTGTCCATGAAGTGTGGACAACTACCAGCACCATTAAACTTTTAATTAGCAGTAGTTGAGGCAGTGCTCAGCCCTAACTAACAACAGAATCTCTGAGATCCCCAGTGGCACTGAGACAAAATAAAAAAGCTTAGCAAGAATGGGTTCCTTCTCTCACACCATTACTCATTTGTCTCTTTCCTACTGTAGAGCGATATCTGCCTTATCATGTAGTCTTCGTGAAAGGTTCAAACTTTCTTTTAATTTACACCTTTTCATTTCATTAGAACGCCACTTCTACTTCTAATTTTGTTTGAAATTTCTTTTTTCACCCTGGCTTTATTAGGGAAGTGCCTAATTAGTACAACCTGATCTCATGAACAGGACTTTGTAATAATTTGCAAATAACAATTTCAATGAAAAGTTACTAATAGTTATGGTTGTGTGAAGACTAGCTTTTGTGAATGTATCCTGTCTTACGTTCATTGTCAATCGCAAATTTTGCAGGAAATCCTCTTTTATTTCTACCATACCTTTGAAGTATGTATGGACATTCTTTTTCAGTATATATATAAGTTTTGTTATGGATTTTCTGGGCTCTCCATATACGAAATACATGTGTATACTTCATGCCACCATGATTGCCAGATTTTTCTTGAGTAAAAGTGTCTATGATTGATAAAAATAGCACTTGATCCAGCACATCCTATGATTTTGTATTTAACATTTGCACAAAAATCACTGAAGCCACAAGACATTAAACCGAAGGATAAGCTGACTGAGCATTCATTCACTAGCCTTATGGGTCACTTTAAGTTAATTCTTTAAGTTAATGATACTTTTATTTAATATTCATCTCAATTGGAATCACATAGTTTTTTATTGTATTTCCAACACATAAATTTCCGTGTGACGTTTTGAGTTTACATTAAATTGTCAGACTGTGGCACTGCATTTAATATTGCTACTGACATGAACCAATATTGTGTAAGAAAAATGTCCAAGATCAGAATTGCACATAAGTGAGATATGCTTATTTTACTCAGTCTCTGCCCTACACACATAAGTCCCACTTTACTGATGAATACATTAAAGTCTGTAGTTACAATGTGTGAAGATTCGGTGCATGCACAACTCAACTTTGAATACACCTTTAATTTGCATCAGTTTGGGTAATGACAATGAATATTTCTTCATATGAGAATGTGCTCTGTATTTGAACTAAACCTCTACTAAAGTAAGTAGTGAACATCCTTGGGTTACTTTTTATGATGAATTATTCTGTTCTAGTTGGCACTCTCCATTTTGTTGGCATACAGCTGCTGTCCAGGGCTTCTCATAAATCTAAAACCACCACCTGAGCCTGAGAACATGTCTTCACTTCCAATCTGAGCTCTGATGATGATCTTTGTTTCAGTAGTTCTTCTGAGACTACTCAGGTGTGTTCCCCTGTCACCACATATAACTGAAACATAGCCATTAATCAGGTTGCTGTACTAATGTGTAAGGGCTCTGGCCTCCCAGGACTGCTCTTTTGCAGGTAGATAGACAGGAAGATAGACAGAGGTGTCTACTTGCACTGTTAGGAGTGAGTGAGTTTACTGTTTTTTTTCTGCCATTGCTGATTTGCTATTTGATTTCCAGACACTGTGGATTGGACTTGACATTGACACTAAATTTAAACTCAGGACAATATCAAGGTAGACAGATATGTGGTCAGCAGGCCAGTGGATCATGGCTTTCATGGGAAAGACTTTACTTGAACCTTGGGTTACAGGACAGACATCATAAATGCATCTCTGTCATATGCTATTATGAGTTGCCATCATAGCTGACATATTGTTTGAATCCATGACCACTTATGACCCTTGCTACTTATATCGCTAGCATATTCAATTCAATTGAATTTTTGTATAGTGGTTTTAACAATAGATGTTGTCCCAAAGCAGCCTTACTGAATTATATGAATCCTGGATATAAAGTTTAATTGTATTAATTTATCCCTAATGAGCAAGCCAGAGGCGATGGTGGCAAGGAAACACTGATTGAGATGGCATGAGGAAGAATCCTGGAGAGTATCCAGACTAAAAATGGAAGCCATCCTCATCTGGGTGACACCAGAAGTGCGATTATGGATAATTTGTCTTTGATAACTGTATACTATATAGTTAAAAAGTGCTAATTGTGTAAACAGAAACTTATGAGCTTCTGAGCAACTTATGCGTATGAGCATCAGAGTCTGGACCAGACAGGACCAGACAGACTAGCCCTCACTCCCCATGTTCATCAATGAGTCTCATGCTGTCCATGACCCTGTCACGGGTTCACAAGTTGCCCTTCAATATGCTTTGCTAGGTATTTCTCTTATATATCACACACATACACACACACACTAGCACACACACACACAATAAATAGCAAGATAGCATGCATGCAGTACATCTAGCTAACATTAACACATCATCTCAACGAGTAGATAGACAGGATGATAGTGATAATTGGGAAGATGTCAATATTTTATTTTGGGCCACTGTTATACCTTTAGACAGGGTGGGAGATTAATTCACTTGCTGTCTGTGGTCATGTGATACTGGCTAAACATCCATCCACCTTCAACCACTTACTCCTTTTCAGGGTCACGGAGAACCTGGAGCCTATCCCAGGAAGCATCGGGCACAAGGTGGGGTACACCCTGGACAGGGTGCCAGTCCATCGCAGGGCACAATCACATACACACTCACACACCTATTCATACACTACAGACACTTTAGACATGCCAATCAGCCTACCATGCATGTCTTTGGACTGGGGGAGGAAACCGGAGCACCCGGAGGAAACCCCTGCAGCACGGGGAGAACATGCAAACTCTGCACACACATGGCCCTGGCGGGAATTGAACCCCGGACCCTGGAGGTGTGAGGCGAACGTGCTAATCTTTATCATATCATAAAAGTCATGACAGGCCCTTTATAATGCTACCATAGCTTTAGTATAAACTTGAAATCAAACTCACATCCTGTATTACAATCAAATTGTTAGTGAATGCATACCAGCCTCTCAGATTCAGTCTTGACTGTTGTTCGACAAGTGTTACTTAAATAATCTCTACAAGCCTGACTGTCTAAACAGCAGCAGAGCTAGGTAATGAGGTGAGCTGTAGGACTAATCCTAAATGGCTCCTATAGTGCACAATACAGGATGTAGAAGTCATTATGTTTTGCCCTACGTAGAGCAGGAAGTCATTTGGAATTTGGCCCACTCTCTGAACTATCACTGTTACCATAGAAACAGCCATAAATAAGGTTGGTGTTGAATCTCTTCACATCCAAGTAGATAGGAGCATGGTCTTGTATGACTTGCAATGACTACCAGGGGGAGTTGCCAAGATGGCCGCTGAGAGGACAATCAGACAAAAACACAGAGGGTCAGTTCCCTCACGAATTGCAAAATTAAATTACTACTACTGTTGGACTGGAAGTGTTTGGCATGTTAGGTTCAAGCAAAGATGTCAGTGGGACACAGGAGAATAATATGTTGTTTAGGTGGAAAAAATAAGCCAATAACTTTTGTCTCTGTTATGAATTCTACAAGTGAATCCTGAATAATAACATACCTAAAACACACCACATCATTATTAGCAAGAACAATTGAGCTTACATGGTTTTGTAGATCTTTTAAAAAACATTTATTTTTAACTGAGTTTTTTTTATGAAACAATGACAAGATATGAATGGCTAAGCTAGCCTCGAGGTGCTTAGAAATCTTTGCAAATAGTTGTGATAAGCCTTTTCATCATCCAGTTAAGGTGCTCTATGGTACATAAATACAGTACTAGCTATTGTAAGAATAGCATACGTTAAATGCTGTTTAATTAAGCACGTAAGAAATTCATGCTTACCCAGTTCTTAAGCAAGATTGTCAATTTGTAATCGTATTCATTACATTTGTTGAACCTGGCTAAGCAGTTACATTCACAAATATATTTGCCCACAGGAAATGGCCTGGTTGATTGTTTTTGCATTTTTAATTTGCCTCACTAACTGTTATTAGCATTAGCAACAATGCAGGGAATTGGGGAACGGGCTCAGCAATGACACTAGTAAGTGGTGTGCTACGCTCAGCTTTATTTGGTCTATGGGAGAAACAAAACCTTGATTATATGGCTCCAAGGTACAGTGTTTCTTTTCAGATTTCCTCATAGTGCATTTATCACAGACTTATGAGGAACAGAGAAAATGAGTTTTCATTGTTTTTTGCATCTTAGCAGTACTGTATTGTACTGTACTGACAATAGGAGATTTACTCCAAGCATATTCTAGTTTGAAATAACATTGCATTATTCTTTCCTCTATGTCCCTGAGTATCACTTCCAAGCATCTGCTTTATGCACAGTTTTAGTTGAGATATTTCTTTTTTATGCGAAATAAAATGAGCTTACGCTAGCATAATTACAATATTCCTCCATCAATCTTGTTGCATTCCACCACAGCTGCCTGTTAGATGATTCAGTAAGCCGCAGGAATATTTATGAGTGCATGTTCATCCACGGCACAATACACACTATGCCTGCCATATTGAGTACATGCATTTTTGTCTGCGATAGTGATGACACTACATATAGTCGCCCACTGGCAGTTGCACTGTGCTTATAAAACACCTTGCAATAAATCATCGTATCAAAACTATTCATTTCCTGTCTTTCTCAGAGCTCCATTATGAATGTGCCACAGACACAAGAATCCAAAACTATTTGGGGCTTTTAAAATGGCTTTCCAGTAGTAACTGTATTTCATCAGTGAAATGATTTATAGCCTCCATTAACCACTGAATAAATGTATGGCCTTTATAATAGGCTAAAGTGATAAATAAGTAAACTAAACCCAGGTGAAAGGAACATTTACCACCCAATATATATATGGGCTACAAAAAGTAGGGCTGTAGGAGAATTTGAAAAAAAGAAAAAAAAAAAATTCTAATAAATAAATAAATGTTCATGTTGTCTTGTGGTAACCCAATTATGTGCCTAAATATGTTGTCCAGAATGATTCTGCAGGATTCTACACAATTCTCAAGAAAATTAGCAAAGTTGGTCTGGCATATATAAAATTGAAGTAAAGGCTTTAGCTCAAAAAAGGATTTGATGGTTTTCAGTCTAGATCTTGACTCAGTCTTGCTTTCATTTGGACTCAGTCTTGACTTGGTCTTGACCCCCTTAAAAATCAGTCTTGACTTGACTAGTCCTGGTATTGGATTTGGACTTGACCGTGACAATCTCGACTACAGCTTTAGCATACTGGGTTTGTGCATTTGTGTTAAATACATTTCTGGATCTATTTATGACTGTTAAATTATTCACGGAGGCTTGCAAGCTTTGACAAAACAGCAATTAGGATTAGTGTTTGAACCATTTAGCATTACTATTATTTGAATTATAATTACAAGTTTAGTGAGAGGAGCATAATGACCATGTCAGAAAAAGTGCTATTTACTGACTGTAGTTGAGGCTATGCAATTACTCTTAAGCAAAATTCAGTTGACTGGTCAGTCTAATTGGACAAAAATTTAATTAGAATCTATTAGAAAAGCTGATGCAGGATGTCAGGAAATTTCAGGAAAAAGTGAAGGCTAGGTGAAAGGAGCGGGAGAGTGGAGGAGGGAAGAGATTACACTCAGCCACTCCTATAACCTGGGCCTTCCTGAGGTCTCCTTACAAACACATTGTCTTCCAAATTGTGTGTGTATGTGTGTGTGTGTATCTGTCTGACTTCCTTCCTATTTGTTATGTGAATTGCATCAGGCTTTTGTTGTTTTCACAATGGCAACAGCTTTCACACCGACTTTTTAGCTTGATATTTACACAGGTGGACTGAATGTCAATACCGCAGACCTACGTGAAATGCCATTGATCTCTGACATTCTGTGGGTGGTAGTATAGCAGTACTTGTCTTTAATTTTCATAGAGGGCACGTAATCGTGGCGCAGCACATTAAAATTGGTATATGTGACTCTGAAACAGATGGATGGGGAAAATGGATTGGCCTGAAGTTGAGGAAAGACTGAAAGGATGATGCACCTGGCTATAAATCAAGCACTCTTGTCAAACAAAAGAGAGGGGAGCCATGGAAAGAGGAGAGTGAAGGCAGTAAAGCACAGTGCTCAGCTCTAGTCATCTATCTACATGAGTACGAGGCTATTAGTGGGACAACAAAGCTAGCAGACCTTGGTGAACCCATTCTCTTTCTCTCTCTCCCTCCTGTCTCATATTCCTGTAGTTTACTATTATAGTAAGTTTATTAACCATATAAACTAATTTACCTTTATGTTATTATATATATACAATATTATATATTATATAATTTATATAATATTATATATTATATAAAGAATAATATTCACTAGTGGCATTTTGTCTAGGCCTAGTATTAGACATAGTAGTATTTGGTTTTACCTCTTGCCATTTCACTGTCGACAAATTTGATTGTAATGTGTCCGTAATTGGGGGAAAAAGTACATTCAACTGACAGAATGGTGGTCTGGATATTTCGGTGGACAGAACCCAGTACTTAAAAAACACTGTAGCAAAAAAAAAACTGGCCATAGTTCAGTGACTATTTCTCTAAACAGGAACCATTGTGGTTTCTGTAGCAGATCTGACTGTTGTGACTTATCTAATCATATGCATTTATGTAAATTATTTAACTGAAGGCAGCTCAGAGACTAGCAACAGAACTAAAGACAATCTATTGGAAAAGAATTTTCACAGACATGAAAGAGTAAAAAAATATTCACCCTCTCTGGTCTGATGAAGTGAAGTTATAAGTTAACTTTAAAAACTGACAGTGAAAACAGAACGTGTAAAAAGTCATAGAAGTGTGGGTTTATTCTCACTGAGCCAAATTCATCTTTGCACTAGACATGAAGTTGTGAAGCAGCAGTACAAAACAAAACCACTTCAAATTTGTGATATTTATTAATGGTAATTGCCGACCTCTATTTTTCAGCCAGCACATAGCATTTCAGGATAGTGCAAAAGAGGATTACAGATGTTTATTTTATTTTTTATTTATTTATATATATATTTTTTACAAGAATCACATAGTTTAAATAAGTTGTTTTTTTTCAGTGCATGTTTTATCCATGTCAATGTAGGTTTTCTTTCAGGATGTCTGGTTTCCTCCCACCCCAAAATATGTCAGTAGGTGGATTGGATAAGCTGTAGTGATGTAATTCTATATATGCATTGCAATTTGATTTGCTGTTGGTGTGCATTAGTTGCTGTATTAGTGTCATGTCACTCTTTGCATTATAACAATTACTAGATATCAATCTAGTCATTATTTTCTCGACACATAATATTTAATAAAAAGCTTTTCTGTGTAATGGCTTAAAATTCTAAATTGATTATTTTCAATTGTTCTGTAAACATGACAGCTAAAAAATAATTATCTGTGCCTCTGCTGTCAACTGCACAAATAGCTGACAGGCACGCAAAGTGAATCTGAGTCAGAAGAGGAGATGGTACACAATGTCAAGAAATCTCTGACAACATTGCTTAGTCATGATACAGAACCTGTCTAAGCTGATGTCTGTATCATCCACAGCTTATGTAAAAATAAGAGCGAGGTTGTCCTATTCAAAACCCACTCCTTTACAATAAATTATAAAACCAAATGCAAACCATCAAAGCGCTCTCTCTCTCTCTCTCTCTCTCTCTCTCTCTCTCTCTCTCTCTCTCTCTCTCTCTCTCTCTCTCTCTCTCTTTCTTTTATGGATTCAGGCAAGGAGCATGCAGTGTAGATAAGTCTCCCAAGGGTACTGTATAAATAGCATGCAGGCAACAATTATTATTAAACCTACTGAAATTAATGATGGCTTTTTCATGTTCTAATAAGGTATATTAATTCATTTCACACAGGGAATACTGTAATGTTTGAATCAAATTTATTTATATTACTGCATAAAACATGAATGTAAGGGTATGTGGTAATAATGTAAGAAGCATGAAATAATATTAGTAGCGGTGACTTGAAGACTCTTTAGTAGAGCTATACTTGTGTGGCCATTTCTAAGAGTTCTAAGACTCTTACAGTTAAAGTGGTTTGATGTGAAAAGAAGTAACCAAGAGAAACAACTTTTCCACACATAAGGAACTATCAAAAATTTTGTCTAAATGACTTCACAAGAGAAAAAACCCCACAGATCCTATAAAAATAAAAGATTTGTAAATACAACTAACTAAGCTCATAACTTCAGTCCAATGTTTACATCTGAATTGTGAAGCCCAGGTCAAGAAGAAGAGATTGACAGGGAGAATATGATGAACTCAACAGTTTTTTTGGGGGATTTTTGAAGTGTTGTTGAGATCCAGGCACTGGAACACAAGTTCTAAAAATGTCAAATGTGAAATAGAGCACACATGAAAAGACATGCTGAGAAGGAAAAAACAAACAGGTACTAGGTCAGTGGAAAGTACTGGACAGATGAGGAAGCAAGAGACTGGTTTCACCTTGGTGTAGTGCAGTTGTGAAACACACACACACACACACACACACACACACACACAGTGTTTGCCTGAATTGTTCTTACAGACATTTATGACAGGAAATGTATGATGGACGCTCCACATAAACAGATAAAAAAAATGTGTACTTGTTATGGTGAAGTTTTCTAAGTGGAAATGTCTATTTAGCAATTTTGGAAGGAGTCTCCAGCTTTGTAACAGTGAGGTAAAGCAGTTCCTTAAAGATTTCAGAAATGGGAAAAGTCTTCAGGACAGAGCGTTTTGTGTTTTATCACAAAATAAAAAAGAGGCTGGTGAAGCAATGCAAGTGATAACAGGAACTAACTTGGTACTAACATTAAATGCAACAATAAACGAATGAAAAAAAGTATGAAGTGTTATTCTATAATAATAATTTAAAAAAATACACTAATGTTAGTGTTGGCTAACTGCAATGGTAGAAAAGGAATAAAACCTCACCCCATCACTGATTATTTTCCTATAACAGAATGGTGAATTTTACTCCCTCCATATCACATATCACCTGCTGACCATTACAAAGATTTAGATCTAATCATCTGCTTAACCCTTATGTTCTGTTTACTATGTAGCTATCAGTATCCCATAGTGCTAAACCATACTATTTGGATTCATAACAATATTCTGTAACATGTTCAACTGAAATATAAGCAGTTTTTAAAAAATGTATGGACTGTGATATGCACATGCTTAGGGGAACTCCTGATGGGTGTCATGTTGTGTCACAATGGAGAGGCTGAGACGGATGCAAATGCAGTTTAAGCAGATTTAATATATAAAGTCCAGCAAACAAATCCAATACGTAAGGCAGATTCGAAATCAAGGCAGGCAAAGGGTCAGGCGATCAGCAAACAGGATATCATACAGTAGCTAAAGTACAAAAACAAAGAGTCAAAAAACCAGAATAGCAATACATAAAAAAAAAAACACTTGGTAATGACAGAACACATTTGAAACTGAGCAATTACTTTGCAGGGATGCACGGACTGAATGAGACTTATATAGGTGCACAGTAATGAATGTGAAATTGAGAACAGGTGCAGAGAGTCATGTAACATTGTCAGGTGAGGTGCAGTGGCTGTTGGGAAATGTAATCTCTAGTCCCTTTTCTGGTATTTCCATGTGTACATCCAGACCAGATGTTCCTAAGGATTTTCAATTTCACTCAATTGTCATCTCTCATGGAGCCAGGAAGAGGATGTTTTACATGTTCTCTGGTGTACAGATGTGGGGTGGTCTCTTCCGTACCACAGAGAAATGACGCAATATCCCTCAAGCTCAAGGTGGAGCCCGAGGGAGGAGTGATGTTAACCATGGAGCTAGAGTGGGGAGTGATGCTCTCCGCGAGGTCAGAGTGAGAAGCCTGTCATATTGATGTCTGAGGCAGAGCAGGGAGGCAAAGCGGAGCTCTTGGCCAAAACAGGAGGCAGAGCAACATCCTCAGTTGAACAGGAAGACTGAGCGGTATCCTCAGCTGAACAGGAATGCTGAGCAGCATGACGTGGTCAAGTGAGGTGCAGTGGCTCTATATAATATAAACTCTAGTCCCTTTTCTGGTATTTCCATGACAATGGAAAATGTGTACACAGATTTGAATGAAGCTTGAAAAATGACAAATAATAACAATAGAAACAAATCTTAATCATAAGCCTTTATCAAAATGTCTTATGTATATATAGTACTCTGCAAAAGTCCTAGACAGATCTATAGAAGTGCTGTAGAGCAAAGATGCCTTCAAAAATAATGTAATGAAATGTTTCCATATTTAAAAAACACTATAAAGTGCAGTAAACAGTAATCAATGAAACTGATTCAATATTTGGTGTGATGATTCTTTGCTTTAAAAAACATTTAGCAGTCTCATTTTGTATAACTTTATAAGGAAATTAGCTGGCAAATTTTACTGAGCATCTTGCAGTACCAGAAAGTCTTTTGGAGACTTTGGCTGTTGGACTTGCTTCTTATTTTGCATAAAAAGCTCAGCAGCCTTCATTATGCTTTTTGTCTGAAAAGTGGTCTTTTTTCTGTAACATTTAATTTTGTGCCAGAAAACTAATGTTTGGAAATCTAAAATGTTTTTGTCCTGACTCAATAATGTAGAAGTCATAAAATAAAAATCTATAACAATGTTTGTACTAAAAATATGGTGCCTAAGACTTTTGCATAGTACTGTATATATTTCAGTCTAGTGTTTAAACTTGTGACTTTTCCAGTCCAACCCACTTTTGTGGATTTTATGCTGTAAAATAAATGTGCATTGTGTCAACATTAGACAAATTCTGTACTGGAATGCTGTCCAAAAAGTGTTGTCATCATGATGTCTATGATGCTTTTGCATATAAGTTACCACTAGAAACTTGCAGATCTTTGGTATTAGGTATGCTGTGATACTCAGAACCCTGATATCAGTATTGTATTGAAAATGATAATATGGGATCTCATATGGTGTCTCATTAGAAAAAAAATATTTCCCTAATAGCTCCAGTTTTATCTAAACTTTATGTGACTTCTACCAAGCTAAATGAGTCAAATATGTCAAAGCCAAAATACAAATGGAGCTTATTGCTGAATCAGCCCTTTGGAGCCTGAGTGTTTGCTGTGGTATGATTTACCATGTTGGGACTGGCACCTTAACCATCTTAAATGAATGAATTGGGCTTTCTGCCCATATTTTATATATTTTATGTGTGTGTGTGTGTGTGTGTGTGTGTGTGTGTGTGTGTGTGTGTGTGTGTGTGTGTGTGTGTATTAGAGCTGCAACAACTAATCGATAAAATCGATAGTAATCAATTATGAAAATCGTTGTCAACGAATCTTATTATCGATTAGTTGGTTTGCAAGCGACACGGGGGAGATTTACTCATTACGTTACTTCTCTTCCGAAAACACGCTTCGGAGAGTAAATACTAAAGATGTGTCCCAATTGAAGTACTGTACACTATGCACTGTGCACTCTACCATCTAGTGTGTGGATTTTAGAAAGGTAATATAATCTCAGATATATCACTAGCATTTTTTTTTTTACTAACCGGAACTATAAGCCACTTCTAGGCGACGCTGCATGACGTCATACGCAAGCTAGCATTAGCAGACATCCAGATTCACGGACTATGACTTTCTTCAGTTTACTTTCTGTCAGCATTACCTTTTATTCCCAACATGACCTCAGTCTCCATCAGACGGAGTCGAAATCATCACATGACTGAGGAAGAAAGTCTTCTAAAGCAAGGGAGCATTTTATATTAAACACCGCGGAGATCAAACAGTGCTGCACAAGCACAAAGTTATGTTTATATTAAAATGCTAAACTGTGTAAGGGGCAGGGGAAACTGGTGCAAGCTGCTTAAAAAGTTTAGTTTAATTCAAGTTTATTGTCATTATATGTTGTATTTATATGCTTGCAGTGGAAATTCTGTTGTTTATTATAACAGAAGTGATGTGTTGGTAAAGAGGCCGTGTTGCTGATCACGCGCAGTGTAGACACAGACACACTGGGAGCACGAGTAAGATCTGTAATGTCTAATTAAAACACTATGAACAAAAGTAAACAAGCAAAATAATATGTCTAAAAGCAGCGAATAACAGAAACCGCAAGGAGCACTGAAAGGGAGTTTTTATTAATAATTTAGGACTGTAGTTTAATTCTGTGCTTTTTGTGCATCCATAAAAAATAACACATAAATACATATATACAATATAAACAAAAATAAGTGAATAAAATAAATAAATGATATATATAAATATATAAACAGCATCTCCACTAGTTTCCTATTAAAAAATGGTTTCAAAGAAAAAAGAGATATACTGTATGTCATGATTTCCCCGTGCACTAAGTGCTGGAGCACGCAACAAGCTCCAAAGCTCAAAGCACGAGAGCACGCTTCCAGGTTTGCAAGTGACATTGTCTTTGTTTACTTCCAACACATTTGTTTGTTGTGGTTTATGTCCTGTCTCCCTCACGTGTTCTTGTTAATCACAGCTGTTTGGTGTTACATCTGTGATTATGTTCACTATTTAAACCCCTTGTGTGTCATTGTTCAGATGTGGAGTATTGAGTGTATTCACTGTACCAAGCCGTTATAATATGTTCTCGTGCCTAGTTTCTGATCTCGCTTCCAGTTTCTCATTTTATGCTTTGCCTTGCTTGATTCATGCCCCTTTACCGATCGCCTGACCCTTTGCCTGTTCTGACCACCTGTGTTTCATGATTTGGATTTGTCTGCTTATCTTGCATCCTGCCTCAGCCTCATTAAGTGGCACTGTAGAGGTATATGTAGAGCTTTTATTATATTACAAGTGTATGAAAATACAAATTAATCTGTTTTGTTATTGTATCACATTAGATTGTGTCTTCCAGTTTGAGTTGATATTTCAATTATTTGATGTGTCTCCAGTTATATAGGCTGAGAGACAGCATACAGAGTAGAGTTACATTTAGCAACTTGTCATAAATGTCATACTGCTTTTAATCTGTCTATGAATGACAACAAACTAATTTCTGAACACAGCTCTGTTCTTGTAACTTTTTTCAGTTTAATTCCTAAAATGAAAAAAAAAAACCAACAAAAAAAAAAACCTATCAGCAGGGTTTATGATGTTTACTACATTACATTTCCCATTTTACATGAAGTTCAAGACCGGAATCACAAAATGTTAATGTTTAGGGGTAGGCGATATGACTACAATCTTATTTCACAATAACTATAAGTTTTCTCAGGTCTATCAGTAGTGTTCAAGTAAGAAATACTATGGAAATTGAGTAAAGCAATTAAATGTAAATTAAAATAGATGTAGCAGAGTATAGCCATTTTGCCACATCTCTTATAATGGGGTTAATTACCCTGCCCCTGTTTTGTGAGTCATTAGAATCCTATTTTGGAAGCATATTTAAGGCGGTTATACGCTATCGGGCATAGCATCATTGTTCCACACGTTTTGAGCTGAAGTGGTGCATACCTGGTGATTTGCTGTTGGCTGATTGCCTGTGCCGGTGCTGCGTTCTTTCGATCCAAAGCATTTTTATTGTGATAAATGGAGCATTATTGGCTGGCTGCTGGTTACCTCCAGGTATGTTTTAATGCTGTTGGTTTTTCTGGTTATTTTTGGTTACGGGAGTTGTGTGTTTCAGTCGCTTCCCAGGGAGTTGTGAACTTTGGCTGCCTGATGAATAAACGGGTCTCTGTATGTTTTGGTATGTACAGCCCTTTTTATAATATCATGGCGACCTGATGGGTACATATATTTTAGCTCATATCTTTTTGATATTTTAGGTGAGCTAATGAGCCTGTCTGGGTGTGTCCTTCTCTGCTTGTGCTGCATGGCTTGAGCTTTCAGCGTTGCTGCTTTTGCTCCTATGTTTTGTGTGTTTTCATTTTATTTTGTTTCTGTTTTGTGTTTTGGCTCTTTTGCAATTTTGTTGCTTTTACTTTGTTTTCTGTTATATTGAATTATCATTTATTTGTATTTTTTCTGTGCTGTATGGTTTTGCTTTGCTATGTACCATCTCAAACCTGAAGGTTAATTGAGGGCACGAGTCCTTTGTCCTATAAAGGTCATGCTGGTAAAGCAGGCCAGGTTTGTTTGTATTGTTTCTCTAACTGTTGTTGGTGTTTGTTGATCCCCAGGTTTGAGTGGTTTGCTGTCTATGTATTTAGTTATTTATTTTATTATGGAGTTGGGTTCTTTGTCTATCTGTTTCTTTGTGTTATTACATTTTGTTTTGTTTGACTCCTGGTGCTACAGGTCCAGAGTAGGTGGGCTAGCGGTCTTTTGTCGTGGTGGTTCTCTTTATATTGCATACGGTGTACAAACCATTGTAGTGATACTGTGAATATGTGGGTGATGTATTGTTTCAGGGGATAACCCAAGCCCACTCTGCTGCTGGTAAGCCCTGTGATTTGTTTCAAGTGTCTTTTTTTTGGTGACTGCTTTGGCAGTAGCAAATTGTAAGCATGCTGATTGTCCTTGAGTGTAGTTGACATCAAATTCTGCATTTTATCTTAATCTTAAAATATTTTTATTTGAAAATATTTCTTACAGCTTTACTAAAGACATATTTAGTAATGATATCCATGTCTCATGGTCCCTCTTTGAGAAGTTGAACCTGTGTGTATTTTGGGTATTTCCCTGTTATATTCACCAGTGTGGTGTAGTTTTTCTTATCGTATAATTTTTCTGTTTTTTTCTTCTCCAAATCCCAAGTGCCATATTTTACCACCCTTTTATTTTACCAACAGCATCCCTAAGAGCGGTTTCCTGTCTACCGTCCCAAATTATCCTCATATACAGTGATTAAATGTACTGAAGTTATTCAGTCGAATGAGCGAGTGAGTGATTTTCTCTGTCTTTTGTTGTTTGACTAACATTAGTGACACAGACAGCTGCAGGTTTATTAGATTTGTCACTGTAAGACCTAATGCACAGATCAAATATATTGACAAGTCCGACCCCCCCCCCAGCTGTTTACATACACTTAAGACATAGTCAACGGTGTTTGCATGAATGCTCGGCCAGACCTGCATTTTGACGTGTGTGTATTTATTTGACCGTCCAAGCGTAATAATCTGCTAAAGAGATACTCGTGAGTGGGCTTTCTGTCTGGTCTCAGCAGGGAGACATTCATTAATTTCTTGTTATCAGGGTCGATTCTAGAGTCTGTTTGGGAACTAGGCAAAAATTCTCAGGGGGCTCCTCCAACCAGCGTTCATCACTATTATGTTATAAATAATCTGACACCAACCAAAAATCTACACAATCTAAAGTTTTGTATTTGTTTAAAATGTTCACATTAGTACAATTTTCAAACTATTAATTGTTATGTAAAGGAGGTGTAGACAGATGCAAGTGCAGTTAAGAGCTTTATTGAAGAGTGGCAGATAGACAAATCCAGAAAGTGAATCAAAAGTGTGGTCAAAAACAAGCAAATGGTCAGGCAAACGGCAAACAAGATAAACCTGGATAAGACAGGAATCAAGAGACGAGGACCAAAACCATGAAACAAAAGAACGAGGTTCAAAGGCTTGGTTCATTATGGAAGTCAAACGATATTTAACACTGAACATAAACACACAGAGGGGTTTAAATACCAAATGTAATCAGGGGGATAACACAGAACAGCTGAATACAATACATAAGGGAAACAACCAATGACAATACAGGGATAGAACAGAAATCATAACAAATGCACATGTCAACAGTAAACAAAGTCAATGTCAATGTAAAACCCAGAAGCATGCACTCGTGCTTCGAGCTTCGGAGCACGCTGCATGCTCTAGCACGAGGGGAAATCGTGACATAAATACAAAGAACAATAAAAACTTAAATAACTCCAGGTCAAAAGACCATTAAAAATTGTAAATACAAATATATAAAAATATAGAACAAAATATAAATATCAAACGATAAAACACTTAAGTGTTTTATCACTTAAACACTTAAAATAAAAACACTATAAAGATAGTACAAACAATATCTAAAATCTGATTTTTTAGTTTTCTTAGGGAACTAACCCCACATTATAAGGTTCTACAAATGCTGCTAATGGGCCTTGGATAGTGCAAATGCTGCCACTATGTCCTCCATATCTAAATAACAGCATTCGGTTATTTACTGTTATACATAAACAAACAATTGTCATTATCTGTTCCACACACCACTGTCTTGCTTTTTTTCCCCTCATTCTCTTTTTTCTTTATTTTTTCACTTCCTGATGGAAAAGTCCACTTCATTTTCCTTCATTGAAGTTGTTTTCTAAAAATATTACAGTTGAAAACTTGACGGGAATGACATGGGGGGGCCCCTTTCAGGAGGTTTTTGACTGTTATGTCATTGCAAGTCGTCCATTGTCACTGCGGTTGCCACAATTTGAGACATTTCTGTGAAATAAAGTTTGTCAGCCCTCGGGACCCCCTAATGGCATGGGGCCCCAAGCAGGAAATAACCACGGACTGTTGCTGTATCCTTTCAAATTATCGGCGGATGTGCTTAATCTTTCATGTATTCACCATTATAACTTTGTGTTGCTTATGAATATCACTTAGTGCTTGATTTAAAAATGGCCACTGTGCTCTGACCTTTCTATTGACATGTCATTTGAATCAATAGGAGCTTTCCATGTCCTGTTTATAGCCACTGAGAGTCCGTGCTGAAGGGAAGTGCCTTTTATTTTGTCACACCAAATATTGACTTTGTTTTATTTACTACTCTTTACTGCTCTTTACGTTATTTTTTTAAATGTAGAAACAGTTAATTTCATTATTTTGAAGGCATCTTTGCTCTACAGCATTTCTTTGCATGTGTCTAAAACTTTTGCACAGTACCGTATATCAGCATTAGCCTTGCTTAAGGACAAGCACAGATGGAGTCACACAGTCTGTTCAGTTCTCCAGTGTGGCTCAGTTGATAAGTCACAGTAACAAGGCAGCCTCCTGTGGGTCAGTGAGCCTGTTTTCTCCCAGTGTCTTTAATCCCTTCTTTTGAAAACGGTGCAGTGGAGATAAAAACAGAGGCTAGAAAAATCCATACTCATCCAGTATACCTGTCCTAGAGACTTCTTCCTTGAATGAGCCACAGGGATCAATGGCATTTGTGTAATTGGCTGACCGAGCGAGTCTACTGTAATTTTTTTACTCTTAAGTTTGATTGATCACAGTGTCAAGTGTGGATTTCCCTGGTATGGATCACAATGGGGTGGCTTTCAGAGGTGTGAAACAGTAACGCCTGCTTTAACAGCAAAAGGATTTTGGAGAGATAGCAACCAGATTGTCATGCTGCAACTATTCTAGATACATATTGATTAGAGCCTGTTGTCAATATGGCCTGTAATGGTAAGTTTTGGCCAGGGAAGCTTTTTTACAGCAACATCAATTTGATCATGATAGGAATTGATTATCTATATTGCTCAGTGATTTATGTTCTACGTGTTTTTTCCACACTTATTTGTAGCTATAGGTTACATGTGATCAAATGACTAGGACACATGGTCACACTTAAAATTGACCATTTTCAACAGATTAATCTGCATACTATTTTGGATTTTAACTGAAGGCTTATTGAGAAAGCCAGTTTGTGTTCTGCAGCTGCTGAACAGAGCCTTGTAATACGCTTCAATTTTAAGATGATGCATTGAAAAAAAACAGGCTTCACAAAACAAATGGTCTGCTAAGGCATTATGACACTTCAATTGCATTTTATTACAGTTCTGATTGCGGTCATTTGGCAAGCAATTAATTGGCCTGTTGACCAAGACTTAGAGCCTCATTTGCCTCCAGTTAGAATTATCATCTGTTGCACTAAACAGCTCGCTAGCATCCTAGAGGCTAAGCCACTGCCGTAGAGCCTACTCACAAGCATGTGTGTAATTGCCCCTGCCACCTGCTTGTGTTAACCAGTGGAGATTTATGCAGGGTATTTTTTTTTGGGGGGGGGTCCCCCCACACAGATGGAATAAGGGCTTTAGGCTGCTTTATGAATGCTAAAGTTGTCACTCACTCTTATCTCTGTCCCTAGCGATTATGCAAATAGACATTTTACTACTTGTTGCAAATTACAATAGTTTAAAGAGCTGTTTCTTCAAACATTAAATTGCAGGGTGACATGCTGTGCATTTAGGGGATATTACCATACAAGTCATTTTTTCTTTCCCACATATAAAACATTTGAATGTTAAATCAAATATCATCCTGTCTTCTGTATGCTAATGGCAGTTGCAAGTGCTCTAGTAAAGGTCAGGATTTGGCTAATGGTACGGACGCATGCTCTCCAAATGTTTAATTCTGAAATGAGGATCAATAAATTGACATATTTCTATGTCCTGCTACTTCAGTGCTTGTTGCTTACACTGAATTATCTTATGTAAGGCAGAAGTTGAGAGCAAGAACATTTTTATATCTTTGTACAGAGTAGCATGATTCATATTCAGTTACATCCCTAATATACAGTATATATTATGTATCTCCTATTTTTCTTTCACCATCTTGCTGCTGCTGCTGCTGCATCATTCATTATGAATGTAACTCCTTTCTTTAAAAGAAGAAGCACCAACCTCACCCAATGGGCATATTGCACTATGTAACAGACATACCATGGCCTCAGGATAACCCTGATATTCTTGGCTTGGTTTAAATGTAGCACAAGTGAATGCTTTAAGACTGCATACAGCTTTACCATAAAATTTAATTGAGCAAAATGTAGAAATAGAATTTTAATTGTGTAGCTATTTTAGTTATCAATATTCCAGTAGATAAAAGGTGTCGAATATATGCACTCTCACTGCTCTTTTACACATTCCACTGTTCACAGTACAATTTACTGTAATGTTAGGATACCAGGAGACTTCAGTACAATCATATGGTATATGGCTTATTTTATTAAAACCATTTTATTTTAATGCATAAAATCTTAACATTTATTGGATAAAAAAGCTTTTAAAATTGTCTTATTGGGTCCACCCAGATATGTGCCATCAGAGGATGACGGAGAGTGATCAGGAAGTGCTTTTGAATAGAAATAAAAAGAGAGAAACACACACACACACACACACACACACACACACACACACACACACACACACACACACACACACACACACACATACTGACTTTTACAAGAATCACATCATGTGTGAGTAATCACCATCCATTTTCTGTGGCGCTTATCCTACACAGGGTCGCAAGGAGCCTATCCCAAGGGACTCTGGGCACAAGGTGGGGTGCCAACCCATCGCAGGGCACAATCACACACACACTACAGACAATTGGAAGTGCCAATCAGCCTACAATGCATGTCTTTGGACTGGGGAAGGAAACTGGAGTACCTGGAGGAAACCCCCAAAGCTCAGGGAGAACAAGCAAACTCCGCACACACAGGGCACATGCCAGAATCAAAACCCCAATCCTGGAGGTGCGAGGCAAACATGTTAACCACATGTTTATTTTTCAGCATGATCACATGTAAAACTTGATGTGTATCATAAGGGTTGGACAGTGAATGTATTTTGGTCCTACCCAGAAACCTACAGTAGCTTCTCTACATGCTCATTGGCAGACCTAAAAAAAAAAAAAACTAATATTTGACACTAATGCATGAGTGAGAAAGGTTCAGACTATATGGACAATATCTGTGCTTTTTTTCATCACTTTATATGCTCAGTGGTGCTGCAGTAATGTGTTAAAGACTACTGTGAGTGCAGATATTTTATTCACAAATAATTAACAATTATAATATGGCTGTTTGCCACAAAATGCCATTAAAATTGCAACATATATGTTGAAAATGAGCAAATATAGAGTTACGAAATCACTTTTCATTCACTTTTGTTTGAAATATTTATAACTATTATTATTATTAACAATTATTTGGTATCTAGATAGAATTTTTTGAATGTCAAAAGTAGAAGTCTAATCTGGTTCATTAGCTGGTTAACTAGCCATACCTTGCTGTTCCTTGAAATAATTTGGTTGCTAGCTAGGATTCAGTGAATATCAATATTAGCATGTTCAGTCTGGTGTATGCTGGTCTGTTGCAGATTTAGCTGCTGTGGTAGCTGTAATTAGCAAAACCTTTCATTTAAAGCTGGTCTTACTATTTTCTTGCTTGCTTTGCCACCATCAAGGTTGATATGCTAATGTCCTTAGTGCTAAATACCTTTTGCCTAACTGATACCTATTCTTCCCCTGTATCAGAAAACACCATCTGCTGCTGAAATCTGTACCATTCCTATAATAATAATAATTTGCTTCATGCTAGGTTCATTGGTTAAACGAAACCTCAAACTTTAAGACTGTCTATTAAAAGCAAAACAAACAAACAAACAAACAACAACATATGTATGCACTATATGTAATCCAATAAGCCTTTGAGTCCAGATCTGTTTGGATCAGTGTTCCACATTAGCATGAGTAGATGCTTGTATCCCAGTGATGACCAACTTGTGAATAAATCATTCTTTTAAATGGGTTATATTTTAATGAATTAAGGGAACCAGTTTAGAAGTCCATCTGAACTGAATTTTGTATGGCAATATTAAACAGTGGCCACATCGGCTTTTCGTCTTGCTATTTTCTTCCTTGGGGTGGAGCAAAATCATGTGATTATGTTGGACATGAAGTAGTTTACTTTTAAAAGTGCAATGTTAATATAATATAAAATATATAATGTACTTTACATGTAGAGACTGTACAGCAAACATTTTCAGGATTTACTTTTAGTATTGAGTGTTTGTCTAGATTGATGATAGATAATTTAAAAAATACTTAAAAATCGTTTGAAAACTGTAAATGCAGTTTCCTACATAATTCTTACACAAATATTATATTCTCCCCATGCTGTGGGGATTACCTCCAGGTACTCTGGGTTCCTCCCCCAGTCCAAAGACATGCATGGTAGGCTGACTGGCATGTCCAAATTGTCCGTACTGTATGAATGGTTGTGTGAACGTGTATGTGATTGTGTGCACTGTGATGGATTGGCACCCTGTCCAGGGTGTACCCTGCCTTGCACCCCATACACCCTGGGATAGGCTCCAGGTTCCCCGCAACCCTGTAGGATACGTGGTGTAGAAAATGGATGGATGGATGGATGTTATGTGTCACATTTAAAGGTTTTATATTTTCCTGAGCAAAACTGAATCAGTCAGATAGGATGTTTGATTCATCTGAAATGTTCAGTTCAAAATAATTGACTCAAACTTCCTTTCCATGCTAGTACACTGCTTTCCTCTAACCTTTGCCTGTCCTCCAATTTACACAGTGTTAATTCTTTAAAGTGATTATGTAGAAGTGGGAGAAACTGTTCATGGTGGAGCTTTTCAATGCTGAGGAAATGACTCAGGGAACGGGGTTCAAATTGGTACAGAGGGAGAAATGTGTTTTTCTCTTCATCCTCTGATGTCTGAGGCTTGTATGAGTGTGTGGGTGCGTATGTGTGGGTGTTTGCAACCCTGATAAGGGAAGCAAGCGCTAGCTTAAATATCTCATTAGCATGCTGAGCTGAGGAGAGCTGCATTAAAAAAGGGGCTAAATGCTAAAGCACAGCACATGGCTCTATTTTGGCATTAGACAGTTGTGTGGACTATTTTAGCTGGAGACATTGTGATTTAAAAGCCTTAATTAATGAAGATTGATGCTTTATAAAGACAAAATGGCACTCTTAACAAGACTGTATGGCAAATGTTTATATGTTTGTATCTGAGTGACAAGCTTCAGTGAAGATGTGTGAGTGTATTACTGTTTGATTGGAACATGCCTTTTACAGGATAAGCCATTAAAACTTCCAGCCTCCAGTTCTTTCATACCACAGAGGGCAGTTAAACACACAGAACCTGGACTAGCCAAAGCTGATCCATATATCAGCAACGAGGAGATCAAGTAAACTCTTAGATACACAGCCAGCATGATTTACAAGCAGATTCCCAACAGGTATAAATCTTCAACACAATGTGAGTTCTTACTTTTCATTAGTAAATGGGAGATGGCAAAGTCCCATGGAGTGCTAAGACTGCATTTCTTTCTTTTTTTCCCCTCAACACAAGTATAGATCTCAATATCAGTGCTAATTGTGCAAAAAGGTGTTTGTGAAATTATCTTAGTACAAACCCCCAAATGACAAATTAGTTTGTGTTGTTGTATGGCTCTTGCACCTCCCACTGATCAATTTCCTGTTTGTAATCTGTCTTATTAGAGCAGCTCTTGGAGGAGGAGAGGCCACCTCAAGCAGGGGAGAAAATAAGGGATCAGCGGAGCACAGGGAGGAAGCAGAAAAGAGCTGATAGGATTTTTTCCCCCTTTTTATTGGCGAGAGTGCCCCATGAATTAGAAGGAATGCTAGGAAAGGGAAGTGTCTGCTTCTAATAAATGATCTTGCAGCCTTGACTTTTTCTTTTGGAAATGAGCGTATTGAAGAATATAATTTAATTTCTTGTTTAAATGGCCCAATGAATCAGATAAGGAGCACATGCTCACAGGCAAAGTGTGGCACATTAAATTAAATGGAAGCAAGGACAGACGGAGTGCAAAAAAACACATGTGGAGGTGGGGAGAGGTGGGGGTATTTGGAGGGTTGTACTTGTACTACTTGAATCAATGCTTCAAACATCAGCGCCTCCATGCCTGCCAACCCTGGATGTACGATGACTGTCTCCACCATTATGCAGTGAAGAACAGGCACTCACTTTTAATTAAAAGTAAACTCAGCCACCTGAGCTCGCTTCTGCCTTTGCCCATTTGACTGATTTCAGTAAGGATTATGGTCAGGCTTTGAATTTGTGGAAATTCAAGAGGTAGCATCTAATTAAATTCATGGCATCCACGGTCATTAAATATTCACAAGGCATTTTGCTTTTGTTAACTAATGTACAAGCAGTTCTGCATAAATTTCCCTGCACATGCACTTAATGAAAAGTCCAAGCTGAAATGCATAAAATGGTTCACACTGAAATGTTTTTGATGTATTTAGCAATTCTGATGTTAACTTGTTGGTTGGTGCTGCATTTTCATTTTTTCAAATATAAAGAAGAATGATTTCACTGTTTCAGTGAAAGGTTTCACTGTTAGCTTCTAAAAACATACAAAGAAGAGCTTTTTTTCTCCCACAGTCCAGTGGTGGTCAATGTCATATTAATGAGAAATCCAGCGTAATAGTAGTGGAAAGAGCAAATGCTAGGTTCTAAGTTCCACGATGCAGTAATACAGCTACATGATGCAGTTGTAACTCATAATTCCTGACCTCTGCCCAGGAAAAACAAACAAAGAAAAAAAACCTCTGCCCCTTAAACTTATTGTTCCCTTTCAACTTAGAATTCCTACTCAGAAACTCGGGGCGATCATCTCAAATTCAAGGTCCTTCAATTTCAACAGATGACATCAACATGGCTGTGCAGTAAACAAAGTAGCACTTCTTACCTTGATACATCCCTTAGTTATCTAGATAATCACAGTTAGCTGGCTAGCTTGTTGCTAACAAAAGATGAACATGGAGGCCAAAAATGATGTCACTTCCATCTACCATTTCTGAGGTAAGTTGAATGTAGCATAATTCCCACCATAAGCAGGTAATTGACTGGCATTATGAGTAATTGTGAGGAAACGGATATCTAAAGTGAAAACAGACCAACATGTAGATGAAAGAAGTTTAAACTAAAGAAGTGAGAGAATAGAGAATAAGAATTTTGTTACAAAATTAATCTTGGACCCCCATGAAGATCACGCTAATTATAAAGGTAAAGTTATTCAGGCTGGATTTTTCCTTTATGTAGAAATACTGCTGTGCCTGTAGATAACAGTCATGTTCACAAGATCCTGAGGTCCAAGTCAAGACTCGAGTCTTTGAGGTGGAGTCCAAGTCAAGTCTCAAGTCTGTTCTCAAGTCTTTGTTTTAGCAATAGTTCTTTCAGCTAGTTATTGTAATAAAACAGTGTATGAGGCTAAATCAATTTTGAAATGTTAAAACTGATTACTTCTACAGAATGTCTTGTTCATTTATTTAAAAAAGTCTAATAAAGCACACAAGGCTTTACTTGAATCATTAATCAAAAAACTATTACTTTCAAACTATTACATTTGATCCAAATGTTCTCCCTATAATTACAAGAAAATGTCTTGGTTACGCATGTAACCCTGTTCCCTGAGAAGGGAACAAGACGTTTCGTTAGCACAATGCTATGGGAAGCGCCCTTACGTGTGACCGACATCTGCAGCTTGTGTAACATCATGCCTATTTATAGGCCTGCTGTGATCAGGTGATGTGGCAATTAAGCACGTCGCGTGATATATACACGGCACCTGTGAACCGCGCCTCAGCCTCTGTTATCTGAAGTGAAGACGCAATTCACAGGTCTGCCCCAGTATGACAAAGCTATGCAATGACTCAGTCCCTTCTCAGGGAACAGGGTTACATGCGTAACCCAGACGTTCCCTTTCAAGGGGAACTCCACGTTGCATTAGCACGATGCTATGGGAACGAGACTACCCACTCTGTCATACAGAGGGTACAACCTGTTCAAAAAGACCCAAGCCCAAGGGTCACTGCAAGATACTCGAGCCCGGAACGCAATGAATATCCAGGCTATAATATCGAATGAATGTGTGTGGCGTAGAACACCTCGCAGCAGCACACACATCCAGTAAGGACAGCCCATTGGACAAAGCCTTCGAGGGGGTGACCCCCTTGGTGGAATGAGCCCTTATGCCCAGAGGTGAAGCGAGACTGTGCACCTCATAAATGATAGAGATTGCTTCCATTATCCAATTAGAGATGTGCTGCTTCGACACAGCATCACCTCTACAGTTGCCACCAAAGCAGACCAGCAGCTGCCAGTGGCCGGAGCGGTGGAGGTAAGTACAGAGAGCCCTTACTGGACACAGCAGGTGCATTCTCTCTTGTTCCGGTGTGAGGAATGGAGGAGGGCAGGAAGCCTGCAACACTACAGGTTTGGCAGCAGATGTAGGCACTTTAGGAATATAATCCGGCCTAGGATACAGGAAGGATTACCCCTTGGATAATCCAGGGGTAAAGTCAAGGCAGGAAGTGGCAACAGAGAGAGCTTGTAGATCTCATATTTACTTGAGAGATATCAGGGCCAGCAGAGTCAGAAGCTTCTCAGAGGCTGACTCTAAGGGCTCAAATGGGGCACCTGACAGACCTTCCAGGAACAGAGAAAGGTAACAGGAAGGTATGCGTGGTTTGCAGTTGGGCCTCAGCTGCCTGACACCAAGCATAAACCTCAAAATTAGAGGACGTTGCCCCACAGAGGCTCCATCAACAGGGGCGTGGCTGGCTGAAATGGCTGCCATGTAGACCCTGATTGTAGAAGGAGGCAACCTCGCTGAGAAACGTCCTTGTAAGAACTCCAGGATTGTAGCTATTGCACAGTTCACTGGGTTTAGCTGACGTGCCTCACACCACAAGACAAAAAGTGCGACTTGACCGCATACCATTTCATTGTGGATGGTGCTCTAGCATTCAACATGGTCTCTACAACCTCAGTTGTAAGACCAGAATCTATGAGCTAGTTTTTGAGCTTTTATGATCATTCTGAGATCAGGCCTATTAGCAGGCTTTCCGTGGGGGGAGGCAGGCCACCACACTTGCCTTCTGTGCCTCCCTAGATATATACACTAAATATATGTATTATATGCATATGGTAGCTAATTTTTTGGGGGGGTGGGCATGGAAACACGTGCCTTCAGATGCATCACATGTTTATATAATAATGCTGGCTTGGTGTGTTTAGAGATGAATTGTAATATTTGCTGCTGCAGCACATAGGCTACAGATGAATGATTGAGGAATGAACAGAAAAATGTGGTGTTTGATGCTGTCATGTAGGGTAGTAAAGATAGAACGTATTTGGGAATGCCAAACCAAAATGACTTGTGTTTTCATGAGTCTCTGTTTTCAAGTAAAAGTCAAGTCTCGAGTCAGTTGTTCATGAGTATAAGTCAAGTTGCAAGTCAAGTGTGACTTGAGTCCAAGTTGCAGACTCAACTTTCCATCTCTGGTAGATAGCACACATTTTATAATTCTAATCTGCTATTTATAATGCTGAGCTGTACCATGGTGTCCCTTTCCTGCAGACAAGCAGGTGTTTTGTGTCCATAAGGACAATGTTATTTGCAGGAGGAATGTTGATGGAGAAAAATGAGAGAATGAGAGACAGAGAGGCTGCCACTGAGAAAAACAACATGTAGATCATGGTGATTATATGCAACAGGAAGCTCCAGAAGGTGGTGGGTGTGCAGAATGGTACTTAGGCCTCTATGAGGCACAGATGGCCCATGGCAGTCTGGATCATGTCACACTGAGCTGGGAAGAACCCGGGGCGAGGTGTCTCCACCCTGGACTGTCACCAGTCATTGATGTCAGGTGACGCTGCGGGGAAGAGACTGCTCATTAGGTTTGCCTCAATTTCCTTCAACCTTCCTGGATGGAGAGAACAACATTCAATTTGTGTCACCCATTAAGCCCCTTATTTCCAGTGACACTTAGCAGAGGGCTGTGGCTGCTGCATTGGCTACAATAATGAAAAATGCAAGAAGATACTATAGCAGGTACTATAGCAGAAGGCCATGCCTGCATATGGGTGTTGTATAGAGAAGAAGAAAAGAATGTGTGAGTTTGAGCATGAGTATTTATTTTGAGACAGCTAAGTATAACCACATGGTTGCTGTCTATAGATGAATATAGAATAACCGCTAGTATCTGTTGGATTATCTAACTAGTGTTAATATGATAATTGCAGTAGATAAATTTGGTGGATTCATGTGTTTGTGACTTGAATAAACATACTATCTCTTTCTCCCCCTCTCTCTCTATCTCTGCTGTCTTAGTAGATCTTTGGCCATGCAGGGAATTGTCCTCTGGTAAAACACTCATCCAATTAATCAAGACAATTATTGGCCGATTAATCGATTATGAACATAATCGTTAGTTGAAGCCCTATTTCTAAGTTTGATTTTTTTTTCCTCTCTTCAATGAAAGCCAGATTAGCTGCAATGATGGACCTCATGCTAATGACAGAAATAAGGATGCAGAGAGCATGGTAGCATGATATAGCAAAGAGCAGACAGGTCATGGAGAGGAGACAGAAATGGCCCTGTGGGTTTTTAGTCAGCCATCACTGAACATATTAATTGTTTGAATTTTAATAATAGTAATGCGGCTCACAGATGGTAGCAGTGCTCAAGTTGTGTCATGTGTATGAGCTGCTGTTATCCAACAGAACAACTTTGGGGTATTTGGGGTAAGCATATTTATCACAAGGGTGTGAACCATTAGACAAATACTTTCTTTTCCCCCATCATGGTATGAAAGCAATAATAAAGCATTGAAACAGTAACATATTTAAACAAATATTGTATGTGCCAGCTGGCCATGGTATTGAATAGAAGGGTGAAATTTATTTTTTACTACCTATCAGAAATTTGTATTAATATTAATAAACAATTAGTGTTGAGCCTTAAAGCGTTACAAAAAACTATTCTCATCACAAGCAAAAAACTATTACATACACCCATATAAACACAGTAACTGAAAAACAGACAGGTAGCAGCACTCGATTGCTAAAGTTATAAAGGTTTCAAGTCTGCAAAAACAACTTTTCTGTTTCAAAAAGACACTGCAAACAAAAAAGCTGTGCTTCCAGTCATTCAAACCACACAAATCTTACTGGTCTTCTTTTTATCCTTTTGAGTTATTTGCCCTTTGATTGGACAATGTTTGCTTAGGGTATTTATTTGGAGAGACTATTAGTCTATCCAAGGGCATTTTGAATAAGTCTAGTCCTTGCAGACAATTGTATGGATCAATTCCAAAATCTAGTCATCTGCTGGTTGCAAAGATAATTCCTTATAATAATAATAATAATAATAATAATAATAATAATAATAATAATAATAATAATAATAATACATCCTACAAATGTTCAAGCACTTATTCTTGAGATATCGCCCGAAGAAAAATCTTGGCTGGATTGATGGACAACCCGAAAATACTTTTAAAAAGCAGCAAATTGAAAAGGTATTACACATTGTTCCTGTTCATTACACCTACTGTATATATATATTAGAGATGTGCCAATGTATTGGCCAATAATCTGTATCGGCCGATAAAGGCAATTTTTCACGCTATTGGCCATTGGGTGACAATGACGACAAAACTGCAGTTTGTAAGCTCTGACCTGCTAAAATTTTACACCACACGCTGCAGCAGAGCAGAAGCAGTGCATGTTTTTTTCAGTACACATGTTAATGAATGAGTGCTTTTACACTGGACGCTGCAGCAGTGAAGCGGGAGTGTCGGCGTCGAGTCTAATTTCTTTTTTGCCGCACTGCTCGAGCTACTCTCCCTGAATGAAAGCGGCAGTGTACCGTTGAAAGATTTAACTGAAGATGAGTTGACAAAAATGGTATATATTGCACAGAAAAATATATTTGTAGAGTAGTATATTTCATATACAATTAATGTTAATGAGTTAATATCATCAAAAAAAAGTTTGTTATACTGATGAAGTAGAAATGCTTTTCTTTGTGGTGAGTGAATGTGAGACTAACAGGAGGTTTTTTTTTTGTTTGTTTGTTTTTTAGAATTCAGTCAATCTTAATATGAATTAATAAAATTAAATAAGTTAAGAAATCTTACTTTAATCTTCAGAATTTAGTTAATGTGTTAATGTTAATTTGAGTAATGTGTTTTCTGTTTATGAGACCAGTTACTGTGAGACAACTTGTTGAAATGGAGAGAATAAAGTTTTTATTTGCATTTCCCTCAGGATTGTAGAATTAATTATTATTAATTTAAAAGAAGGTATAAAAGGAATCACCAAACTATCAGTACCAGTGTGTATATATATATATATATATATATATATATATATATATATATATATATATATATATATATATATATATATATAATATAATATAATATAATATAATATAATATAATATAATTCCAGAAAAATCAACATAATCCACTTTTAAGACATTTGTTACCAGCAAATGAGATGATCCGAATGCCAAGGACTGCAGAGTCATCGTGAGCAATGCCACATGACATTAGCACATAACACACACACAAACATATGTCACAGCATAGTAACACACCTAATAGAAAGACATACTTGATTAAATGGTAAAGAAAAGACTTGCGCTTTAATCAAGTTTTGCGTCAGCAGCACCACCAATCATAAACAGTGCCTGAGAAGGTCAGAAATAAAACACTTCAGTCTGACTCTGGCATAAATGAACCGCTGGAATAAAGCTGCCAATGGAAAGGCATGCCACATGCGCATGAAAAAGGTGCACAACATAAACAACAGGCACTGAGAGAATTGAATAAACAGGATACACAAAATAAAGGTTTGAGGGAAAATCTCTAGAGTGGTAGAGTATTTCACTGTAGCTCAAGCGGTCCCTGGGTCATATCTGGATGCCCCTTCTACAATGATAAATTTAGAGCAGTGGTGACTCAATGGTTGCTGATCGGAAGGCCAGGGGTTCATGCAAGGCCATTAACCCTATTAGCTCTTCTTCTTACTATTTTGTTTCTGCGTGATGAAGTACTGTACATAGATTAGTGTACTTTATACCATGGTCTGTCTGAATACTCGGTTCTGATTGGCTGTAAGGTGTTCGTTCAAACCAAGGAATACACAGGGAGTTCCAGTCAGTTTAATCACTATTCTAAATTAATGCACTACCTAGGGTTAGAGTTAGCCATAGAAACCTACAGTTACAGTTGCATACAGTAATAAAACTCACAGCTTCCATATTACTAGAGGCATGGCACAGATGCAGGTTATTCACGATAATCTTATAATGTACACCTAGTCGTGGATTATCCTTTATGTATAACTGGTGTCTTGTGTTAAACTTTCAAATAATGTGTTGTAAATTTACAAAACATTCTTATTATGTAACCTTCTTATGTATCTGTTTAGTGGGCCAAACATTCAAATCTGTATTCAGATTTCAATCCAAAGTGGGCATGGCCTAAAAAGTATTATTATTGTTATTTTTTTATTTATTAAATATGAGCCATATCACTGTGCCCTCAGAAACAATGAAAAAAATCCAGAGGAAGGTAACTATCTGTGTGGAATTTCTGTGCATGTTCTCCCATGTTTGTATGGGTTTCCTTTGAGTTCCTTTCTTGTTTTCTCCAGAGGTAACATCAAATCATTGTTTTGCAAGTCACAAGTAAGTCTCGTGTCTTGGCATTCAAGTCTCAAGTCAAGTCCCAAGTCAAGACATTTTACGAGGCTTAAAAAGTCATAATATGCTCTTTACCAAATGTAAGGCCAGAGTAATAATTAGCATATTAAATTTACACAAATAACAAACAACTCAAGAAAGCTTTCTTCATGGCGTCCATCTTAAACCATCCCGACCCTTCTAAGCCCCTTCTTGATGCTTCAGAAACTGGTGTCAGAGCCATCCTCTCTCAGCGGTCAGGAAAAAAGCCTAAGCTCGACCCAGTGGCCTTCTTTTCACTCGCTCCAACTGCCCAAGATCCAAGAACACCAAAGCAGACTCTCTCTCCCACACATACCCAGTGCCTTCTCGAGAACACTCAAAAGAGTCAATTTTGCCAGAAACACATTTTGTAAGAACATTCAACTGGGGCATTGACAGAGAGATCGAGGTTGTGCAGGAATTGAGGATCCCCACTCAGTGCCCAGTGGGAAAGAAATTCATGCCCTTTCCACTACAGGACAAATTTAAAAAATGTGGACTCAAGGGTTTAATGGAAACCTGGAAGCCTGTACAGAGCCTGTACCACCCAAGCTAATGGCCAGACAGCAAGAGCTAACCAGGATATTGGATGCTTCCTACGGCTTTCTGTGCTGACAACCAGGAGGACTGGAGAAACACACAACTACAAAACAGGTGATCGGGCATGGCTCTCCACCAGACCCACCACCTATGGGTCACAGAAGGATGCAGAAAGTTGACACTACATCAGCCCATTCAAAGTTCTCCAGCACATAAATGATGTCACTTACAAGCTGGAGTTAATGTCACAACTGCCTAGCCCACTCCTTTCATGTCTCTATGCCTTAAAACACTCACTCCAAATCCCCTTACAAAAGGCATTCCCTCCCCAACCCCCAGCACCCTTGGACATTGAAGGTGAGCTAGCTTACACTGTAAAGGAGATCCTAGACTCACAGAGCTGAGAGGTTAAGCTGCAGTACCTGATAGATTGGGAAGGCTACAGACCTGGGGAAAGGTGATGGGTAGTAGCCCTTGGTGTGCTCGATCCTCTAATGTGTCAGAAATTTCATGCATGGCACCCTAGTTGTCCATGTCCAGAGCCTAGAGGGAGGCATAGAAGAAAGCTCACTCTCAGAGTGGTGCTTTAGATGGAGATTCTGTCATGTCTACTCCAGAATTGGCATCCAATTCCCAGAATACAGCACAGCCAACAAACTTGGCCATCGAGGACTACATCACCCAGCCACTACAAACTCTCTCACGGTCACATTTAACTGATTACTTATCACACACCCCTGGAATCTGTTGATTCATTTATTGTCTTTCTAATTGTTTAATTTATTGTCTTTTTTAATCTAGTTTCTGGTTTTCTCATTTGCTCTTGCCTGCCACAATTCACATTGTTTGTTCATCGTCTGACCCTTGCCTGAATCTTAACTCTGCCTTTGGATTACATCTCTATTTTGTTTGCTACTTTTAATAAAACATTGAGCAGTTGCACTTGCATCTGTACCTGCAACATGACACACAAGATGAGATGTGAACTATTTTCACTTAGAGTACCCATCAGTTCAATTTGGTTTTGCCTTGGGATATGCTTTGTGCAGCTTCAATTGCCAAATAAAATTTGAAGTTTTTGCTTTTGCATCTGATATTCTTAAACCACAGATCCTAAATGTTGCAACCCTTTTGTTTCTGCAAAGCTTTATACACACAGCATAATCTTTATAGGCAAAGGCTACTATCTTCTGAAGCGTGGTGCCTGTGTCATCAGGGAATGAGCTGTCTTTCAACTTTGTTCTTGTCTAGCAAAAGTTGATTGTATTGTTGTTGATTCTATAAAACTGATGCTGATTTGCTGAAAATTAATTACTTGTTGGGAAGATGAATGATTTAAATGTATATTTTTAAATCTTGGGATTTAGTTTGGCTTGGCTTTTGAAAATTAATCAAGTTTTTCCAAGTCAACGGATTTGAATCAAAAGGGAAGTAACAACTCATTGATGTCAAAGTTTAAGTTGAGTCACGTCTTCTTTGGTTATGTCAAGTCGAGTTGAAAGTCCACAGCACTGGTTTTCTCCCACCTCCCAAAATATGCAGGTATATATAAATAGTAAATAAATAGTAGAAAATAGTAAAAATGAAGGAAAACAACAACAACAAAAACTTGTATTAGCAGGTGTGCCCAAACATTTAACTGGTAGAGTACATAAAAACAGTATTTAGATTCATAGCTACTTTGTTTCTTCTCCTAAATACCATGCCAGTGTCTGTTATTTTTTTTTTTAAATAATATTTGACTTGGCTCCTATTCATGGGTGACTCCTATTACTAAACAGTTGAGTGCAAAAGTTGGTTTTGGACTAAGAAAAAATTAAATAAATATGTCTCCATTATGCAATTTTTCTAAAAAAAAAAAGAAAAAAAAAAGAAAAGAAAAAATAAATAAAAATTAAATATGACTTATATCCAGCAACAGTAAACCAAAACATAAGGCAAAATCAATAGCAAAGGTATCTTTAAAATACATTTATAATGACTCACGGTCTCCAAACCTGATTTGAAGAAGGAAATGTAAGGTATATGAGTTTTAACAGATTTAATAATTCAGAATGAGTGAATATTGGCCAAGAAATCTGATATGGTATATGGATAGTGTAAGGGTTGGAAACTGTTATAAAATCAAAGCGTGGAAATACAGATTGTTTGCATATTTGTATTTTATGTATTATGTATGTATTATATTTGTATTCTAGTATTAATATTAGATGCAAACATTTATTCACTATTAATAGTTAATCTTACCATACACTATTTGATCATTTTTACTACCTGTGATACAGTTGAATGAATTAAACGCATTTTAAGATAAATAAAATGTATCTTCTTCAATTTGTCCTAATGGACACTTGACAGTGTATTTTACATGTTAAGATTTAACTAACATGACAAGGAATGTTTAGCCATACAGTATTTTATCAGCACAGTGATTATGCAACTATTCTGCTTGATTGAATAAATGTGGACCACCATGAAGACAGCATATGGGAGATTCCCTGATGAGGTAATAAACATGCATGTGTTTCTTCTGCTTTTCAGCAAGATGGTAATGTCATGCATAAATAGGACTGTTGGAGCTCAGGAATATGTATCTGTTTCACATAACAAATGACCTGATTTAACATGTGACCTTGCTTGCTAAAAATATTAAGCAAAAATAGTGAGTTTATATATGTTTACATATAGTATGTGTGTGAGAGAGTGTGCCTGTGCAAAACCTCAACCAAGCATCTGATTTTGAGCCACGTTCCTGTAATTTAATTTACTAGGGTAGGTTATGAATTATTCAGTTTTGTACATTGTGACATTACATGAATGCTCAGAGCCACAGGCGGCAGCTGCAGTCAATCAGGACATTCCAGACGCCTCCAAACCATCATCTCATTGACCCTTCCTGCATTTTGATTCTTAGCCACTGTGGTAGGTATTTTAATAATGTCCAAGGTGAGTTTGTTACTGTAATACTTTCCTACTAATGGTAGGGACTTCACTAATGTTAGTGTACCATTTATTAATGAAACACTCCATTGTTTTTTCAGCCTATGTGTAATGTATGTGCAATTACCACAGATAATTGAGATTCTCTGTACTAAGAAAAGTACAGAGTGGTTTCCATATAGTTTTATCCAGCTTTCAAACACCGAAGCAACACATTAACATATAATTCTGGTTACTTAGAATTACATAGATATAGAGATAGCTAAACACATACAATATCTTCTCTAGCTGTTCCTGAACAAAACATGTCAAAATTCTTGTCTGTGTTAATCACACATACACTACAGAGAGAGATTAGGTTGAAAAAAAAATGGTGTAATGATTTAACTACATTCTCACTTTGTTCACTGAATAGCCATCCCATCTCTTTTTAACGTTACCTCAAGAGCTCAGTGAATTTTAGCCCATTGGACTAATTGGAGAAAAACTGGATGGAGAAACAAACTAATTTTATCTCAGCTAAGCTTCCTTTGCTGTTTCATCTTTGCAAACTGACTTCCCTAGTGCTCAGAAGTTTCTAGTGCACAGGGAATTTATTCACAGTGTTGAGATTGGTTTTGGCAGTTTGATATAGTTTAATCCACACCTAGTATATGCCAAGGCACTTGGGTCAAGACTGTACTGATGAGAAGGTCGTATAATCTTATGATCAATACATACCATCAAATTATGTTTTAAGATGCACTATGCACTTGGTAATGTGCTCTCCAGATAGACAGATGGGCTCCTTCTCAGCATTATTTATGAAGTGCTTTAGCATTATTGTCCAGTGAATTGACCTGGGTGACCTGTTTAATTCTGAACCCCAGTCCAATTCCAACCCTTTTCCACGCTCTTGCTCTCTCATACCTGGGATTTATTCTGATGACTAAGCTTTTTTGGTCTGAGCTAAAAATGAATGCATTACCATTATAGGTATCAATTCCAAGGTGTAAAACAGAGAGTGGTTAAAGACAGAGGTCTGGTTAAAGTGGCTAATAAGACAATACCTGCTGAAGGTGAGGTGGTGTGGCAGGAAAACTGGCATTCTGTCAAGTTACAAATGACTGCTATTAACCACATTTCTGTTAAATCTGTCCAAGTTGCTTCAGCATAACTGTTTGCATTCATCAGTGGCTGCAAAATGGCAGACTGATCTAATTATTCATTCAGCTATGCTCTTGAGGGATGCAAGCACTGTTCTTTCTGTCTCTCCTTCCTTCTGTTCATAGTGTAGCATGAAACATGCTTGTATTTAAGAGAATTGCATAGCACAGAACTTTGGCTGTTGTCAGTGTATATTTCTGAAAGTTATATATTTTGCTTTAAATAAAGGAAGGATTACCAAAATAAAAGCTGGACACCATGTCAGTACTTTGGGAACATTTCTGTCATGTTGTCACTAGTGTGTGTGTGTGTGTGTGTGTGTGTGTGTGTGTGTGTGTGTGTGTGTGTGTGAGACAGACTTGATGGGAGTATACCATATTGAAGAGCCAGTATATTTAGAAATGTTGCGTTACAGCACAAGTGTCCCCCACCCGTCTCTCCTCTCTTGGTTAGACAGACATGGCATGTTGGCATGTCTGTGCTCTCCAACCAGCACAAAAGGTGACACCTAAGAGCACTTATGCACACACAAATCACACATGCAGGCACAGAGTGCTCATCTGCAGTACTACTGTTTCCTAGCAGGCAGGAGTCAGGTATTGTCTCTGGCTGTCTAAGCCAAGCTTAACTCAAAGAGAATGAAAGAGAGACAGGCAGGTGGAGAGAAATAGATAAATATATCAAAATAATGCCCATTTCTGAGTAAAGTTAATGGTAAACCGCATCCAGTTAAATCTATCTGCCCAGTCTTAATAAAGATGACTAGACCTTGTGTTTATTTCTCAGGTATTTCCAAGCTTTTTCTTGGAGTGTTGTTCTTATCTAACCTCTCATCTACATGTGTAAAACCACTTTAATTGGGATTATTCTTTAATTCCTCTGGGGCTGAGCCAAGGTTATAAAAATTGGATTACAACAGTTAAATAAATGGGTCATCACTGGAATGCTAATTAGATGTCAAACCTTGAATGTTGAGGCATTGAAGCTGCATATGTTTAAAACAGTAATCATGCCAAATCATGGCATGTCCATCCACAACAAATAAACATACAGTAACCAAAATAAATCAGTTTCATTACATCTTCAATCAATAAGATCCTTTGATCCTTTGATTCAACTGCTGCAGTCAAAGTGGCAGACCTGCAAGTCAAAAGCTACAACTGCAAGCATCCTGTGTCTACTCCTTAATCATTGGACATCTGTCTTTATTGACTCTGCTTATTTGTTGAATCTCTCTCTCTCTCTCTCTCTCTCCTCTCTCTCTCCTCTCTTAAAGGCACCTGCTCTACCCCTCCCCTATCAATGGTACTAACACAGGGAGACAAACAGGATTTTAAAAAGATGTTTTGTGCAAGGAGTGCAACATCTCACATTTTTGCAAACATTCTTGCAGAATAAAGAGGTTGCTAAAAATAACAGGAGTATAGAAAAGTCTCAGATAATAATTTAAAATATTCTGCAAAAGAGGCTGTACTGTGGTAGAGGAACTGGATCTGGGGTATTTGCATTTGTGGACCCTTTAATTGTTCACAGCTGCCTGGTCAGCCTTCCAGTGGTTTTATTTTTAGAAGGATCAAGTGTACTATTCACATGGTCTTCAGTGGGTACTTTTGGGGCTGAGCACAATGTGAAATGGCTGTTTTGTGTTCCTGGAACAGTTACAATCATCTCTAATATCATTTACAATGTTGTAGATAGATAACTATAGTTATAGTATAGATATAGATAGTTTTGATCAGATAGTGTGATACAGCCAGTACTGGCTGAAGGTGTTTAGTCACATAGGGGGGGGGGGGGGGGGGGGGGGGGGTATATATATATATATATAAAGTCACAGTCTCTGGACTGTTTGGCTTATATGCTTTACTCACTGTTTTCTTTAGATGAATTGTCTCAGGTGACAAATTTTACTTGAAGGAACCTTGAAGGTCTTGTTCCTGGTAGCTGCAGTGCATTTAGAGGAGGGCTTAATGAGATGTATGAGATGGAGCTCAGTACAACTTAGCAACCTTAGCCAATTGTGAGGCAATATCCCATTGGTTTAGCACATTACATAGACAAGTGCCTCCATCTTGATTTTCACCAAAATGTTCTATCTAGCAGCCTAAAGATACTTGGAAAATTAGATCAGAAAATACAAGCAGCTTTTATTAAATAATAAGGATATTTATGAATTTCAAAACTGAGTAAAGTGTTTAATTTTTACTTGATGGGTTCCTGAAGCAGTTGACTTAACTTAAAATTTCAAGGCAACTTGCTTCACAGCTTTTTTGAGTTTACTCAACTTAACTTCACTTAACTCAATTTTAAACCGTGAGTTGAGTAAACTCAAAAAAGTTGTGCAGCAAGTTGCCTTGAAATTTTAAGTTAAGTCAACTTTTCTTTTTTACAGTGTTTGGAGACATCACATGGAAACAACAGAGAAAATTGACAGAAAATGTTCACATATTCTTCAGATGTTAAAATTGGCAGTTAAATAGCCACAGATGGGTGACAGATTAAAGGACAAACTGGTGGCTCTCTTATATTTTGGCATTTTGCTGGCATGGTTTGAGCCCATTAGAGGAAAGACTCTTTACTCTAATGGGTCCATTAGAGAAAAGAGTCAAAACACACAATTTATTTATTTATTTATTTATTTATTTATTTATTTTTTTGGAAGAATGGTGTTTATCCCTCCACAACATTCTTTCAGAATCTATGCGACGTTCTGGTGGCTCTGGTGGTGTATATATATATAATATTGAAATGACAATAGGAACTGAAGCATATTAAATTATGCTGGCTATACTCTTAAATATGTACTGTACATCAATTATTTGTTTTCCAGTTTTTTTATTTATTTGTTTTCTATAGCTTAACAACTTTCTCTTCCTGTGATATAATGAGCAGTCATAATGACAATAATGTATGGACTCTGTAATGGAATCTGGACAAGAGTCAGGCATCATCATGCAAGAAATGGGTGCATATTTGCCTTCTATAATCATAGCCATAGACAGTACTGAAGGCTAATCAACATTATGAGGAACAAACGACGCAATTATCTTTCTATAGTTGTCAAGCCAAGCCATGTGTTTAATTTCAGGGTGTAAGTTATTGGTGATTCATTCATTTATCATTTATATATGGGTTGGAGTTTTATGAGCCAAGTAGTTGCTGTACAAAAAATGTTTTGGAGTCACCTACAAAACTCTTTTCAGGATTGTCAAAATAAGCATCATAGCTAACACTGTGTGGCAAAAATACAAAAAATATATCCAATTTTTGGGCAGTGCATTTGATTGAACAGAATAGATGCATGTACTCAATACACCCACTCATACTCCTCTATATGTATGTTCCTCTCCAGACAACAGTATCTATATACACCAGCAACACACCAGACCCCTGCCAAAACATTCACATGTCTGAGCTCAGACACACACACACACGCATACACACACACACACACACACACACACACACACACACACACACACACACACACACGCACGCACACACACACACTGGCTCGTTTCACAAGGACAGGCAGGGGAGAATGAAAACCTTCAGCGTAGACCCCTCAGACAGCTTTGCGGACGTGGATAATCACAACTGGACTGGCGGTGCAGAATTACTCTAAACATTAAAGCAACTATGCCAACTCAGTAGCCAAGTACACAGCTAGATGGCAAGTGAGGAAAAGAAAGGAGGGTCAGCATAGAAAAGAGAGAGAGAGAGAGAGAGAGAGGAAGGGTTTGGATGCTGATCACATCAATGAAATGACAGATGCATGCCCCTGAATGCACACACACGTACACCCACACACACAATGCATTCAGTGGCACCCCACGGACACCTTATTTTGCGATTGCTTTTGCCATGAAATTTCACGGCACAATGCATTCCCCTTTCACTACGACCAAGTTAATGGCAGAATGTGAATCTGCTCCATTCCTATGTGCCTGGCATGCCGATGATAATTGGCACCCAGGATAAAAGAAAAAACGAAACAAATCAGACCAAAGCTAATCTCTGCTCAACAGCATAACTTAGGCTTGTCAACTTGAATTGTTGCCAGCTTTTTCCGATGCACTTTGATGATGCCAAACCACAGGGCTACAGCATCATTCTTTAAACAGTGTTTACAAAGGTGTTATTCTCAATCTTAATCTTTTTGTTATTCACTACGATGACTCAGACCTAAGCTATATTATCTAAACATACTGCATTGCATTTTAAATGCCATTGCCTTGGTTACAAGTTCAGAAAGAAAGACATAAACTTCCTTACCCTGAAAAGACAAGAAACATCTGTGTCTCAAGGATTTGTCTTGTCTTCTGATCTTCCTTTTGTCTTTCCTCTCAGCTGTTTTCTTTTTCCCCAAGCTTATTCTGTGTCTTTTCTCACAACGCCACTCTAGCGCACCTCTCAGGATTACACACAGACCCAGTCTTTAGCCCCCAACCTACAGCACTGTGTCTTTATTACTGACACTGTGTAGGCGTTCTACAGAGGATGGATCTGTGTGCTCTCCGCTCCTCTCGCTCTCTCTCTCTCTCTCTCTCTCTCTCTCTCTCTCTCTCTCTCTCTCTCTCTCGCTCTTAGCTTGCTTCTGTCTGTGTCTTTCTGGTGTTCTCACTGTGAGACTTATTGTTAGGGATGAGTCCACTTGAGTGGCATTAACAAAGTGGCAGCAAAAAACATCTCTCTCTCTCTTTCTCCCTCCCCCCTACTCTGTATTTCTCAACCATACCCTCTTAAAACTCTTACAGTCATTATGTCCAGTTCTTCTTCTCCCAACGGTCTTTCCCGTTCAATCTCTCTCACACACCAGAAAGTAAAATGTGCTATTTCACAGTCACCTGCTCCTTTGCTACCAAACAGGGCTGTAATCACATTTCCACAGCGATGCAGCAATGAGCCATCCTCACCGTGAGGGTGCAAAGACTTTCATTGCAAAGACTTTGATTAAGCTGAGCTTACACCTGACTTTACAGGAACACAAACACATTTCTCAGTAACTGTCATCAACCACATGGTCTCTGCTTCAAATAGACAAACCGTTTGCTGTATGTCAAAACTTCTAATGAATCAGATAATATATTGGTGTGATCACATGACTAAGCAGATGTCAGTAACTGTAGGCACTTGTGACTTTTTCCATCAAATAAAGTTTCCATTTCGAACAAGGTTCCACTCCGGAAGGTTAGCATGATCATACTTAAATATTAATTAATTAATTAATTAATTCATTCATTCATAAGGTAGCCCTTATAAACATATTTAAGGTTAATTTTCATACAGCTAAATGACATGCATAAATCTTCATGTCAAGTAACATAAGCCTACATAAATATTAATAATGCCTTCGGCAGGTGTCATGTAGCTCTCTAAACACTACCTTAAATGAAGCGTCAACTGATATAATCCAACATAAATATTAATAAATGCTTATGCAGGTGTCATGTAGCCATATGAACACTTTACTTCATAGGACTATATGACACCTTTGTAAGTCTTCATGAAAACTTACATTAGCCTAACTAAGTATTAATAATGGCTTATACAGGTGCCATTTAGCCCTTATAAACTATCCTTAAGTAAATATGGCTTTTTGTGGACCTAGGTTATTGTAATTACATTACACTTGTTTTTTGATATCATGTTACATTAAATGATATCATGGTATAATCTATGTCAACCTGGAAAGTGTCATAGCACAACATCTGTATTACATCACTTAGGTGTTATGCAACCTGACACTGTAAATGACAAAAGCAGTCTTTGTCAGCTGTTCAGATAAAACCTAATAATGGTTTGTATCATGTTATGTCAGTTGTTATGAAGGGCTCTCATAGCCTTATGATCATTACCCTTAAATAAATGATTACTAGAAGTTGTATCACATTCCAATTCTGATGAGAGATTAAATATTGACCAAAATACTGGCCTGGAATGCTCCTGTGTAATGCAGTGATAATGAAAGGAGACAGTCATGGCAGGAAAAAACTTGGTGGTTGTTAAAAGAAAATAGAGTAAATAAAACCTCTGTAGATCAGGTGTCTGGCAAGGATTAGTTACACTAATGCTAGTGATTATTGTCTTTTATTGTTTATGGAGTTAAATGAGCTGCATCAGTATGAGATATTGGCTGTGAAGGAAATGAGGAACTCCCACTGTTTATGAAATTTCAATTCAGTTCAATTCATTTCAGTTCAATTCAGCTTGTCTATATAATATACATTGTCACAAAGCAACTTTACAGAAATCTGGATGTAGATTTAGATCCATAATGAGAGTCAGTGGAAAGGAAAAATCTACCAGAGATATGAAACAAACCTTGAGAGGAACCAGACTCAAAAGGGAACTCATCCTCTTCTAGGATTATAAATCATTACTATTCTATAATGGTATACTATAAAGCAAAATATGCTTTTGAAAGGATCTTCACTATGAGCATCACAAATTGGCTCATGTGAAATGCTACGGATTTTCAAGCCTTTTGGAATGATTTTAATGCAATTCAATGGCTGCTGTTTAGCTTCACCCAAAAACTGGCTGAGTTCGGGTGTGCACCCTCCTGACTGAGGAAAGAACAAAACCAAAATGTCTCCAGCCCATCTCCAGTATTTCTCAGTGTGGAGAGACTTCACACATGGCTTTATTACAGAGCAGGCAGGATCACAGCTTGTCCAGCTCAGGTGTCTATAGCTAATTTGGCCCCTTTTCATTCAACATTGCTCAGTGAGGGGGCGTTTGGTCGATAACACATGCTTCACCATTTCTGTTCTATCTATTTGAACAGATCAGAGATGATTTACTCTTCACTAGGAGCTTCTGGTAGCTTCTTTGAGGCTTGGTACTCTCAAAATGAGAAAGACAGAAGGGAAAAGGAAAGTGAACGAAAGAGCGATGGGGGAGGTGAGTACAGAGACAGGAGAGTGTTACAAATTGAATGGCGCAAAGGCACGGCGCCAAGCCACACACTTGAAAAGCTTGCACTTAACCCTGGCCTCTCCTTCTCCACCCTCCATATTTCTCCCTCTTGTTTGGACAGAGTGCTCCCCGAGGCAGGGACTCTCATTCTGTGTCAAAGCAGCACAACAAAACTGAGTGTCAGGAGCCATTTTATTCCTGTTTTAGGTGGCATGAGGCAGCAGTTTGTGCCTCCTCACAAGACATGCAATGGTGGCAAGAAGAAGCTATTAAAAGGAAAGGAGAGCAAAAGGGAAAAAGGAAAAAAAACAAGCAATATTTTTTTTTTTCAGCCAAGAAATTAAAATATGACAGGGACTGTCTCGGTATATACTGCTTTCCTTAATAGCTTAGCTGACCTTTTTGATTGTATGGGCATGTTATGAAATGGTGACATGACGGAGAGCAGCATTTGGACTGCAATGACTTCCTTGCTTTCTCTGCTGCAAATCTCACACATACCAAATCAAGCAGCACAACCTTGTGAAGTAAAAATGCAATTAAAATACAATGAAGACTATATATGCAATTATTTAGTAGGCCGATATATGATTTGATGAACAACAGAGTGCAGCATACTGCTGTTTCTATGATGTGTAGGTTACAATTTCTGCTTGTTCCTAGGATAGATATTTGATGGCTGCATTGTCACCCTTATGGCAAACTCATATACATTTCACATATGATTATATGTTTTTTGATGAGTAATATGTGATTACCTGTGAAAAAATGAGGCAAGGTGCATTGCAACATGGCTCAACATCACACATGTTGCATCATCATGATAAATTAAACCACATGTCCAACATATCAAAAAATACATCATAGTTATTCAGTACTCTGCAACAGTTACATTAGCTAAGCTAGCTACAGTAACTAACTACGTAGCTACACTACATAATATTATAATGGGACTCTTGGGAACTTTTGAAGCCACTATACCCGTGGTCATCTTTCCTAGGGTAGGGAATCTTAGCTTCAGTAGCCTTCTGACATTAGCAGGCTACATCACTCATTACTGTTGCTGTTATCTGGAGCCCACCTATGCATATTATTGTAGTACAGAACAACGACACCCCAGTCCACGTATTTCAAAATATATAATTGAGTGTGTATAGACCATGAACAGAAATGTGGTCTGTTGAGTCCTGTCTATCCTCCTGTTTGAAAAATCTGGTACTGTGCTTCTGCATCACAAAACAAGCAGCGATTGGTAGCACTCTGATCCAATGGTGTTGAGCATTGTAAAATTTATAGGCAATGACTGGCAGCAAATCAGGCAGTGATTGACAGTGCTCTGGTGCAATGGTCTTGGGCCTTGTCAAATTGACAGTACTGAAGCCCAGTGCTCTTAGGGGGGAATCATATTTCATATTTCAATCATTTTTAGACATGCCCCTGATTACATGTGAAAACATATAAACAACATGGGAAGTGTCTAACAAACCATATGTGGAAATTTCACAGGTAAATCATGGTGTGAATTTTCTGTAAGGTCACTCATATCTCTCTCTCTCTCTCTCTCTCTCTCTCTCTCTCTCTCTCTCTCTCTCTCTCTCTCTCTCTCTCTCTCTCTCTCTCTCTCTCTCTCTCTCTCTCTCTCTCTCTCTCTGTGTGTGTGTGTGTGTGTGTGTTTGGCAAAAGGTCCTGGCACTGACACAAACATAGTCACACTTCTGTCTCACTCAGCTGTGGCTCTCTTAGTGAGTGTGTTTGTCACACTCCAGTGCTGCTCTAATGTCTCTCACTTTCTCTATTTCCCTATTCACACATTTTCACTTTTCCCCACTGTATCTCTTTCATTAGTTTTCCTTCCCCACCTTCTGTGTACTTTTTTATTTTCACATTTCTGTTTCTTCTCAACACACCATTCTCTGTACATTCTGTGCATTCTGCTTTTATTTTCTCAAATTTAAATCTTTGTTTCCTTTTTTTTAAACTTTTGCATGATGCTGTATCTGTCCGGACTGCATATGCAGCCTCTCTGTTGAAAATTGATTTAAAATGTTCTTTGCGAAGGATGCATGTGGCTGTGGGGGAGCTCATATATCAGCGGACCTAGGGAAGCTGGGAGCCTGAAACTTCTGCATGATGGATGGAATTTTTTCCTTTTACTTTTTTCCTGCATAAACAGACTCCTGAAACAACAGTAATGAGGAAGAAGCATCGGTCTCATGAACAGTCTGAAAGCTGCCTCCCTCCTCTGTCAGCATGTTTCCTCTTCATGGAGTGAGCATCTTCTGTGTTTCTGTTGGTTTTAATGGCCACTGACAGTGATCATATGGGGCAGAGTTGTTTTAGTTCATTAAAGAGACAACTACTTTCTGTATTGTGAAAGCTGCATTCTGTATCGCATTGTCTCAGTCATAATCTGCAACATAACCTCTTCTTGTTGTCTTGTGTTGAATTTTACTACTGAACAAAATGAGATGCAGGTGATACAGGATGCAAATGTAGTTAAAAGTAGGCAGATAAATTAAGATCTTAGAGCAATATTAAAACAGGCACAAGGTTAGGCTATCAGCAAACAAACAAAACAGGGCTTAGAGGATAATCATGAAAATGAGAATGAAAACCAGATCAAAAACCATGAAACTCAGAATACAGAACAAAGGCTTGGTATGGTAGCAAACACTAAAGCTAAATACTTTGCATTTAAAGACTGAAACATGAGGGTACAAATAGACAAACTAATGAAGGGAGATAACACAGAACAGCTGAGACACAATAGGGAACAACCTAATTCCCTAATTAAGGGAACATTACAAGGGCAAAGACTTTACAGAAAACAAAACAAACACACGTGTCACAAGTAAACAAAGCCTGAAAACCCAGAAGCATGCACAGTAGCACTTCAGGCAGTTCATGCGCGTTGTTGCGCTTCAGGGAAATTTCTTGACAGAGTCCCCCCCAAGGCCGCTTCTCACAAAGAGGTGAAAAACATTTTGAGGAAAATGTCCACGTTGGACTCATAGTCTCGTGGCAGGCATTGTCTTAGTAATAGGTTTCTTCCAGGGGAGCTGGGGAGCAGATATGGGGCATACTGACAGGAAGCAGGTGATGGGTTGGCAACAGGTCAGATTGCTGGACTGGGACATGATCGCTGGGGTTCTTAAGTGGGAACCAAGCTTGGTAGGCCATCTTATCGGCCCCCAGCGTGAACAGGGCTTGGTAGGCTGTCTTGTTGGTCTCTGGCTTGAACAGGAGGTGGGAGGTCATCTTGTCAGCCTCTGGCATGGGCAAAGCTTGGTGGGTTGTTTCGTCGACCTCAAACCTGAGCATGGTTTGGGAGGTTGCCTGTTTGTCCTCTGACAGGAACAGGATGTGTGAGGCCATCACATTGACCTCTGGCTTGAACATGTTGTGGGTGGTTGTTTCATCGGCCTCAGGCTTGAGTAGAACTTGGGAGGTCGTCTCATCGACTTCTGGCAGGAACAAGGATGTGTGAGGCCGTCTCGTTGGCCTCCGGTGTGAACATGAATTGGTAGACCATCTTGTCGGCCTCCGGCGTAAACAGGACTTGATAGGCCATCTTGTCGGACTCCGGCATGAACAAGTCATGGGAGGTTATCTTGTCGGCCTCTGGCGTGAGCAGAACTTGGTCATTTTGTCGATCTCATACTTGAGCATGTTGAGGCAAGCTGTGACATTAGTCTCTGGCATGAGCATGGTTTGGGAGGTCACCTCTTTGACCTCTGGCAGGAACAGAAGGTGTTGGCTTAGTAGGCCATCTCATCGGCCTCTGGCATGAACAGGACTTGGCAGGCTGTCTCATCTGCCTTCGGCAGGAACATGGACTTAGAGCCAGTTCATCAGTCTCACACTGGGGCTCAGGAATTGAGCTTGCCATGTAGGTATCAGGCTGGAGCTCCGCAGGTTAGACCACCTCTCGGATCTCAGGCTGGAACTCTGAAGAGGTGGTTGCCACAGTGACCTCTGGCTGTAGCTTGGCAGGGGTGACCACCTTGTTGGTCCCAGACTGGAGCTCTAGAGATGAGGTCACCAAGATGACCTCTAACTGGAGCTCTGCAGGGGAGACTTCCCCGTGGGTCTCAGGCTGGAGCTCTGGAAATGAGGTCAACACATTGACCTCTGGCTGGAGTTCTGCAGGGGAGACTGCCTCGTGGGTCTCAGGCTGGATCTCTGGAGATGAGGTTGCCCTGTCGACCTGGGGCTGGTGCTGGGCTGTGTAGGCCACCCTGTCGACCTCGGGCTGGAGCTGGGCTGTTGGCCTCCTCATAGTAGGTGGTGAATGGCAGGACAGGTTTGTCCAACAGGGCAACAGGGCAGGGTGGCCCTCCCCAAAACATTTTTAACCCACTGACCCCGTAAGGCCAAAAAACCAGCTTGCCCGTCTTTGACATATTCCTGTAAGGACGATATACCGGCTTGGTCGTCTATGCCAAATACCTGTAAGGCCGATATAGCGGCTGTACAGTATAAACGTTATCCCTGTAAGACTGGTATACCGGCATTACTCTGCTATGATTCCTTACTTATTTAATTATTATTTTTTGACCCGGAAGGTTGATGACGTCATGATGCCGTCATTACGATGATGCTGATCCAAGCGTGAACGTTGCTGAAACTAAAATGCCAAAGCGAAAAGCTAATCGTGTTCCAGAGACTGGGCCGCAGGGCAGTATTCCAGCATGATAACAACCCCAAACACACCTCCAGCATAAACAGGCAGAAGGTCAGACACAGGCGAAATCAACACACATAAACCACTTCTAACTACACAAAACAAACGGCAAGGATCAGCCACGGAATGGAGACTGACAAGGCTTAAGTACACCTCCGGAGACGTGCAGCCAACCAATCCTAATGCACGAGGCAGGAGCAGGCATGGACAAGATGTGATCTTGTCTTAAAGAGTCTTAACACATATCTCCTCTCCCAGGTGTTTTAATCTATTTTTTTTTTTTTTTTTTTTTTTTACTATTGTCTGTCCGTATTTGGTTTTATTCTGCCTTCTATTTTACTTTTCTTTAATCTGTTCAGCACTTTGGTCAGATTTACTGTGTTAAATGTGCTTTATAAATAAAATTTATTTACTTACTATATGTCATTTGCAGTCTGCCTCCGCGGCCCAGGCACCATAAGTTCCATCCTCAGGTCCCTACTGTCACTCAGGGTCATGAATTGAATCCAGTTCCTAAACATTTTGTGTTAAACATGATGGTTTCTGGGAAGGTGTTTCATTGCTTTATATCACATTCCTCATGTTATGTTGATGTGCTATGTACTGTTATTTGTTTGAAGAGCTACCAGTTAGTGGAGAATGTTGCAAACTAGGTATGGATTTTGTAGAAAGCATTTTACAAAAAAAGGTTTACCTGAAAAAGTTTACCATAGCTTAAATGCTTAAACTGCATGGCCAATATTAATTTGAAAGTGTGTGGTGGAAATATACAGCTGGATGACTGGATCGCTTGAGGCAACACTGCCTCATAATAAACACCTATTCCAAATGCCACGGCCTACGCTAGGTCAAGAGGTGTCAAAAGCAGCACTATGGGGTGTTAGAGCACAACATTAGTTAATTTGCACTTCAGGGCAGTTCTATATGTGTGACCATGAAGCATATTTATTTGGATTGCATGTTCTGTATATGGTATTGCCTGTGAATAACAATAAGCAAACTCACTGTAGTTGAGATGATTTGGATGCACTCAAAATTGGCACTCAGATTTACTGGCAACCATATTTTCTGAAATAAGTTGAAATTAGCCGCATTTGTCAATATTTTTGGCTTGATGTGCTTTTTTTGGTTAGTTGTTTTTTGGCTATAAGTCATATCACTAAACTAAATGAAATCCCATTTTTTCTGTTTAATTATATATGCTGATAAACTTAAACTCAGTTTTAGAGATTTAGGCAATTTTATCAAGTGTATAAATATCCTCGTTATCCTGATCATGAGGTTTCAATAAGAGGGAGAATAATTTATTCAGGAACTGTGAAAGCACACAACTATAGCCTACTTTTAAAATGATCTCCTTTGTGAGCACCCGGTAGCACATAACAAAGCTATTTATGTCCTTAGCCCCAAGTCCAGGTCCCATGACCTTTCACAGGTTCAGGGAGGGCCTGTCATCTGAATTAATGGAATAGTGGCACACTCTGCAGCTGTGGTTGTCTCATGCCAGTCTGGCCCAGTGAGCCTCATTAATTACATTAGCCCTGTCTGAACTGTGTCTCTCACTCACACCTCAACCTGTCCTTCTGTGCATGTATATGAGTGTGTGTGAGACAGTGAGAGAGTGGGGCAATTTCTTTGTCTATTATTGAAGTGGAATGGACCCATTTGGTTCAGTTGGCCATTATCTGAGAAAGCAGGTCAATGTCATGGCTGTCACAAAAGAATTTTAAAAGGTGGGGAATCAGCCAGTCATGTGTAAACCACTTAAGAACATCTCCAAGAAATCACTACACAGGCTAGAGTCCAAACACAATATGCTCTGCATAGCTTTCCAGTTATTTTTTACTAAGTTAACTGACCAATGAAAGATGAATAACTAAATAAGCTGGGTGTTTAGGGTTCAAACAACAAAAAGCTTTACAGTGGGGGAAAAAAGTATTTGATCCCCTGCTGATTTTGTACGTTTGCCCACTGACAAAGAAATGATCATTCTATAATTTTAATGGTAGGTTTATTTGAACAGTGAGAGACAGAATAACAACAAAAAAATCCAGAAAGACGCATGTCAAAAATTTTATAAATTGATTTGCATTTTAATGAGGGAAATAAGTATTTGACCCCTCTGCAAAACATGACTTAGTACTTGGTTTAAAAACCCTTGTTGGCAATCACAGAGGTCAGACGTTTCTTGTAGTTGGCCACGAGGTTTGCACACATCTCAGGAGGGATTTTGTCTCACTCCTCTTTGCAGATCTTCTCCAAATCATTAAGGTTTTGAGGCTGACGTTTGGCAACTCGAACCTTCAGCTCCCTCCACAGATTTTCTATGTAATTAAGGTCTGGAGACTGCCTAGGTCACTCCAGGACCTTAATGTGCTTCTTCTTGAGCCACTCCTTTGTTGCCTTGGCCGTGTGTTTTGGGTCATTGTCATGCTGGAATACCCATCCACGACCCATTTTCAATGCCCTGTCTGAGGGAAGGAGGTTTTCACCCAAGATTTGACGGTACATGGCCCCGTCCATCGTCCCTTTGATGCGGTGAAGTTGTCCTGTCCCCTTAGCAGAAAAAAAACCCCAAAGCATAATGTTTCCACCTCCATGTTTGACGGTAGGGATGGTGTTCCAGGGGTCATACGCAGCATTCCTCCTCCTCCAAACACGGCGAGTTGAGTTGATGCCAAAGAGCTCCATTTTGGTCTAATCTGACCTCAACACTTTCACCCAGTTGTCCTCTGAATCATTCAGATGTTCATTGGCAAACTTCAGACGGGCATGTATATGTGCTTTCTTGAGCAGCGGACCTTGCGCGCGCTGCAGGATTTCAGTACTTCACGGCGTAGTGTGTTACCAATTGTTTTCTTGGTGACTATGGTCCCAGCTGCCTTGAGATCACTGACAAGATCCTCCCGTGTAGTTCTGGGCTGATTCCTCACTGTTCTCATGATCGTTGCAACTCCACGAGGTGAGATCTTGCATGGAGCCCCAGGCCGAGGGAGATTGACAGTTCATTTGTGCTTCTTCCATTTGCGAATAATCGCACCAACTGTTGTCCCCTTCTCACCAAGCTGCTTGGCAATGGTCTTGTAGCCCATTCCAGACTTTTGTAGGTCTACAGTCTTGTCCCTGACATCCTTGGAGAGCTCTTTGGTCTTGGCCATGGTGGAGAGTTTGGAATCTGATTGATTGATTGCTTCTGTGGACAGGTGTCTTTTATACAGGTAACAAACTGATATTAGGAGCACTCCCTTTAAGAGTGTGCTCCTAATCTCAGCTCGTTACCTGTATAAAAGACACCTGGGAGGCAGAAATCTTTCTGATTGAGAGGGGGTCAAATACTTATTTCCCTCATTAAAATGCAAATTCATTTATAAAATTTTTGACATGCGTTTTTCTGGATTTTTTGTTGTTATTCTGTCTCTCACTGTTCAAATACAACTACCATTAAAATTATAGACTGATCATTTCTTTGTCAGTGGGCAAACGTACAAAATCAGCAGGGGATCAAATACTTTTTTCCCTCACTGTATATATAGTTTGTTTGAAATCTTTGCAAATTTATTAAAAATAAAAAACAAAAAAAGCACATGCGCATAAGTATTCACAGCCTTTGCCATGACACTCAAAATTGAGCTCAGGTGCATCCTGTTTCCACTGATCATCCTTGATTTGTTTCTACAATTGATTGGAGTCCACCTGTGGTAAATTCTTTGGATTGGACATGATTTGGAAAGGCACACACCTGTCTATATAAGGTCCCACAGTTAACAACGCATGGCAGAGCACAAACCAAGCCATGAAGTCCAAGGAATTGTCTGTAGACCTCCGAGACAGGATTGTATCGAGGCACAGATCTGGGGAAGGGTACAGAAACATTTCTGCAGCATTGAAGATCCCAATGAGCACAGTGGCCTCCATCATCCATAAATGGAAGAAGTTTGGAACCACCAGGACTCTTCCTAGAGCTGGCAGCCCAGCCAAACTGAGCAATCGGGGGAGAAGGGCCTTAGTCAGGGAGGTGACCAAAAACCCGATGGCCACTCTGACAGAGCTCCAGCGTGTCTCTGTGGAGAGAGGAGAACCTTCCAGAAGAACAACCATCTCTGCAGCACTCCACCAATCAGGCCTGTATGGTAGAGTGGCCAGACGGAAGACACTCCTCAGTAAAAGGCACATGACAGCCTGCCTGGAGTTTGCCAAAAGGCACCTGAAGGACTCTCAGACCATGAGAAAAAAAAATTCTCTGGTCTGATGAAACAAAGATTGAACCCTTTGGCCTGAATGGTAAGTGTCATGTCTGGAGGAAACCAGGCACCACTCATCACTTGGCCAATACCTTCCCGACAGTGAAGCATGGTGGTGGCAGCATCATGCTGTGGGGATGTTTTTCAGCGGCAGGAACTGGGAGACTAGTAAGGATTGAGGGACAGATGAATGCAGCAATGTAGAGAGACATCCTTGATGAAAACCTGCTACAGAGTGCCCTAGACCTCAGACTGGGGCGAAGGTTCATCTTCCAACAGGACAATGACCCAAAGCACACAGCCAAGATAACAAAGGAGTGGCTACAGGACAACTCTGTGAATGTCCTTGAGTGGCCCAGATAGAGCCCAGACTTGAACCCGATTGAACATCTCTGGAGAGATCTGAAAATGGCTGTGCACCGACGCTCCCTATTGAACCTGATGGAGCTTGAGAACTCCTGCAACGAAGAATGGGAGAAACTGCCCAAAAATAGGTGTGCCAAGCTTGTAGCATCATACTCAAAAAGACTTGCGGCTGTAATTGGTGCAAAAGGTGCTTCATCAAAGTATTGAGCAAAGGCTGTGAATACTTTTGTACATGTGCTTTTTTTGTTTTTTATTTTTAATAAATTTGCAAAGATTTCAAACAAACTTCTGTCACGTTGTCATTATGGGGTATTGTTTGCAAAATTTTGAGAAAAGTAATGAATTTAATCCATTTTGGAATAAGGCTGTAACATAGCAAAATGTGTAAAAAGTGAAGTGCTGTGAATACTTTCCTAATATATATATATATATATATATATATATATATATATATATATATATATATATATATATATATATATATATATATATATATATATTAGTTTATTATATAAGAGAAAATATATGGGAAATCACATTTAAAGATTTTATTCCATTTCCCCCGAAAGACTGCCTACCCCTACATTTATAACCTAATCAACTTATGGCAAAACAATATTAGTGTCAAAAGGCACATTTCTTAACACCTTGTAGAATCCATTCCATGAAGAATTGAGGCTGTTCTGAGAGCAAAGCTGAGATCTACCCAGTATTATTATGGTGTTTCTTAAAATGGTAAAGATTTAAATGTTAACAGTGGGATATGAGATATCATTTTGATACTCAAAATATGCATAAAAATATTTACGTCATATTGGTAAAATATATTTAGGTTATCATAATGGCAAGATGTCAACGTATATTATTGGCTGAAAAATTTCAATTTTGGTCAAAACTTGATTTTATTATTATTTTTTTTTTGACTGGTTTTTGCAGACGTCCACATGTGCATCATTTAATGTCATCCTGTTTGAATGCAGACACCTTGACATCCTAAAAACTATGATATTGAAATGTACTGTGAATTTTTTTGTGAATACTTCCACCTATAATCCAAACCTTGCAGACTGCTGCGAGCATGCCAGACCACTCTCAGTATGAAACTCCCACCTCATCTACTGGAGAGGACCTTTTCCTATTGACCTGCACACAAGACTAATGAGAGTCATTCCAAAGCCACAGAGGCCGCCCTATCCAACCTTCCCCTGTCCCTGCACACCTCCACCCCTTGCTGGGTAATTGGCTGAGATTTAACGGATGATGCTTTCATGTCGTACCAGCAGTCCCAGCCTCTCTTTTTCACTTTCAACTATCTTGTATGCATTGTTCGAAATTTTGAACACTCGTGTAGTGTTGTTAAGTCTACGACTATACTATGATTATTGTGTTTGCCCAAATAAGATCCTGAACTTCTGTCCTAGGTCATTCACCAGCATGTTACAATTGAGTTTGACTTACTGCCTGTATGGAATTTCACATGTTCACTCTGTGTCTTCACAGGTTTCATCTGGGACCTCCAGTTTCCTCCCAACTCCCAGTAATTTGCCAGTAGATAGATTGGCTACACTAAATTGCCACTGTGTGTGAATGTGTGTCTGCATGTTGCCTTGACATGGACTGGTGTCCCATTTTGGGTGTATCCCAGTGTTCCTGGATAGGCTCCAGACCCTGACCAGGGGAAAGTAATGAGTGTGTGGGTTGAAGGCTATTTTGTCATGGTTTTAATAGAGATCTGATACCCAGTATCAATATTGGGCTGCTACCAGCAAAAAATGGTGTATTGGATATCAGCAAATACATACTGTATATCGGATCCTGTAAAAAATGGGAAAGATTGGATGAAGATCTTACGTATGAAGAGACTTGACTGTTTTTCTTTTGTTAGGATTGATTTTATTATATTTACATTTTATTATATTTACTATATTTACAGTGTAAGTGTTTTACAGTGTAAATGTTTAGCATGTTTGCCTAGCACCTCCGGGGTTGGGGGCTTGAATCCCTCCTCCACCATGATTGTACAGAGCTTGTATGTTTTTCCGGTTTCCTCCCCGAGTCCAAAGACATATGCTGTAGGCTGATTGGCAAATTGTCTGAAATGTGTGAATGGGTGTGTGTGTGGTGCCTTTCCTGAATTCCCTGTGATAGGCTCCAGACTCCCCTGCAACCCTGTGTAGGATAAGCGGTATGGAAAGAGTACGTATTTATGTAGGTATGTATGTATACATGTATGTATGTTTTTGTGTGAAAACATTTAATTGTGAAGTGCTTCAGTTAAAAAAATTAAGACTTAACAGTTTGTAAAGAAAATGTCTGGGTTACGCATCTAACCCTGTTCCCTGAGACGGGAAAAAGATGTTGTGTGAGCTTTATCCTGCAGGAAATGCCCTCGCGCATGACTGGTATCTGAAGCTCATGGAACCTCATGCCTATGTATAGGCCTGTTGTGATCAGGTGACTTGGCAATTACGCACATCAGTGATATAAAAATGGCACATGTGAACTGCGCCATCAGTGTCTATTATCTGAAGTGAAGACACAATTCACAGGCATACCCCAGTATGACAAAGCTACGCAACGTCTCAATCCCTTCTCAGGGAACGAGGTTAAATGCGTAACCCAGATGTTCCCTTTCAAAGGGAACTCAAGGTTGCGTGGGCTTTACACTATGGGAACAAGAAAACCCACTCTGTCACACTGAGGGCATAGCCTGTTCAAAAAGTCTGAGCCTAATGGTCACTGCAAGACATTTGAGCCCAGGCTGGAACATATATCCAGGTTGTAATATTGAATGAATGTGTGCACCATAGACCACCCTGTCGCAGCACATACATCCTGTATGGGTACGCCTTTTGACAAAGCCTTTGAGGAGGTGACCCCACTTATGGAATGAGCCCTTATGCTCAAAGGCATAGCAAGACCATGCGCCTCATAAGCAATAGAGATTGCTACCACTATCCAATTAGAGATGTGCTGCTTCAACACAGCATAACCCCTACTGTCACCACCAAAGCAGACCAGCAGTTGCTCCGACTTAGGCCACTGGCCGGAGCGGTGGAAGCAAGTACAGAGAGTCCTTACTGGACATAGTTGGTGCAATTTCTCTTGTTCTGGTGTGAGGAATGGAGGAGAGCAGAAAGCCTGCAACACTAACAGCTGGGTAGCAGATGTAGGCACTTTGGGAATATAATCTGGCCTAGGATGAAGGAAGGCCTTGGCTAATCCAGGGGCAAAGTCAAGGCAGGAAGGGGCAACAGAGAGCTTTTAAATCTCCTACTTGCTTGAGAGATGTCAGGGCCAGCAGAAGACCTACCTTCAGAGTCAGAAGCTTCTCAGAGACTGACTCTAAGGGCTCAAATGGGGCACCTGACAGACCTTCCAGGAACAGAGAAAGGTCACAGGAAGGTATGCGTGGTCTGCAGCTGGGCCTCAGCCGCCTGACACTATGCATAAACCTCGAAGTTAGAGGATATGACCCCACAGAGGCTCCATCAATAGGGGCATGGCTGGCCAAAATGGCGGCCACGTAGACCCTGATTGTAGAAGGAGCCAACCCTGCTGAGAAATGTCCTTGTAAGTACTCCAGGACTGTGGCTATTGCGCAGTTCACTGGGTCTAGCTGATGTTTCTCACACCACGAGAAAAAAAAGTCGCCGATTGAGCGAATACAATTTCCTCTTGGATTGTGCTCTAGAATTCAACATGCTCTCTACAACCTCAGTTGTGAGATGGGAGTCTATGAGCTGGTGCCCCTCAGGGGCCAGACCCACAATTTCCATAGTTCTGGCCGAGTGTGATAACTCAGCCCTCCAGCCTGAAACAGTAGATCCCAGCGGACGGGAATCTCCAAAGGAGTGCCATATTCTGTACCATATTCAAGCTGGCCAAGAAGGTGCTACTATTAGCAGACATAGACAGTCTTGGTGAAATCTCACTAGAACTTGTGGGAGCAGAACGATCAGGGGAAAAGCATACAGATGTGACCTCAGCCACATCTGCGCCATGGCGTCCATCCCCAGTGGTGTGGGAGGAGTGAGGGCAAACCACAGCGGGCAGTTCGTCTCCTCGGAGCCGAACACATCCACTTCAGCTTGGCTGATCCTCCACCACTTGAGAATGGAGCCTCCAACCCCCAGGCCTCAGCCCCTGCCTTGACAGGATGTCTGCTCCCACATTCTGGCTGCCCGGAATATACATTGCACTCACTGACAAGAACCTTCCCTCTGCCCTGAGAATTAGTTGCGCCTGCCAGAACAGGGGGCATGAACATAACCGTCCCTTGATATATGAGACCACGGCTGTATTGTCTGTCATAACTAACACTAACTGACCTCTTAACTGAGGAAAAAAGAATTTCAGTGCTAGAAATACAGCCCGTATTCCTAAGTGATTTATATGCCACTAGAAATAAGGACCACTCCAAGGACCATGAGTTGGGCAGCTGTCTAAGACCATGCCCCAGCCCGTGAGGGAGGCAACTGTCATTACCATTGTGCGATAAGGAGATGCCCCTAGAGTGTGACCCAAGGTTAGAAACTGGGGACACCGCCAAAATCTCAGAGCATGTAGGCATAGCCTCGTGACACTGATTACTCTCGGGGGTAATCCTTTTCTACAGTAGACAGAACCCATGTAGACACATTTGGCAGAAGTTTCCATCCTGCCAGATGGTCTTTTAGTGATCTTAACTTTTCCACATTCTATTGGAGGGAAAGCATCAGATTTTTGTTGCCCTGTGACAGCTCGCTGACCAGAGAACACTGAAAACTTGACACAGCCTTGGCTAGGGGAGACCCTATAGTAGTATTGGGGGATAACTGCCCTAACAACTCATGTCCTCTAATATGTCCCTCCATAGCCCCTCAGGACCGCTCCTCTTTGTCTGCTTGGCTTTTATGACCATTCTCAGAAAAGGCTTATTAGCAGGCTGCAACTGTGGCCACCCAGTTCCCCTGGCTCTCCGTGGGGGGAGGCGGGCTGCCACACTCGCCTTCTATGCCTCCCTCACACTATCACTGGCCCGGGCTTCACGCCACTTGTGAGCTCACTCAGCAGGTCTGCTTGGTAGGCTGCAAAACTGCCATTGTCTGCAGTGACCCACAAGCAAGACCCACTGCCACATAGTCCTTGCCCACCAGTGCTGAGTTGGCCTTACATGGCTTGGATGGGAAAGCCGACCCCCGTAAATTACCTGCCGTCGATAGAGAGAGGTAGCTTGCAAGCGCCTCCTCCACCTCCGGCATAGCTAAATAGCCATGCCGTTCATTCCCCACGATGGCCGAATAATCCAACATCGCGGGGTTATAAATACGACTCGTATGGTTTTCCCCAGGAAGTTGATATTTTGAGATAATTGAGTTGCAACCACATAACTGACTCATTCTTCATGAGTTAGTACCTGTACTTGGGTTTTAAGGCTTTACAAAATTAAACAATTCAAAGATCATTCTGAAACTTCTAAATGAGTTGAGCTTGTTCAACAGGATGTACAATACACAAAGTCCAACATTATATCTAGGCAATGCTTTTGACAAATAGTTGTGTGAGAAGTAGGCTTGAAATTGAAGACTTCACAAAAACACCCACCCCGCCTCGTGCCCGATGCTCCCTGGGATATGCTCCAGATTTCCCCCTGACCCTGAAAGGGATTAAGTGGTATAGAAGATGGATGGATGGATGGACAAAAACACCCACTTGCTTAAATTAAGTCCCAGATCAGAATTTCAAATGACTCCCTGCTTGTTTCTTGATGACTTATGTCCACAGAATACATCTCATTTTGTGTTTGGCTATATTTAAGTGTATTTTTATATGTGTGTGTTGCATAATCAGCTCATTTACAACAAGCTTCAAATGATATGCTACACTTTATATTTATAGTTGACTTAGAAATATCCCAAAATATTGAATTTTCTGAACACCAAAGGGCAAAATCTACCAATCGAAGCAAACCATTAGAAACTAAAAAATGAGCCAGCTAAAGTTTATTTTGTATTGTGCAAAGGTTTTTTTCTTTCATACATTTAAGAGCATGGGACAATATGGATTGAATAAATTGAATCCCTTTGGTAATAAATGTTATCAAGCTAACAGATTGTCTGAGGTGAAGATGAAGATTCAGTGATGTACTTTGCATTGACCAGGAATTTTTGCAAGATCTAACAGGGCCTGTGAGATTAAATGTGATAGGTATGATGAGAGGACATACACAAACTGAAAGCCCGATTAAAAGGTCCAATAATTTGTATAGTGGAGCTGCACAAGAAGCTGTTTCCTACCTGCCCACTCTGGCAGCAATTTCTGTTTGTACCTGCTCACAATATTTTCTAATGAACTCTGTCACCATGCATATCCTGTGGTTATTCAAGATATTTGTCGTACAGTTCCTCAGACAGTCACATGCACGCGTACTATCCTAAACAATATATATACAGTGCCCTCCAAATGTATTTGAACGGCAAGCCAATTATCTTCTTTTTTGCTATACACAGAAGACATTTGGGTTTAAGATCAAAAGATGAATATTAGACGATATAAACCAGTCATCCCCGGCCCGCTAGGCACGGCAGTACCACTAGACTCCCCACCTGCTCCGTTGGACATCGACAGCCAGCTGGCCTGCCTGGTAAAGAACATTCTTAAATCCAGGCACAGGAGGGACAAGCTAGAGTACCTCTTCATATGGGAGGCTTATGGGCCAGAGGAACAGTGCTGGGAACATTCTTGACCCAAATCTGTGCAGAAATTTTCATGCCTTACATCCAGAAAAGCCAGGACCATGACCTAAGGGAAGACCCAGAAAGAATTACATTTCCCAGGAGGCACTACAAACATGGCCGAAGAGGGCTACACTTCCCATACACACATGCACACCTGTACCCAATCTCACACACACTCACAACACAGCTTATAAGAGACCTTGTGAACATTTGAACTTTGCGAAGTAAATGTTCAGCTGCCTAGTCTCTGTTGTTATCCAAGCCTTTTATCGTGTTCTAATATATATTAAATATTGTCTTATTCAGAATAAGGTCAATAATTGGATTACTGCTGTCCATGTAAACGTAGTCAATGATCCAAAGCATAGGAGTCAGTCCTAGTCCTAGAAGTGAGTGAAAGACTGATCTCCAGTTATCAGTGTTTGGTTGCAGTCACTGCTGCTATAGTTTGCACAACCAGATTTTAAGTTTAAAGGGGCAATTAGTTTTTCACATAGGTGATGCGTATTGGATAACTTATTTTTTGCTGCAATAAAAAAAAGAAACAAATAAACTGCACTGTGTGTTTACTCAGGTTGCCTTTGTATTTTGTTTGAAGATCTAAAACTATTTACTATGAGGTATACACAAAAGAAACACAATAAATCAGGATGGTGGTAAATACTTTTTCACAGCACTGTACTTTACAGAAGACAGAAGAGAACAAAACTGTAGTTATAAACAAACTGATAATAAAGTACCCTTAAATTATTAGGACAGCTTCATCAGATATACCAAACTACAAACTTTGATGCAGAAGGACTGTAAAAGATTCTTAAGATAGTGCTGCTTCACAGGGGGAGCATCACAATGGGGCATCAGTTAAAACACCTTGAGGCAACATCCATTTTATAGTTTTATTTCACCAATACCAGTACATAATCATTCCAGAGGTGCGTCAGACTGCTTTATTTGTACACAACCACAACATATGAAAATTCTTAAGCAGCAAACCAAGAACAGAGAGTGAACTGCTCTACTAAACCAGCCCTTCTCCAAGGCCACTAATTGGAGTCATAAGCTACAGCTGTGAACAGTGGGTGGGGCTTCAATGATGTCAACAGTGTCATAGGGATATTCAACAAGGACATTACAAAACTTTTACACAGGATGAAGTCAAAAGTTGGATGTATTTCAGCATTACCAGAATCTGTGCTTCAGGAAAATCCAGATGGCAGGTAATAGATTCACCCTCATGATTGACAAAATGGTATATAATTTAGCTTCACTGTACAGTGATACAGTGGTTGATCTTTTAAGTAACTGCAAATGATTGTTCATGTTGCATAATGAAAATGTGTTGTCTTGCTAATTATTTGATTTAGGATTAAGCCAGGACTAATTTTGTTCATACTTCAAGACTCACCACACATAGTGCATACATAGGATAAAATTTCATTTCTCTATAATGTTTGTCTTTATTGACCTGTATAAAACACACTGATCTAATCCGGTTAATTCTCATAAGATAACCCTGATCCACGTGTGAGAATTAAAAAGAAGACGAAAAATAACACAGACTTAAAACCCTGTCTGGTTAAGGCTTTATCAGATTGAGAAAAGACTGAGGCTTAACAGACATAGAAATGTCACTGGCAGAGCCTGTTACTTTTTGCAGGGGTTAGGGTCACCAGGGAAAAAGCACTGTGGGGTTAAATCCATAAGACTCATCCTGTAAGAAGAAAATAGGATTTGTAAATAAAGTGCACTTTCATTCAGGCTACACAAAGACTACATGAATTTTATAATTTATACATTTTGTAATGAGAAATCTCAAGTCTAATCCAGAGAACCTGGCTTCACAAGACCTCTTTCTACACCATTCTCTCTCATTAAGTTTTTTATACCACAGTGCTGTTTGAATTCTAGGTTCAACAAGGGGTGGCTGTGGCTCAGGTAGTAGAGCGGGTTGTCCACTAAACTTAGGGCTGGCGGTTTGATTCCCGGCCCACATGACTCCACATGCCGAAGTGTCCTTGGGCAAGACCCTAAGGTCCAAGTTGCAAGTTAGTGCCTTGCATGGTCGCTCTTCTACCATGGGTGTGTGAATGAGACACAGTGTAAAGCGCTTTGGATAAAAGCACTATGTAAGTGCTTTAGGTTATAAGTGCATTTAGGTTCTGATTGGTCAGAGATGTTGATTAATGTTCTATAACATCATGACTCTGACAGTAGTTCCAGCTGTAAGGCTATTGAAGATTTATTTTAATTTGTGTTTTAATATCATTGTTTTTCTATAGTAACTCATTCTTTATTCTCATTCAAGGACTTGTATGGCAGATATTCCACATAATTTAGGTCTAACAATAATAAAAAAAAAAAAAACATTTAACAAAGAAAAACATACTGAAGAACTCAAAGGAAATCATTGATGTTGAAGCTTTTTGCATGGAGATGATTCAAATTTATGGAAGGAGTCCGTAGAAGCTGTAACTTTACATTTTCCACCACAGGAAAATCTTCAGGACAGATGACCTTGTGCTTTGTGGTTTATCAGTAACATGACAAGCTGAGTTTTGTTTATTAACTTCAGGGGAAACTAAAACAAAGAGGCTACTGAGGGAGTGACTGTTATGCTATAACATAAGCGACAATGGGAACTAACTTGCTTCACAGATGTTCTAGAACATTAAATAAAAAAAAAATATATAAATACATATATAATATTTATATATATATATACACACACACACACACACACACACACACACACACACAACATAAATCTGATTGTTTACAAATTACTGGTTACTGTGGTATACAAGGAATAAGTCACCAGTATGCTGTTATTAGAAAATAATAAGTTTAGGGCGGTAACCTTTCCTATAACCACACACCTGTTGTGATTTATTTCTTATATACGCCAATCAGCCATTACATTAAGACTACTAGCCTAATATTGTGTAGGTCTCCTTGTGCCACCAAAACACCTCTGATCTGTTAAGACATGGCCTCTGAAGGTATGTTGTAGTATCTGGCACTAAGACCTTAGTAGCAGCCAGCCACATCAACCTGCAGTTCTTGCCTGGTGTGCCTCTGAAGCTAAATACTGTTGAGTCTGGCAAGTACCTGGATGGGAGACTTCCTGGGGAAAACTAATGTTGCTGCTGGAAGTGATATTAGTGAGGCCAGCAGGGGTGTTCACCCTGTGGTCTGTGGTTGGCTTAATCCCCAGTGACATGGACCCTATACTGTGAAAACAGCACTTGCCATTTTTGAAGATGCCCTGACCCAGTCATCTACCCATCACAATTTGGCTCTTGTCAAAGTCACTCGGATCCTTACACCTGCCCACTTTTCCTGCTTCCAACATATAAACTTCGGGAACTGACTGTTCACTTGTACAATGAGGAATAACATCATTAGATGGCTGAAATGGAATCTAAAGGCATTGGCCATGACTTTGGTGAGTCAGTGCCAGTGGGATGGAGGAAGACCATTGTGGCAGACATCCACCAGCCTCATCCCAGCAGTTCAGCCATCTTGCTGACTGTCTCAGCATGAGACCAACTTGAGAACTAATCTGTGCTGGGTCCAACTGCTCTCATTACAGGAATATCTGCAGGCTGACCTATTTCAGCAAATCTATTTGGAGGAATTTCACTTTCCTCCTTTTTTCTGTCTCACTCAGAGTGCCTTTCAGGTCTCATGGCTCTGCAAATACTATATGAGTGGCATGGCAAAAAAGGACATGTGCATGCAGCTTATCTCAAGGCCAAAGTAATGTTCCACTGAATGTCTTCAAAGTAGCAACAGTGTGCTAACCATGAAAACATCATGATTTAGACCATGACATGTAACTGATGGTGAGCTTTAAACTTAGCATTTCATATTTCGGGCCATGAAAGAATTATTATTGAGTGGAATGATACAGGTGATGAGCCCTCTTTCTAATGTTAAATGGGTTTTCTTAATCGCAAGAGCACAGAACAAAATACTGTTGAAATCTATGGATATTTCTGAGTGTATGTGTGTGTGTTAGTCATATTTAGCTGCAGAAATTAGACACCAAAGGTAATATATTAAGTTAAAAAACATCATAAATTGTTTTAGTAAGGAGCTGGCCATCTCCCAGCTGAATGGACAACTTCAGTGTGCCTGCTGAACAACTTCACTGTACTGGTAGGTTGTATACAATTCTTTTCAAAAGATGTTTCCTCATTCTGTGTTTTGATGATGGTGGATGAGTGTGCTGTCTAACACGTCTGTCCAAAATCTCCCTTAGGTATTTCACTGGGTTGAGATTTGGTGAGTGTGAAGGCCATAGCATATAATTAACATAATTTTCACATTCCTCAAACCATCAATGATCCCTCACGCCCTGTGATAAGGAGCAGGGTCATCCTGGAAGAGATCACTCCCATCAGGATAGAAATGTTTCAGCACAGCATAAATATGATCAGTCAGAATCCTTCTGTATTGCAGTGTCTCATTATACTTCAATGTCGCATGCAGTTATATCCATGTGTAATATGTATTTATTTCTACATGGAGAAAAAAGTAAATACCAAATCCATAACTCCTCTACTCATGATTTAAATTTTGTAATGAAATATGTGTTTTTTTACTTTTTATTTACTGTTACAAAAACACTGTTTGCCAGTTTCATACAGAGATAAAGGGAATTTGTTAAGTAAAGTGGATTTTTGGAAATGAATGCAGGAGAACATTAAGGGGTGTTCTCTATTGATGCTTTTAATACATATCACTTCTGAATATCTCCTATTCAAATATCTTTGAAAATTATTGTTACTGTGAGCACTGAAGCTTTACATTGTGTGGATCACCAGTCATTTACAGCTTTCATCTAGAAACTATTAAAAGTCTAAGAATGACTAATAATACACCAGCATGAAGCCAGACAATTGAAAGGGCTTCAGACAGGTTCCAAAAGCAAGAAATATCACGATGGTTAATATTCAAAATGACAGGTTATATACTGGGTAACATCAATGAAATTTGTGAGAGGAGCCATGCTAGCCTTTCTTAATCCAATTCATATCAAATTCAGATGTGTATCAGTGAGTTGTCAGACAGCAGGGGGGAACGCAAGTATAGGCACACAAAAGTTTTATTAGAAAAGCTTGCAACAAATACGGTACATAGAATAAAAAAACAGGAAACAGTCAATGGTCAGGCAATTGGCAGGAGTCAAATACCAGAAACAAGATCAAAACTAGAATGTCAGAGTAACAAAATACAAATGCTTGGCAAATTGCCATATATAGATTTTTCCTCACACTGACTGTGTGAGCTAGCATTTGGTAGAATTGAGAGCTGTCAGCCAATAAGACAAGCGTTTCCACGTATTTTCCTGTAAACCTTGTCTGATTGGTCTTGCCTCTGTTCACTGAACACATAAAACTACAACACCACCGTCTTCTTTTACTGAGTTAAGTAGTGACAAACTGCTCCAAGTGGATAATTATTCGGGGCTAAAGAAAAAATCTTTGGGGCTACAGCCCCGAATTCCTAGGCCAGGTTACACCCCTGGCGTTACTTTGTATGCATTATACCCAACTCTGGTGATCAGTATGATGGTGACTGTGAACTTGACAAAATTCATGGGTGTTGGATAATGTAATTTGCAGCAGCAATGTTTGTAGGTCACATTGTGTTCTGGGAGATGTAGTGTAACACCAATTCCTGTGTTGATGTGATGTGCATGGTTATATAAGTAGGTTTTTGCTGATGTTAGATATTCTTAAAAGAGGTTTATGTTTGGAAATGACCTTTAAAAAAAGTACACATCAGCACCATTAATTATTATTAGTAAAAAAACAGAGGTGACAAAGTCTGAAATTAATATAACCAAAATTCCAGATGTGAGGTATCAACTCTACCCATTTTCTCATTCTGTCACCCTGAAATTAAAATTTTGGTTATATCAATTTCAGGCTTTCTCATCTCTATTTATTTCTCTATTACTCTACATCACGGTTACGGTTAGTTTCGCATGTTCTCTCCATATCCTCTGTGTTCTCTGGTTTCCTCCCCTAGCCCCAACATTCTGGTAAGTGGATTAAAGTCTCTGCATTCTATTTATTTGTGAATAAGTGTGCAAGTGTGTGTGTGTGTGTGTATGCATGGTACCCTGATATGGACTGGCAGCCAATACAGGGTATATTCTGGTTTCTCACCCAGTATTCCTGGAATGAGCTCTGGCTTTACTGAGAACTCTTACCAGGATAAAGTGGTTACTGAAGATAAATTAGTAAATCAATGAAAAATTTATATATTTATGAACCACTTGTTAAAATGTTTCTAAACATCTGGTCTTACATCTGACATCTGCTCTTTGTTGTTATTTTCATATACTCTCTGAAAAAAAAGAAAGAAAGACATGGTTTTAGATCAAATATGGTCTCAGTTTAGTATTTCCTAAACATTATAACTATAGCAGGCACGGTAAATAGAAATGACACCTTTTCATAATATCATAAATGAATAGGACCATAGCAGCAACGCAGTAGGACTCTTCTTTTTGTCTACAATTCCTCTGTCCGTTGGCAGAGGCAGATGTAGTTGCAACTTGAACAAAACCAAAGTATGAAGCAGAGGCAGAGTCAAAAAACAGACACAGGGTCAGATGATCAGCAAACAGAATATAAGAGGCAAAACAAGGTACCACAGGTCTCCATACAAAGGGGAAATTAACATGTTTTAGCTAAATGTCTTCCAAAACTTTTCATATGTACATCATATATACAGTATCTCACAAAAGTGAGTACACCCCTCACATTTTTGTAAATATTTGATTATATCTTTTCATGTGACAACACTGAAGAAATGACACTTTACTAAAATGTAAAGTAGTGAGTGTACAGCTTGTATAACAGTGTAAATTTGCTGTCCCCTCAAAATAACTCAACACACAGTCATTAATATCTAAACCGCTGGCAACAAAAGTGAGTACACCCCTAAGTGAAAATGTCCATATTGGGCCCAAAGTGTCAATATTTTGTGTGGCCACCATTATTTTCCAGCACTGCCTTAACCCTCTTGGGCATGGAGCTCATCAGAGCTTTCAGGTTGCCACTGGAGTCCTCTTCCACTCCTCCATGACGACATCATGGAGCTGGTGGATGTTAGAGACCTTGTGCTCCTCCACCTTCTGTTTGAGGATGCCCCACAGATGCTCAATAGGGTTTAGGTCTGGAGACATGCTTGGCCAGTCCATCACCTTCACCTTCAGCTTCTTTAGCAAGGCAGTGGTCATCTTGGAGGTGTGTTTGGGGTCGTTATCATGCTGGAATACTGCATAATGATCATGCTCTGCTTCAGTATGTCACAGTACATGTTGGCATTCATGGTTTCCTCAATAAACTGTAGCTCCCCAGTGCCAGCAGCACTCATGCAGCCCCAGACCATGATACTCCCATCACCATGCTTGACTGTAGGCAAGACACACTTGATTTTGTACTCCTCACCTGGTTGCCGCCACACATCTGAACCAAATAAGTTTATCTTGGTCTCATCAGACAACAGGACATGGTTCCAGTATCCAGTAATCCATGTCCTTAGTCTGCTTGTCTTCAGCAAACTGTTTGCGGACTTTCTTGTGCATCATCTTTAGAAGAGGCTTCCTGCTGGGACGACAGTCATGCAGACCAATTTGATGCAGTGTGCGGCGTATGGTCTGGGCACTGACAGGCTGACCCCCCACCATTTCAACCTCTGCAGTAATGCTGGCAGCACTCATATATCTATTTCCCAAAGACTACCTCTGGATAAGGCGCTGAGCACGTGCACTCAAATTCTTTGGTCGATCATGGCGAGGCCTGTTCTTAGTAGAACCTGTCCTGTTAAACCGCTGTATGGTCTTGGCCACCGTGCTGCAGCTCAGTGTCAGGGTCTTGGCAATCTTCTTATAGCCTAGGCCATCTTTATGTAGAGCAACAATTCTTTTTTTTCAGATCTTCAGAGAATTCTTTGCCATGAGGTGCCATGTTGAACTTCCAGTGACCAGTATGAGGGAGTGTGAGAGCGATGACACCAAATTTAACACACCTGCTCCCCATTCACACCTGAGACCTTGTAACACTAACAAGTCACTTGACACCGGGGAGGTAAAATGGCTAATTGGGCCCAATTTGGACATTTTCACTTAGGGGTGTACTCACTTTTGTTGCCAGCGGTTTAGACATTAATGGCTGTGTGTTGAGATATTTTGAGGGGACAGCAAATTTACACTGTTACACAAGCTGTACACTCACTACTTTACATTGTAGCAAAGTGTCATTTCTTCAGTGTTGTCACACAAAAAGATATAATCAAATATTTACAAATATATATATATATATATATATATATATATATATATATATATATATATATATATATATATATATATATATATATATAATATACACATACACACACACACACACACACACACATACACACACACACACACACACACACACATATTTCAGATAGCCTTTAAGACAAAAGAAAAACGTAGTGAAATCATTCTCAATCAATCATGGCTGGATCAGGCAGCCATCCCAAGGTTGTGTTGGATTTTAACAGGAAACCTTGCAAGATTGCAAGATTTATTAACAAATAAAAAAATTATGGAAGTGTTGCGGACCAACTGAGAAATGGATGTCCACAAACATCAACTATGAAGGCAAAGTGGTGTGTTGCTGGCATAGATAGTTCCCTGTGTATGGAGACTTTTGGGACACCCTGTAGAATTAGTAAACCAGGAGACAGTGAACAAGATCATGAACCAGTAATCAAACAAAGGCTTGGCATGAGAACAAAGGCTTGGCACATCAGGCCAATATACATTGCGCAATACTTTGCATCATGTGCATGAATGGAGCAGGCATGCATGCATGATTAGAAGTCAGAAACTCAGAGACTCTACTGGCAAAATTTTGCACTATGTGCCTGTGTTTGTGGCATTTAGTAGCCACATGATATCTCTAAGGCATGTTAACCCTGACCACCCATTGCTCATATACTGTTCAGAATGTCTTTACAAAGAGCAGTCAGTTATGTGTTATCCAGTGCATAATTTGCAGTTCTTGCCTGGTGTAAATCTGCAGGTCCCTGAACACTAAGAGTGTAGTGATCTTGCAGGTTGGGAGGCGAAAGGTCCCGGTCCCTGAACTTGCAGACATGTGTGAAATATTTTCCCTTATTTTCCACGATTATGATAAAAAAAAAAAATTAAGATCAGTTCAGTGTGATTTTTGCTTCCTCTTGGTCTTATTAATTTTTTGGGTTTCTATCCTTGATTATGTTTTTGTCAAGGTGTTTTGTCTTTTATGTTTTTCTCTTATGTTTTCCTTCACTAGCCTTGGGTATGTTGCTTGCATGTACAGCTGAGTATAAAAGGCAACCTTATCCAACTTATGTTTAGACTAAGATTGAGACTACAAAACGCTTTACATTTACATTACATTTATTCATTTAGCAGACGCTTTTATGCAAAGCGACTTACAAATGAGAAAATACAAGCAAAGCGATATATCAAACAGAGAACAATACAAGTAGTGCTACCATACAAAATCCGTTAATTGAGTTCCAGAAGAAGCAAAGTGTGCAGAGTAGAGGTATAAGTGCCAGAGTAGATTTTCTTTTTTCTTTTTTTTTATGGGTTGGTTAGGTGTTGATGAAAGAGGTGGGTCTTTAGCTGTTTTTTGAAGATGGTGAGAGATTCTGCGGTCCGGATTGAGGTTGGAAGTTCATTCCACCACTGAGGAACAGTTAGTTTTAATGTTCTTGAAAGGGACCTTGAGCCACGCTGAGTAGGTACTACTAAGCGTCAGTCGTTGATTGATTGCAGATTACGTGAGGGAACGTATGCCTTCAGGAGAGAGTTGAGGTAGGAGGGTGCTGTTCCAGACAAGGTCTTGTAGGTGAGCATCAAGTCCTTAAATTTGATGCAGGCAGCTACAGGAAGCCAGTGGAGGGAGATGAAGAAGGGTGTGACATGGGTTCTCTTGGGCTGGTTGAAGACGAGGCGTGCTGCTGCATTCTGTATCATTTGAAGGGACTTCATGGAGCTGGCCAGGAGGCCCAAGAGTAGTGAGTTGTAGTAGTCCAGTTTTGAGATAAGAAGAGCCTGGACTAGTATCTGTTTAGCCTGTTCAGTAGGTAGGGTCTGATTTTCTTGATGTTGTACAGGATGAACCTAAAGGACCGTGCAGTTGTTGAGATGTGGTCTGTAAAGGTCAAGCTGTCATCAAGAATCACCCCAAGGGTGATTTGCCAGGTTGGGCTTAAGGTGATGTTCCCTCATCCAGACTGAGATGTCTGACAGGCAAGCAGAGATACGTGCAGAGACGGATGGATCGTCAGGCTGGAATGACACATAGAGCTGGGTGTCATCAGCATAGCAATGATATGAGAAACCATGAGACTCAATCACCTGTCCTAGAGATGTAGTGTAGATAGAAAAGAGCAGTGGACCCAGAACTGACCCCTGTGGAATGCCAGTTGTGAGCTGCTGAGTTTCAGAAATATCTCCCCTCCACGATACCTTGAAGGATCTGTCTGAGAGATAGGATTCCACCCAGCGCAGAACCGTTCCGGTGATGCCCAGGCTGGAAAGAGTTGCCAGGAGGATCTGATGGTTCACAGTGTTGAAAGCAGCAGAGAGGTCGAGTAGAATGAGGACAGATGATCTAGTGGTTGCTCTTGCTAGTTGTAAGGCTTCAGTGATGGAAAGCAGAGCAGTCTCTGTGGAGTGATTGCTCTTGAAGCCAGTCTGCTTGGTGTCCAGGAGGTTGTTCTGTGTGAGAAAATTGGAGAGTTGATTAAAAACGGCTCTCTTTTTTGGAAAGAAAAGGGAGTAGGGAAACAGGTCTGTAGTTGTCAACCACAGCAGGGTTAAGTGATGTTTTTTTAAGCAGTGGGGTAACCCGTGCCTGCTTAAATGAGGTAGGGTATGTGCCAGTAGAGAGGGATGTGTTAAAGATGTGTATGAGTGCAGGTAATAGTGGGGGAGAGATAGACTGAAGAAGGTGAGAAGGGATAGGGTCAAGAGGACAGGTTGTGGGACGGCTAGAGAGGAGGAGTTCAGTGACACCTTTAGTGCCCAGGGTGTCTCTGTGCACATAATAAACCATCTTTATTACTATACTCTGGCTCTTGTTCTCCTGATTCTCCAAACATCTTACTTCTGGTGAAGCTGAAGCATTTTAATCATCCAGATTAGATTTACATCAGTTTACGTCATTGTCAGCAGAATGGCATGTACTCAGATAATAGACATCACCTATCTGACCTGATCCGGTGATCCTGTCCCTGGTCGTCTCAAGACAAGCATATGTCAGCATGGGTGAGTGAGTGGGTCATTCTATCCAAAGAACTAGTTAGATATTTGATTAATCAGTTTAGTGAAGCTAGCTAAAATAAGTGAGTTTGACTTAAAAGAAGTTCAGTTGAAGTTTCTCGATCGAATGAGTTGCGTTGTTTATTTTGGTAATGGCAACAAGTGTTCAGGATCCTAAGGGTGTTGGAGAGCCTTCTTCACCAGCTGTTTTCTTGCCTTATGCTGATAACAATAGTTTTGGCAAAGAGCTAGGGCAAATTCTAGATAAAGTGTGTGGAAAGAAAAAGATTAAACTATGTAAAGATCTTGGTATTTCAGAACAGACAGTGTGGAGTAGAGAGCAAGGTTTTTCAGCTTTGGAGAATTGTGTTAATCGTAAAGACCCTGAGGCAGCTCTGCAAGTTTTTAGACAATGGCATGTTTTCCTAATGCAAGACAAAGATGAGAAAATCGCTACACTGATGCAGGATTTGTGCTAATCATAAACATGCAGCTATCTCCACTCAAAAAACTTGTGAGCAGCTCCAATATGCTAATAACTCTCTCCAGGCTAAAGTTGAGGTTTTGGGAAAACATATGTTGTCTTCGACTAAATTGATCAAACCAAATACACTGTATCCATCTCTTAAGCATTCTAATAGTAAGTCAAAACAGCAGTCTTCGAGCTTGTCATCCTTCAATGACAAGTCAGGTGACCCTGGCTTAGATCCAGCAATCAGTATAGCACCAATGCAGATTAAAGAATCAAAGCTAATAGGACAGGAGGAGGCTAAAGTGGCAATAAAATATCAGCCCTCGAGCCCTGAGCAAGTACATAAAATAGCAAGGGATTTTAAACATCCTTGAGAAATGGGATTGGGTCCATTTCTGACTTTGGTGTCACATAAAATCAAGTTGTACAGCCTGCATTCTTTGGATGCTATTGCTATATGCTCTCAAATATTTCTGTCTATTGAAGTGGACAAAAACAGTCACTCGTGTCGGTCAGTGTGGTACAGAAATGTATGGAGGGTATCCTTAATGGTTTTGTGGACAGTAATGAGTGTTGGTGTAAAACTGTTGAGTGTCAACAAGATAAAACCAAGTCTATAATGGAATACACTCAGCGTTATGCTCAGACATTCATTCTGTATGGGAGATACGGGATGACTTCCATTTCTGATGTTCTTGGAAGCCGTACTCCTGATGGTTTGAAATCTGACTTGCGCAAAGTCCTGCCGATTTTGAAACCCACCTGGCGTACTTTACACCTCTGTGGTCTTGCTGATGCTCTTTCGGCTCATGAAAGAGATACAAATGAAAAGCTCATGTGTCCGCTATGATGCAAAATGTGAATGCTCAATCTGTTCTGTGAGATGTGTGTCCTTACTGTCATAAGCAGGGACACTGGGAGTGAACATGTCGTAAAAAGAAAACTGATCTGAGGAAATCACGGGTGACGGTGGGGCAAAGCTGTTACAATGCGCCTCCCATTCAGATTAATTTCCTCCCCCTCCTCCTTCTGCTCCTCATTCTTCTTAGAGATGTCTGCTGTGAGAGCCTTTTTGCAGCCAATTACACATGAGCAAGATAACCGATTGTATGTGAAAATCACTGTGAATGATCATGAATGCAGCTTTTTGATTGACACTTGTGCAGAAGTATAAGTAATTCCTATTGAGATCGCTAGAGATTTTGGTCTTCCTTTAACCAGAACCATGTTGTTATCTCTGGTGTGACTGGAGAAAACGCTCACACTAACATGACTGAACCTGTTTGTTAATGTTTTGGTCCTAAGTCACTTGCCATCTCTCATATGGCAGCACAGGTTAGTACCTTTCCTATTTTGGGCATTGATGTTATCTCACAATTAGACATGCAATTGGATTTTGAACCAGCTGAACCTAAACACTCTGTTCTTGCAGTTCAGGTGTCAGATCCCTAGATTGCTAATCATCCTATTTGGGTTAAGGATAAGAATGACTGTGTGCTACTAGACATAGATCCAGTACATCTTACAGGTAAACCTCCTCCCATGACAAAACAGTACCCCATTTAGGGAAGGTATTGATGGAATTCGGCCTATAATTGCTGATTTGGTAAACCGAGGCATTCTTGTCAAAGCATGACAAAATATGGCCCGCATTTCTAGGCAATTTATATGCCACTCCAGATGAGGGCAGCTCCAGAGACTGTGAGCTGGGCAGTTGTCTAGTCACTACTGTGTCTGTCATTACCCTCTTGCTATAAGGAGACACCCCTAGAGTGTGACCCAAGGCTAGAAACCTGATCTAGTTCTGATCTAGTTCCCTGGATCGTGCTAGAATTAATCAGTCGTCCAGGTAGTTTAGTACACGGATGCCTTGGAGTCACAGTGGAGCCAGAATGACATCCATGCACTTTGTGAAGGTGCGAGGGGATAAAGCTAGCCCGAATTTGATACGCATTGCCTCCAAACGCAAACCTCAGGAACTTCCTGTGACTGAGCAATATTTCTATGTGGAAATATGCACCTTTTAGATCTATCGTCACAAACTAGACCTCAAACTGAATCTGTGCAATGATCAGTTTGGGCATCAGCCTCTTGAACCTGTATGTCCGAAGAGTACAGTTCAGATGATGCAGATCTAAAATTGGCCGCATACTCCTCTCTTTTTTTGTGGATCAGGAAATAATGGCTGTAAAAACCTCCCTCCCTCAGTGAACGGGGTACATGTTTTATGACCCATTTGTTCAAGAGGGATCTTACTTCCTGCTTTAATGTCGGACTCTGCTCTGTGCTGACTACTGTGGTGAGCACACCTCTGAACCAGGGGGGTAGAGCTCTGAACTGGACCCGGTAACCCTTTTCTATGGTAGATAGAACCAATGGAGACACATTTGGCAGTAGTTACCACGCTACCAGGTGGTCTTTTAGTGACGTTAACTTTTCCACATTTTATTGGAGGGAAAGCATCAGATTTCCATTGCTCTGTGACAGCTTGCTGCCCAGAGAATACTGAAAACTTGGGACAGCCTTGGCTAGGGGAGCCCCTACAGTAGTACTGGGGGCTAACTGCCCTAACAACCTCATGTCCCCTGATACGTCCCCCCATGGCCCCACAGGACCACTCCTTCTTTGTCTGCTTGGCCTTTATCACCATTCTCAGATCAGGCCTAGTAGTAGGCCTCAACTGCCCAGTTCTCCTGGCTATCTGCGGGGGAAGACGGGCTGCCTTACTTGTCTTCTGTGCCTCCCTCGCACTAGCACTGGCCCGGGCTCCACTCGTGTGCTTGACACAACAGGGAAGGAACTGGCTGAATGCCGCCATATGTCGAGCTCACTCAGCAGGTCTGCTTGGTAGGCCTGCAACATTTCCATTGTCTGCATTGAACCACACGCAAGACCCACTACTGCATAGGCCTTGTCCACCAATGCCACATTGGCCTTACATGGCTTGGATGGCTTGGCTGGCCCCCTTAAATTACCTGCCGTCCATGGAGAGAGGTAGCTCGCAAGCACCTCATCCACCTTCCAGATAGCCAAATAGCCATCCCATTCATTCCCCATGATGGCCGAATAATCCAACATCGCGGGGTTATAAATACGACTTATGCATGGTTTTCCCAAGTAGCATCAGGCGATTGCATCCATTCTTCCAGTTCCACTCCATTCAGCACCTTTTGACTTGCCTCAAAATGCACTGAAATGTGTTACAAATGATGTTCAAACATCCGCCTGGATCTTTCTTAGGGCACATATACTGTAACAAGTGTAAAGAGAGCAGATTATCTGCTCAGTGACCAATGACAAGCCACTTGCCAAGTTGCCACAATTTGTTCTGGTTAAAGGGATCAAATTCACCATTCACACTATGGCCAAAATTGTGTGGAAACCTGACCATCGCACTCAAACATCCCGTATCAGACTTAGCCCCACATTAGCTATTATAATAATCTCCACTCTTGTTTGTCAATAAAGAAAGTGAAATATTACATAATGGAGCACTTTTCAGAAAAAAAAATAGTAAAAATCTGCCAGGGATTACCTGCAAAAATAGAAACATGTGTGACAGTATCCAGAAGAAATGTGGAATATTCTCCAAGATGCAATTTTACCTAGCCAATAGTGCATGTTTTTGGACAGTGGCAGCAATTTTACCTACTACCTAGCTTATTAAGAATGAAATTCCCATAAATACTGCTGTCATACCACAAGAACCTTCTTGAAGAATAGCCTGAGTTTCAAAATGACTAGGAGCCCTTGTGGTTATTGCTGCTTTGGAGCCCAGTAGCATTCTAAGTTTAATGCTTTAAATATTGGAAGAAAAGCATGCTCAATAAGGTAGAAAAATATTGAGGAGAGTCTATGGAAAACAGATACGTGTAGCTCAGACCATACTCTGATGGTAATATTCAAACGATGACCTCGATGGAAAATATAAGTATGTGGACTATGAACAAGCTCATATTCAGGTGTTACATACCTCCCCTGGTGGTTAGGAGGAGTGAAATATATGCATGTATCCTTGACCGTTAAAAATAATAGATGGGTCAGCAGGAGAAGCTGTTGGCTGTGGAGCCATAATTCTGACAAAGACGAATGTTTATGGGTTAAAGCTAAGGTACATTTTAACATTAAGAAATATTTCATTTATATTTTGAAGCACTTATTTCTGCTGCTTTATGCTAAATGTTTATCGTAACTGAAAAAAGGTCAGTGATAAATTTGTAGCAGACCATACGAGCAATTAGAGTGTCACTGCTATAGGATATATGCATGTCGTGTAATTGTACTGGTTTAAATCAATCAATCAATCAATCCGTTAATTAATCAATTGATTGATTAATTCAATAAACACTTACTGCTCACGGTTGTAATGGATCTGAAGCCTACCTCAGCAACACTAGGCCTGAGGCAGGTACACTGCCTGAATATGATTCTTGTCCATCGTAGGGCAGCATACACACATTCACACCTAGGGACAATATACATTTTGGAAAATCCAGAGGAAAGTATTGTCTAGTGCACAGTTATAGAAGGGATATGTTTATAATTGCACTGTCCCTTGTCACCCAGATGAGGATGGGTTCCGTTTTGAGTGTGGTTCCTCTCAAGGTTTCTTTCTCAAATCATCTCATGGAGTTTTTCCTTGCTGCCTCACTTGCTCATTAGGGATAAATTCATACATTTAAAATGTATTTCCTGAAATAATATATTTCAGGAAAGCTGCTTTGGGACAATGTCCATTGTTAAAAGTGCTCTACAAATAAAACTGAACTGAATTTAATTGAAAGCCATATGGACAAGAGGAGAAACTCCATACAGATAGTCAAGATCAGGATCAAACTAGGGATCCTGGAGCTGTGAGGTGGCAGTGCTGCCTGCTGTGTCACCACCCAAGATTATTTATAATTTATTATTATTTAGAATTTATAATAAATGTATTAATTACATCAAAATGATTAAACCAAAATTCTAAGAAAAATTATAATTGGTTAAAATTGTGAAGGGTTGGACGAATATCGTTTGACTTCAGAGATTCCCTTAAAAATCTCAAAACAATTCTGAGATCTTACAGTATGCTGTTGCTACACTTTCCACAGCAGTACGAAACGAGCCACATTTCTGTCAAGAGTAGTGTATCCTAAAGTCTTTGATGCTGTCCAAAAGTGTCATGTAGGATTCATCCTCGAAAAGTCAGAATTAGCTCCACAGTCTGCCCACATTATCCCAAAGATGTCATAAGATGCTGAGGTGTAGGCTGTGAAGATTGCTGATCTAGTCACAGGCAAGCTGAAATTTAGTGCTGCTGACTTTCATACAGACAGCTGAGAAGTCCTAGGTTATATTAGCAACAGTGGTTTTGTGTGTATGTTGGCAAATGTACAGGAAGGATGAACACTATTCTTCTAAAATATAATTCCCTGAAGTAGTGTTTTCATGATGGTGACACTCTCTAACACTTTAGCCCAAAACCTGCAATAGCTTAATTTGGTTGAGAACAGGTGGCTATGAAGGCCACATATGATTTATGAGTGAGGCCTTAGCCCCATAAAGGTTGAAGGTTGTATCTCAGGAATATTGTCATCATGAAACACTGGTCTGATGCCAAATGAGCATTTAAAGAGTCCCATAGGTAGCTACCATCCCTTATGGGCAGGCTCTGTGGGGGAAGTGGCCATTTGAGTGTGGGTCTGAATTGAAGTTCCAAAGGGAAACCCAATTTGTGGGCAAAATAAGTATAAATGAAAGAGAAACCCAAATCAGGCCCCTGTATGTGTGTTATCAAAGTCCAGCCATATCTTAATGTCAGAATGTTTGATTTATCAAACTTGTGTAAGGCATTACACCATTATGAATTTACCAAAACTTTGGTAATGATAGTAGAATAAAAACAATTAAAGAAGAAAAATCCTAGAAAAAATGTAGTTAGGAAAATTTAATGAATTGATATTAAATTAATTTATTTTCAAATTATTCAGTCGACACTTGTACTCCCCATAAAACCAAGTATAATAATTTATTTACAAAGCTACATAAAATGTAACAGGGTAGCGTTTTACTACCCACCTCTGCTCCTCTGTGGCTTTTTACACCCTAGGGAATCATGCGTTGGAGTGATTTATGAGAAGCATTAGCATGCATTGCAGCCTAATTAAGGCACTTTGAGGACACTTTCAACATATACACTTTGATCTCTTATATGTGCGAATGAAAGCGCCCATGACTGGCATTGGCAACAATGCAAATACGCCCACCTCACCTTCCATGATTCCAACCCCATAAAAGGAATCCATTCCTATCTACGGAACACTTAACAAACTGAAGACTTCAGGGAATTAAGAAGAATGAAGCGATCACATTTCTGTTGATTCTATATTTTTAAGACATTTTTTTCTTCTTTCAGCTGCCTTGAGTCAGGGTACCTTAATATACCTATTTTCAATTCTCCAATAATTGCACGTGGTCTAGCTACATCTCTGGGTATAAGGGCTCATTCACTAGGGCGGTTGCCTCCGCGAAGGCTTTGTCCAAAGGGGTATCCTTACAGGATGTGTGTGCTGCTGCAGGGTGGTCTACACCGTACACATTCATTCGTTATTACAGCCTGGATATTCATTCCACCCCGGGCTCGAGTGTCTTGCATTGACCCTTGGGCTTGGGTCTTTTAGAACAAGCCATACCCTCGGTATGACAGAGTGGGTATTCACGTTCCCATAATGTTATGCTAAATGCAACGTCGAAGTTCCCTCTGAAAGGGAATGTCTGGGTTACACATGTAACCCTGTTCCCTGAGAAGGGAACAAGATGTTGCTTAGCTTTGTCATACCACGGCAGGCCTGTGCATTGTGTCTTTGCTTCAGATAATAGAGGCTGATGGTGCCACTCACAGGTGCCATATTTATATCACGCGACGCATTTAATTGCCATGTCACCTGATCATGGCAGGCCTATAAATATGCATGAATTTACACGAGCTGGTCACGCGCGAGAGGCGCTTCCATAGTGTTATGCTAAACGCAACATCTCGTTCCCTTCTCAGGGAACAGGGTTACATGCGTAACCCAGACGTTTTTTCACACCATTCCATGTAAAATCTAGAGACTATTGTTTGTGGGAAAAATTCCAGGAGATCAGCAGTTTTTAATATACTGAAACCAGTCCATCAGTTACCAACAACCATGCCATGGTCAAAATCACTGAGATCACATTTTTCTCTATTCTGATATTTGATTTGAACATTACTCTTTATCTGCATGATTTTATACATTGCACTGCTGCGTCTTGATTGGCTGATAAATGCATCCAAGTGTTCCTATTAAAGTGGCCATTGAGTGTAATTGCATGAGGAATCTTGAGAGGGGCCAGACTCCCCTTCTGGATGACAATGGATTATAAATCATTGTTCTTCTACAACTATATAGTATTAAACCAAGCAGTACTGTGTATGTTGAAATATTGTTAAGTGTGAGTCCTACTGTAGGATAAGCACAGAACACTCTTTATGATTACAGCAGAAGTTATTAGAGGGTACAAATCTACACTATGCATCTCATTATCCACTGAAGACAGAGTCAAAATTGGGCATGAACTGTTTTTGGGAGGTGCAGTTCTTAAGGGTATGCATGTGGGAACCTCCACAGCAGCAGAAAGTGCAGAAAGCTCTGAGCAGAAGAAGAGCATCAGGATGAATCAGGCAGATCTGTAGGGCAAGGGGATCCACGATGGAATTATGTCATAGAAACTATGGACACAACTCTGTATATATTACTTTCACAAATTTAGTCTTCTTGTTCGGCATCAATTTACATTTCTGCAGCTTGCATACACACATATGTGATTGAGACTCTTAAGAAAGATTTGGATCTTTCTTACTGCTGTGTCACCTAATAAGTAAAAAGACCTGGTTGGAATACCCTAATGGAGTTTATTGCTCATAAGTTTGTTAGCTTCAGTTTAGAACACACACCACAACCTGTCTCATCACATAAATCAGGCTAATTAGCAGAGTGCTGTTCTCCCCTTGTATCTCTGATTTTGCAAGGTTGTGAAGCTGGAACAGGTCCTGGCACTGAGAGATAGCCCACTCAATCAGTGTTCTCCATAGGAGAAATGGGGCCTTTCATCGGATGGAATCCGTCCTGAAGGAATAGAGTCTGTGGCAATGAAGAGAAGAGACTTATTTACACTGGGCACTAACAAGACTGCTGTGTGCACAATGAGCCTTGGTAGTGTTGCTGTTTTGATGAGTTCATTCATTGCACCATGACACATGCCGGTCCCCTGGCTCTACTCTCAGATGTTTGATTTTCCAGATTGATACAGAGGCTTCAAAACCTATATTAAACCAGATTCTTGTACCAGTCACATTAATTCAAATGAGATTACTAATGTTTTCTTCCCATTTAATCATTTGCTCTCTGTAGTTTTGTGGGTCAGTGGGATGGTAACCTGATTGAAATGTGTAATAGCTGGTGCCTAAAAATCTGAAAGTAAATTTTTTTTAAATCACTGATTTGCATACCTGTGAGCCGTCATTACTCATGTTTCAGTGTGCTTCTATTATCCATTTTCTACCTAACCATAATAAATTAAAACATGCAAATTAATGTAGTAAATCAATATATTATTAAATTGATTCATCTTCAGTAACCAATTTATCCTGATCAGCATCAGCATTTATCCTACACAGGACCACGGGGAGCCTGGAGCCAATCCCAGGGAATACGTGGCATAAAGCGGGTACACCTTGGGTGGGGGGCCAGCTCATTGCAGGGCACAATTACACACCCAAAGATGAATATCAGAAGCACAAACAATTCTAGCAGGGCTAAAATGCAAGCTCCACACACAGGGTGGAGGTGGGATTTGAATCACCAACCACGTTGGTGAAATGTAAACATGTTAACCAATAAGCCACCATGCCAGCATCGAGGATTTCCGGAGCCTATCCCTGGATTTAGCCACCAGTACATCGCTGGATGCCATACATACACATATTCATACACTCATTCACACCTCGGGCAATTTAGTGTAGCCAATCTACCTACTAGCGTGCTTTAAGGAGGTGGGAGGAAACCAGAGAACTTGCAGGAAAACCATGAGGACACAGGGAGAATATGCACAGAATCTCCACACAGACAGTAACCTGAGATTAAATTATAACTGGTGCCATGGTGCTGTGAGTTAGCACCACTAGCCGCTGCACCACAGCTCCACCTATATTATAATAGCATAATGTATTAATAGATTACATATTGTCACATATTGCAGAATTTGAATTCTATTTTTGATATTGATCGGTTCCAGAGAACTGTAGCATCAATTGTCTAGTTTAAATAGTTGACTATACTGAGTATAATCACTTTCTAGTGACAAGTAACGTGACAGGGATGCTTAAATGAGTCTTTTGTGGACACTGTTAATCTTTCTAACCACTAGAATTTTAACATGTAAAGTTTTATTAGCCAACGGAGAGGAAACAATTGGCAGTCCTAAAATTGGGAGCTTCTTATATAATATATAATACATGCACCATAACAGATGCTTTCCCATTCTACTTTTTGGCCAACCACCCAATAACACATCAAATCAGTTGTAGTGTTATCTCAGCAATCTGCTCAGTTCACATCTACAGTGACTGAAAAATCTCACTTCACCTCACCTTGACTGGCAGCTTTCCCAAATGTGTTCCTCACACTCGCAACAGCATTCACTTTGTTCTCAAAGCTCCTTTCTCTCGCTCTTTTCTAATTTTTTTTGCAGGCTTGCTCGTTTGCAGTCTGGCTATACCAGCCCTTGGGATCTCCTTTGTGTGCAGTGTTTATGCTCTCAGCCATGTGCATGCCAATGTTGGCAGTTTTATAAAGGAAAACAATGCACAACCTTATGTTTACCTGATGTCATTTTCATAAGTGGCTGTGGAGAGCCTGGAGGTTTGAATGCAGTAGAATAGGACATGGTAGACATGGTTCTGTAATTGGTGGAAATGAGGTCACTATCACATATTAAACGCTTGTCACTGCTGACTTAATATACTGCATATATATTATATTACATATAAAATCTATATCTCCTGTAAATGGTATGAACTCTTTCTGGTAATAATAATAATAATAATAATAATAATAATAATAATAACATAAATATGTGTGCAACTTTGGACAGTTGGTGGCACTACAGGGATTGAGGTAGAGACTCCAAAATTGCTGTGGTTAATGTTCAGACTTTCCTCTATCCGTATGTCAAATTTCACAACTTTTTACCCTATGGTGTTATGGGCTGCCATAGACTTCCAGAGTGGAATATTATAATAATAATAATAGTAGTAGTAATAATAATAATAATAATAATAAGAAGAAGAAGAAGAAGAAGAAGAAGAAGAAGAAGAAAATTAACAAAACAATAGGAGTCTTGACCCCGAATATTATTATTATTATTATTATTATTATTATTATTATTAGGGGTCAAGACTCCTATTGTTTTGTTAGTTTTCTTATTATTATTATTAATAACAAGATTTATTATTATTATTATTATTATTATTATTATTATTATTATTATTAAAAGACCAATAGGTATATTCCCAAATGGCAAGATAAAATGTCTGGTTCAAATGCCGCATTTTATTAAAGTATCCAAGAAAATTCAGAATGTATGATATGTTATGAAATATATTTAATTTCAAGGGAGATAATGCTCTGTGGTATGATGTAATCTTCTAAGAAGAAAGGTAAATACAGGTTACCATCAAACTTATTTACCTTTGGTAAATCTACAGCTTTTTAATTTCCCTATGCCATGAAAGCACATGAAATGTGTCAAGAAAGAAAATGAGAAAAACAGTAGCAGGAGAGATGACTTCTATGGCATGACAAGAAAGCATATTGATTTATTTTCAGGGTCACTGAGCATGATGAGAGCAGTGAGTGAGTATGTTTGTGTGTGTGTGTGTGTGTGTGTGTGTGTGTGTGTGTGTGTGTGTGCGAGAGAGAGAGAGAGAGAGAGAGAGAGAGAGAGAGAGAGAGAGAGAGAGAGAGAAAGAAAACTGTGTGCAGCTATTCAGATTGTGCAAGAACCTCACTTGCTTTCTATGCTTGATTTCACAAAATGAGAGGTGAGCAGTTTTTGATGTACCACAAACTGACAGCTTGCTTTTATATGATGAGTGGCCTAATAAACATTACGACAACCAAATGAATGTGCACAAGAGGAAAAGACATGAAAACCTCTGTAAGGGCTGCACATGCAAAATTTCTTGTGTTATTCAGAGTATTTATGCTGCCTACCTTCTCAGAATAAAACAGATAGTTATCTTCATAATAAAGATTCAGGAAGGTATAAAGTTGGCCTGTAGGCATTCTTTGTGGTTCTTTCCCCCCTCCTTCAGGTCTCTTCCTCTGTTCCAATGCGGATTGCCATGGTGATGATTCTCAATCTGTGCCCAGCCTTCATTTCTGTGCTCTGCTCTCATTTCCATCTGAAAGGTTTGTTCGCTTTCACTATCTTGTCCTTCATTCACTTCAGCCTGTGATGCATACAATATCTTGTCATATCCCCCTTGCTGTCTCTTTGCATCTCTCCTGTTTCTATACATTGTTCTATCCATTCTCTCTTTGAGGAACTGCAGGGGTGCTGATTCCCATTTTTCTAGGTGTCTGGTCCCTATTGAAAGGTCTGCAACCTCAGTCATGAAGTGTTTCCCACAGGTAATTTACAACTTGAGAAACATGAGAGAAAAAAAAATGAATAAACCACAGTTCAATAGATCAAGGACTGCATTTTACTCTTTTTTTTTTTCTTTCTTTCATTTCACTGATCTAATATGATGCTCAGATACACAGAATTGCACAATCAAAGTAATTCTGCTCTTGTGTCGGTACTTTCATCTCATATAAAGAAAGTAAATGGAAACTATTATTAGTGCAAGTCTTTATAATGAGATATTAATGAGACATGGTTCTATTCACACTCCTTTTGATCTGGGGTATTGCAGTAATCATGTTTTGCAGTTGACTAGTTGCAGCCCTCCTCTCATCATGTTGCACTGTGCTAGACAAGTGTTTACTGCTTTGTTTTTAATACATGCCAGGGAAATTTTGATCTTTTTTTTTTTTTACTCTTTACTATTTGTCTTATTTGGTGGTTTACCACAGACAGCCCTTCCTTTACACAACCCATGGTATATCAATTATGTGCATTTACTAAACCTCAGGAGCCTAGTGTGCTGACAGATGCATGCTGTCTCATCAATCCAAGAAGGCATCATTCGTCATTTAAAACTAAAAACGTCACATCAGACACCATTTTAAGCTTAAAACTATTTACTACCACAGCACTATTATATGAAATTCAAATGTTTTGTTAAATAGTTAAGAGTGAGTACAGATAGGTAGGCCTATGGTTTTTTTTTCCTCAAGAAAACAATAAATAATATCAACCACTATTTAAATTCTCTTGACCTTGATGATCATGTTTAGTGCAAATCTCACACTAATCATTAATTATTAATAACACAACAAACTTCTGTAGTCTGTCTGTCAAAAGGTAACTTAGGTTATAAAACATCTTCAGTTTTGGAGTTATGGTGTTGATCAGTTTAACAATGCACATGGTCTACAACTTTTAACCATCCACTTCAGTTTTTCAACTGAATTTTATTATTTGTATAACACTTTTAATAACAGACATTGTTACAAAGCAGCTTTACAGAAATCCAGACGTATATTTATATCCCTAATGAGCAAGCCAGAGGTGACAGTTGCAAGGAGATAACATGAAAAAAAGAACTCATCCTCTTCTCCGCGACACTGAATAATGGGGTTATATTTTCATTGGGGAGTTTCTCCTGAATTGGACATGGAGCTTACATTGTTTCCTCTAGTTGTTCTGTCACAGAAGAAACCAGGATTATTTGCTTCTGTTGTACCTAGTGCCTTTCATTTACCTTATTCATTCAGGACAACACCATCTCCAGACCAGTCCTGCAGGCTGAAAAGTAGAGGCCAAGAGGGAGCATGGTGACATGGAGTTGCCAGGACTTGCTGCCATGGTAACACTAGGGAAGCACTTTTTTTTAAAGAGCAAATAAGTTATCTCCATTTCCTTTTCAGCTGAGCAATTTATTTCCCCCTTGCCTATGTTGGCATTTTGTGTTCCAGACACAACTAATTACGTCTTTTCTTCCAATGGAAAAGACTCTTGCTTGTTACTGGTACATAGCGATTTGTTGCAGAAGTGAACTTCTGAAAACATCGACCCAGGCAGTAAATTGAAGAGACCAGTTTTTACTTCTAAACAAAGTTCTGTGATGAGCGAAATCTGAGAGAAGGACGACATTGGAAACTCCTTTACAGCCGTATTTATTATGTATTGTTACGGAATGAGACTAGAAACAGAAGCAAACGCAGATCGAAGTCTTTCTTCTTAAACTGGTCACTAAACATGAACGCGGTCTAGACTAGAATAGATAATCGAGGTTTAAACATGAAACTGGATGAGAGGCATGTAACAGAAACAGGACACGAAAACACGACCGCTTAGCATACTTAAACGTCTTCACCTTTACATTCACTTATTCAGTTAATACTGCATGAAGTGCACAGCAACACAAGGGCTTTAAATAAGAAAACATAATCATGCTTAAACGTAGACAGCTGGGACCAATAATGAAACACCCTCGAACATCAACCAGTGCTTGAACAGGAAGAGAACAGAACCAAAACAAAGTCACGTGTCCATAGGAAATAGTTCTCATTCCATGATCTCGTGCACGCGCACTCTCTGCAGCTGTCCGTGCAAGTCGACGCCACAGTGCCATCTGCCGGCGAGATCGTGACATGTATATTGATGGGGCAGGGTAGTGTGATGCATGCTGATGTATAGAGGACCCTGATGGTGCTTATTATTTTCCCTTTATTAGTGAATGACACATCATAATCAACATTTAATGTTGTTTAATGTCCATGAGACAAGTTAGTTCCTGTTAGCACTTAAATTATAAAAGCCTCTGGAAAAAAAGCAGCTTCTCATAGTTTGAAGCAATTAAGCTACAGTCAAGCTACCCTTCTAAAAAGTAGTTAGCACACTACAAGTTACTAACAAAAAGTAGCTAATTATATTGAAGCTAATTAAATTGCCAACATTTTTAGTATGTCACGATTGTGAATCAGCTTATGAATAACTAAATTTTTGCATAAAGTAATGAAACACAATTTGAAGCTAATTCAGAACAATTATGAATTTATAATGTGCACATTAGGCTACCAGTCTATTTAACATCAATTTAACAATCTGACAACCATGTTCACCTCTATATGCATCCTTATCTTTGTGCTTGAACTCTTGGACATGTTATTATAATCAAAGTATTTAATGAAGTATTTAAATCTTTGGTTTGCAAAGAATACGTATAAAAGTGTAAGATTTATTATTTGATTCCTTTAGGCAGATGAACTTCAACAAATAAGCCCATGGGTAATTGGTATCATGGATTATAAGGATGAGTGTGTCGAACTTGAACAACTAATACTTCCGATAGGCCAATAATAATACATTCAACAATATGTTTTTCTTTGCCACTAATTGATTAATGAATCATGGAAATAATAATAAATAAGTTAAGAAAGGAATTTTTTCTCTTGCTGCTTCCTTAAAGAAGGTGTTGAGAAATACAATCAGACTACTGTATTCAGAACACAAACTAAATCCCTCGGCATGCACTGACAAACTAATTGAATTATTTTATTTTATTTGTAAGTAAATGTAAACATTGTGTTGTGTTGTCTATTAACAACAAAGTGGCAGTAATCTTCTCTGTATCAGAGAATAAACTGCGTGTTAATTATTATTTTTTTTTTATCATTTACCCGTCCCATACATCATGTAACAAACTGTGGTTGGGAGCTTTTTGTGTCCATCAGACAGTCACATCCTATCCATGTGAGCTACAATGAGACTCCTAATTCCTGTGAAATAAGCGGGCACTGCAGAATGCAGTGAAGCGGACTGTTATAATTGGACAAATACTCGTTACTAGAAAAGCTACCCTGTTTTTAAAGTAGCAGAGCTACTGTCACGCTACTGTAAAATGTAGTTAAGTGAGTAGCGCTGCTACTTTCAGTTAACTACTCCCCAACACTGAACGGAGGTGAAGGCGGATTCAAGTGCAGATTAGTGTTTAATGAAAAAACAAACAACACAGACAATGTAAATTTAGACACAGACAAACATGAACTAGAATCTCAAAGCTGAAAACATGCATGGGCTAAAGAACATAACGAAACCACAAAACAGCAATGGAAGACAAAAGCTAGACAATGGGTGAGGTGCAAGATTTACATTTACATTTATTTACCACCGGTTCTCAACCAGGGGGGTGCGCCTTGGCGAGGGCACGGAGAGATCAAAATGATGGTGGGTATATATATATGGGGGTACTGGGCTTTCACGCATGCGTGATAGGGGAGGCTTGGGGGGCTTTAGTTACAAAAGGTAGAGAACCTCTGTTATAGACAAAGCAGAAAGTGCAAAGTTATCTGTCCTGATGAATCTCCTGATGAGTACAAAGTGCTGACACTCGAGATTCCTTCCATAAATATATATATATTTTTTTAATGTCGCCTTACAGAAAATGTCACCATATCAACAATTGCACATTTTTTTGTTTGTTTTTGTTAAATTCTTTTGTTACTTTTTAGTATGTTTATTATTTGGTGTTGTTTATGTGGAGCGTCCATCATACAAGATCCTGTGAATTAACTGTTACTATAGAAACAATAGCACATTAGAACCAGTGTGTTAATATAATATTAACTAATATCAGGAAATAATTTTTCTTTTTATAATTTTCATTGGTCAGACATAATTGCTTCTAATGTGATTTCAGTAAAAATCTGCTGGTATCTGGAAAAGGTGTAGTAAAAATTAGTGTAGATTTTAGAGAAGCTCTGTAGAACTCTTGGTGACAGGGTCAAACCTTTTTCTGTAATGTGTGTGAAATTGGGAGACTGACTGTAATGGTCAAACTTCAGAATATTACCGTCACAATACTGAAAATTCAACAGGTGTACCTTTAGATTACTGGCCAGGGGTGTTAACCTGGCTGGAAAGGATTCTTGGAATTGATCTCACCAAAAGTCCCAGAAATCATATTAAATCACCTGAGAATCAGTCTGCTGAGTCAGCATGGCCACTTCTCCCCAGCAAATGTTATGTCAGGTTCAGTGAATACAGCAGCATATATTTGTGGTTTTCATACTCTTATAGGAAAAGAGCAAAAGTTGAATTCCTTGTCTTACCTGTATGGTACGACATGCCACCAGGGAAGGTGTAGGCAGATCTTTTGTAGTTTCCTTTTTAAAACTAAGATCTATAGGAAAGGATGACAGTTGACAGTCTGGGAGATGTATTGGAGAGATGGAGGCCGACAGTACAACATAAAATGTTTTATCTTCAAAAGCAGAATTCTCAGGCATTCCTATCAGTAGCAACATCAGAAGTAGTATGACATGCATAACCTTATTCCTGACCTGTGTGCAAATATAGCTAGTACATTGATTGATTATCTGTTGCTTATTTACTTTCCTGTAATTCACCTGTAAAAGAGGGAACAAGACAAGCTATGCCAGCTCTCAAATCAGTCCACAATGTCCAATTGAAGAGGGCAAAGCATGAGACAAAAATTTAAAAGGGCATTTGGGAACATTAACAGACTTATAGATGAATGCTACATTGTTCAATTGTGTCCTGGTAGGGGAACCCCAGATGTGCATTTGAGGTGTGTAGACAAAGGTTGATGAGTGTGGCTGGGAGCCAGAGGAGCTGTTTTCCAACAAGCACATAGAACCAATCCAATTAAACCAGAATTACAAAGAAGAAATGTCGAGTTACATATCTCTCCTGTGCCTTCGTCAGCAATGAAATCTCAGGCAAGATCCATCTTGGTTGCATCTACAGCTTGCTCAATGAGAGAGTTTTTTTTGTTTGTTTGTTTGTTTGTTTTTTTATCTTCAACTGATAACATTGGGTTTTTGTCTCTTGCCTGGCTTTATGCTGTGCACTGCCATCAATTCCACTTAATATGTTATTTACAATTACGTAACGGCTGACTTGAGATGAGTCGAATTTGAATGTGCCTCACAAGTCACAACTCCTCTCACTAATAACCATCATCCACATCCTTGTTTATGCATATTCATAAATATTAGTACTATAATAGTAACCATGTTTTCCTATTTGCTAGTTTTTATATATTTGTATTATTTTCATAACTTGAAACTTGAAAATAAGATGAAAATATTCTGTGCTGTTTGTTGAATTGGTGGATTGAGTGTAAGGGATATGAGTGTTTCATGGCAGGCTGAATTATATTAATGGTCACTATGATTCATTGTCACAATGTTTTCCTACCTGAGCCCCAGGGATGTCTACAGATGTTAGATACATTGAGCTGATTCACTGATCACTGAAATTGACTTGACCTTAAATCAAACAAGTGTTTTTGGTCAGAACTTCTATGAAAGCCATATCTATAATAAATTATGAACACATTAATAATGTTTTTAATGCATCCATAAGGCACTATACCTATTGTTATTTATAAACATGCACTATAAACTCACATTCTGTCCAAGCCACATCAACATTTTTTTTATGACCCTAAAGGGCCAATAATCAAAGTATATATAAATATCAATTAACTCCAAAAATCAAGGCTCTAATCTAACTATTAAAGTGTATGTACTCTTATTTAATACCATTTATTATACTGATTATAATATATCCAGTGCCCTCCACTAATATTGGCACCCTTGGTAAATATGAGCAAAGAAGGCTGTGGAAATTTGTCTTTATTATTTAACCTTTTATATTTTGTTTATAAATTCACAAGAATACTCTGCTTTCATGGACATCAAACAATTGCAAGCAAAACACAGGTTTAGCAAAAAAAAAAAATCTTTGTTCAATATAGGTGCGCAACAATTATTGGCACCCTTGTAGTCAATACTTTGTGTTACCTCCCTTTGTAAAGATAAAAGTTCTGAGTCTTCTCCTAAAATGTCTCATGAGGTTGGAGAATACATGGCAAGGGATCTGAGACTATTCCTCCATACTGAATCTCTCCAGATCTTTCAAATCTTGAGGTCCACGCTGGTGGACTCTCCTCTTCAGTTCACCCCACAGGTTTTCTACAGCTCAGGGGACTGGGATGGCCTTGACTGGACCTTGATTTTGTGGTCAGTAAACCATTTTTTGTGTTGATTTTGATGTATGTTTTGGATCATTGTCCTGCTGTATTTTCGACTTACATCAAGCACAGCAGACAGGTTTTGATTTGTAACTGCATTTAAGTACTGTGAGATGTAAGCTCATGTGCTGGAAAATTGCAAACACTACATTAAAAATCTACTGTGAGTTCTGGATCATGTGAAAATGTTGAGCAGTAGTGTACCAAATTCATGTAGGCCAAATGGAATGAGGTGACGTGCCCCCCCCCCCCCCCCCCAAAAAAAAAAATGCATATAATAAAGTTTAAAAGCATATATGTACAGTATGTATTCGTAGCTTATTACACATATGACAGTCATAGAAAGTTATTGTCTTTTAATTGTTAGTGGATGCTTTCTAATGCCCACCTTATCAATCAGCTTTAGTTACTTATTTATTTTATTTCATGACGGTCTAATAATTGATGGAAGCTACATTTCTGGAATATACTATATTTTGCTTTGCATGTCTACCCATGGTTCCATCTACTTAAAATTGTATGCCTTCATTCAAAAGGCTTCCAAACAAGCTCATCAGGCTAAGATTTAAGCAACAACCTAGTGCAGGTTCAGAGGACTGGAATTCTAACCACAGACACCTGTTGGACACAGAGAGAGAGAGAGAGAGAAAGAGAAAAAGAGAATAGAGAATAAATGAAAGGTTTTATAGACTGCATTCCCACATGATCTCATGTATAAATTCTGCTTTCTCTTCTGCATGCAGTATATTTTTCATGTCCTAATAGAGGGTGAAATTGTTTACGCTGTTAAAGAAAGGAAATGAGTAGATTCTGCTGCCATGGTGACTGAGCCCAGCAGTATCTAATGGCAACGGGTTGCTAGGGAGTTGGTTTGCAATGGGGAGAAAAAGAAGGACAGAGCTCGGGAGAAAGGGAAGATGTGCTAATGGATTCTTCACTACAAAAATCTCCACCTCTCTTTGCTCATTCAGATTCTAAATGAACACTGGTTGAGACATGCAAAAACCTTTTGCTTTTAAGATATTACAGACATTTGCAATTTGCTGCTTAAAAGCTTAAAATTGTGATTTAGTTGCGGCAGCTTCAGTATATGTCTCTTTAAGGAAAAGCAAAGTAGGAATTGTACATTTTAGTGTGTTGTTATTTATGAAGGCTTTGACAAGATCATGTTTTATACAGGTCACAATGCATCTTCTTGAATCCAGTGTGATTCATGTCACCATATAACTCATTTTCATTCTCCAAGAATCATGCCTGCAAAGTTGAAATTATTTTTTATCTGAAAACTACATTTTCTTACTGCACATACATGACAACTGGAATGTGTACATGATTGTTGTGTTACAATGAAGGCTGTAACACTGGAATTTAATTCTCCGCAATTCAACGGGAGACAGCATGTCACTCTTTCTCATAAACTCTCAGTTAAACGCCCTAAATTGCTCGCTGCCTTTGGCCGTTGACACTCCTGATGGCTTTCTTACTCAGCCTAAAGTACTTGTCGCAGTGCTTTACTGAATTTTTAAATACAGATTACAATGTAAATTTCAAATCACGTATTCATTTCAAATACACATGAAAATTAAATATTATATTCAAATAATAAAAAATATTTAAAATAAAATAGAAATACATTTAGACCTGTTACTTTAGGCATAATTGACATTAAGGAAATATTACATGTACACATATAAATCATGTAGATGCAGGTCAAGAGCTTCAGTTAATGTTCACATCAAAGAGAATGGTTAAAAAATGCGATCTGTGTGACTTTAATAGTGGCACGGATATGGATATTGGTACCAGATGGGCTGATTTGAGGATTTCAGATACTGCTGATCTTCTGGGATTTTCACACACAACAGTCTCTAGAGTTTCCACAGAATGGTGTGACAAACAAAAAACACTGAGGGAGCAACAGTTCTGTTTGTGGAAATGCTTTGTTGATAATAAAAATGGCCAGTATAATAACTGAAAAGTACAAAAACTGTTTAATCACCTTTTTTTTTTTCCAGGTCGTGCCCATGATAGCCTCACATTTCTGTTCTTGTCTGACAGAAGTGGAACCTGATGTGGTATACTGTTGTGTTATGCATTCTGAGCTGCTTTTCTGCTCACTACATTCGTAAAGAGTAATTATTTGAGCTACTATAAATCATCAACAATGTGTGCAGATCCTCCCTCCACACACAGGATGTTTTGTTTTTTACACCATTATGTGTAAACTCTAGAGACTGTTGTGTGCGAAATCCCAAGAGATCAGCAGTTTCTGAAATACTCAAACCATGCATCTGGTACTAATATCCATACCATAGTCAAAGTAACAGAGATCACACTTTTTCTTCATTCTGATATTTGATGCGAATATTAACTGACGCTCTTGATCTGTATCAGCAAGATTTTAGACATTGCACTGCAGCTGCATGATTGGCTGACTGAATAACTGCATGAATGTGCAGGTGTACTAGTGTTGTGTAGGTTCCCTTTGTTCTGCCAACACAGCTCTGACCGTTTTAGGCATAGACTCCACAAGACCACTGAAGGTGAGCTGTAGTATCTGGCACCAACACATTAGCAGCAGATCCTTTAAGTCCTGTAAGTCGCAAGATGGGGCCTCTATAGATCCGACGTGTTTGTTCAGAACATCCCACAGATGCTTGAGTGGATTGAGATCTGGGGAATTTGTAGGCCAAGTCAATACCTCAAACTCTTTGTCATTTTCCTGAAATCATTTCTGAACAATTTTTGCAGTGTGGCAGGGCACATTATCCTGATGAAAGAGGCCACTGCTATTAGGGAATACAGCTGCCACGAAGCAGTGTACTTGGTCCACAGCAATGTAGGTGGTAAGTGTCAAAGAAACATCCACATGAATGCCAGGACCCAAGGTTTCCAAGCAGAACATTGTCCAGAGCATCACACTGCCTCTGTTGGCTTGTCTTCTTCCCATAGTGCATCCCGGTGCTCTCTCTTCCCCAGGTAAGAAACACACACACATGTCCACATGATGTAAAAGAAAATGTGATTCATCAGACCAGGCCATCTTCTTCCATTGCTCCATGCTCCAGTTGTGATGCTCATGTGCCCATTATAGGAGCTTTTGGTGGTGGACAGGGGTCAGCATAGGTACTCTGACCAGTCTGCAGTTAGGTAACCCAATATGCAGCAAGCTGCGATGCACTGTGTACTGACATCTTTCTATCATAGCCAGCATTAACTTTTTCAGCAGTTTGTGCTACAGTAATGCGTCTGTGGGATCAGACCAGATGGGCTAGCCTTCGCTCCCCTTCATTCAGGTACTTTTGATAGGTGCTAATTTCTGCACAAAAGGAACACCCCACAAGACCTTTGGAGATGCCGCTAAGATGAAATGCCAGGCTGGTCTGTGCAGATGGTAGCCTTAAACTCAGGTGGTGCAAATGGCAAAATTTATACTACTGGAAAAGTTAGCAAATAATGCCCTTAGAAGACAATGGATATTTAGAGACTTTTTTTTTTTTGAGGGGGGCGATGAAAGAAGATTAGCAGCTCTCCCAACACCTTCACTCTCTTCACAACCTTTTCTTCTATTCTCTGTCCCCCTCCTTCACTTTTTAGTACCTTTCTCATTGCAGATGACTTTGCCACTTTCATTTCCAACTACAGTGAGGGGAAAAAAGTATTTGATCCCCTGCTGATTTTGTACGTTTGCCCACTGACAAAGAAATGATCATTCTATAATTTTAATGGTAGATTTATTTGAACAGTGATAGACAGAATAACAACAAAAAAATCCAGAAAAACGCATGTCAAAAATGTTATAAATTTGATTTGCATTTTAATGAGGGAAATAAGTATTTGACCCCTCTGCAAAACATGACTTAGTACTTGATGGCAAAACCCTTGTTGGCAATCACAGATGTCAGACGTTTCTTGTAGTTGGCCACCAGGTTTGCACACATCTCAGGAGGGATTTTGTCCCACTCCTCTTTGCAGATCTTCTCCAAGTCATTAAGGTTTCGAGGCTGACGTTTGGCAACTCGAACCTTCAGCTCCCTCCACAGATTTTCTACGTGATTAAGGTCTGGAGACTGGCTAGGCCACTCCAGGACCTTAATGAGCTTCTTCTTGAGCCACTTCTTTGTTGCCTTGGCCGTGTGTTTTGGGTCATTGTCATGCTGGAATACCCATCCATGACCTATTTTCAATGCCCTGGCTGAGGGATTAGGTTCTCACCCAAGATTTGAAGGTACATGGCCCCGTCCATCGTCCCTTTGATGTGGTGAAGTTGTCCTGTCCCCTTAGCAGAAAAACACCCCCAAAGCATAATGTTTCCACCTCCATGTTTGACGGTGGAGATGGTGTTCTTGGGGTCATAGGCAGCATTCCTCCTCCTCCAAACACGGTGAGTTGAGTTGATGGCAAAGAGCTCCATTTTGGTCTCGTCTGACCACAAGATTTTCATCCGGTTGTCCTCTGAATCATTCAGATGTTCATTGGCAAACTTCAGACGGGCATGTATATGTGCTTTCTTGAGCAGGGGGACCTTGCGGGCGCTGCAGGATTTCAGTCCTTCACGGCGTAGTGTGTTACCAATTGTTTTCTTGGTGACTATGGTCCCAGCTGCCTTGAGATCATTGACAAGATCCTCTGGTGTAGTTCTGGGCTGATTCCTCACTGTTCTCATGATCATTGCACCTCCACGAGGTGAGATCTTGCATGGAGCCCCAGGCCGAGGGAGATTGACAGTTCTTTTGTGTTTCTTCCATTTGCGAATAATCGCACCAACTGTTGTCACCTTCTCACCAAGCTGCTTGGCAATGGTCTTGTAGCCCATTCCAGACTTGTGCAGGTCTACAATCTTGTCCCTGACATCCTTGGAGAGCTCTTTGGTCTTGGCCATGGTGGAGAGTATGGAATCTGATTGATTGATTGCTTCTGTGGACAGGTGTCTTTTATACAGGTAACAAACTGAGATTAGGAGCACTCCCTTTATGAGTGTGCTCCTAATCTCAGCTCATTACCTGTATAAAAGACACCTGGGAGCCAGAAATCTTTCTGATTGCGAGGGGGTCAAATACTTATTTCCCTCATTAAAATGCAAATCAATTTATAACATTTTTGACATGCATTTTTCTGGATTTTCTTGTTGTTATTCTGTCTCTCACTGTTCAAATAAATCTACCATTAAAATTATAGACTGATCATTTCTTTGTCAGTGGACAAACGTACAAAATCAGCAGGGGATCAAATACTTTTTTTCCTCACTGTAGGTCACATCAGTCAGGGACCAATTCTCCACCCCACACAACCCATAGACAGACTCCTCCTCCAATTAACTCTCAACTGTCCTCCTTCTCATCTTTTTCAGAGACTGATGTCTCAAAACTCCTCCTCTCTAGCTGTCTGGCAACCTGTCCTATAGACCCTATCCCTTCTCACCTTCTTCAATCCATCTCTCCCACACTACTACCTGCATTCACACAGATCTTTGACACATCCCTCTCCACTGGCGCATTCTCTACCTCATTTAAGCAGGCCCCGGTTACCCCACTGTTTAAAAAAATATCACTTAACCCTGCTGCAGTTGACAACAACAGACTTGTCTCCCTCCTCCCTTTTCTGTTCAAAACCCTTGAAAGAGCGGTTTTTAAACAACTCTCCACTTTTCTCACACAGAACAACCTCCTGGACACCAATAAGTCTGGCTTCAAAAGCAGTCACTCCATGGAGACTGCTCTGCTTTCTGTCACTGAAGCCTTGTGACTAGCAAGATCAACCTTAAGATCATCAATCCTCATCCTACTCAACCTGTCCACTACCTTTGACACTGTGAATCATCAGATCCTCCTGTCAAATCTCTCCAGCCTAGGCATCTGAGGAATGGCTCTGTCTGGGTGGGATCCCATCTCTCAGACAGATCCTTCAAGGTATTGTGGTGGGGAGGGAATTCTGGGGTCGGTTCTGGGTCCACTGCTCTTTTCTATATATGCCACATCTCTGGGGGTTGTGATTGAATCTCATGGCTTCTCATATCACTTCTATGATGATGATACCCAGCTCTATTTGTCCTTCCAGCCTGATGATCCATCCATCGTGGTATGCATCTCCAACTGCCTGTCTGACATCTCAAACTGGATGAGAGATTGCCACCTTAAACTCACCTTTGCAAAAATTGAGCTTCTCATCATCCCTGTCTGCCCCTTAATCCACCACAACCTCACCATACAGCTTGGCTCAACCACACTCAAGCCAATCAGGACAGCCAGAAACCTTGGGGTGATGCGAATATTAACTGACACTCTTGATCTGTATCAGCATGATTTTAGGCATTGCACTGTGGCTGCATGATTGGCTGACTGAACCAGAAACCTTGGGGTGACTTTCAATGACAACTTGACCTTTACAAACCACATTTCAACAATTACACGATCCTGTTGATTCATTCTGTACAACATCAAGAAAATTAGACCCTATATCACTGAACAAGCTACACAGCCACTAGTGCAGGCTCTTCTTATCTCAAAACTGGACTATTGCAATGCACTGGTCTTGGGCCTCCCAGTCAGCTCTATCAAAAACCCTTCAGATGATTCAGAATGCAGCTGCACAACTTGCCTTCAACAAACCCAAAAGAACTCATGTCATACCCCTCTTCATCTCCTTCCACTGGCTTCCTGTAACTGCCTGCATCAAATTCAAGGCCTTGATGCTCACGTACAATACCTTGTCTGGAACAGCACCCCGCTACCTCAACACTCTCCTTGAGGTTTATGTACCTTCATGCAATCTGCGATCAGTTAACGACCGATACCGGGTAGTGCCTACTCAGCGAGGCAGGAGGTACCTTTCCAGAACCTTCAAACTGACTGTTCCTCAGTGGTGGAATGAACTTCCAACCTAAATCTGGATGGCAGAATCTATCACTATCTTCAAAAAACAGCTAAAGTCCCACCTCTTCTGTGAACACTTAACTAACGTGTAACGTTGACTTTTTTTTTTAATTATGCACTTACACTGGCTCTTACACCTCTAATCACTTTGGATAAAAGCGTCTGCTAAATGAATAAATGTGTAGTCGGTTCATGAGTCGATTCTATTTGCCACAGCATTTAGGCTCAATTTTAAAAAGTTTGCCCATTCCTGGTAGCAGATAAACCCTGGTAGCAGAGAAACCCTGTTGATTAGCAGTAATACTTATAATAGTAATAATAGTAATACTTTGTGTCAAATCATTTTCTTTTTATTTCACTTATATTGCGCTGGATGGATGACACTGAATTTGTGGCTCAGGTGGCAGAGCAGGTTGTCCACTAATTGTAGGATTGGCGGTTTGAGTCCCGGCCTACATGTTTCCACATGCCAAAGCATACTTGGGCAAACACTGAACCCATTTTCAAGCTAGCGCCTTGCATAGCAGGTCTGCAGCCATTGGTGTGTGAACGTGTGTGTGAATGGGTCATTGATAAACAGTGTAATGCACTTTGTAGAACCGCTAAGGTTAGGAAACCACTATATAAGTGCAGACCATTTATGAACTTTACCATTTGGACTTTCTCTCCATATTTTGGTCTTCTTAGGTACTGTGACTCTGCTCGATATGCTGCTAAATAATGTTTTTAGACATGAGTCCAACTTCTCCCTCAGAGAATTCTTTTTTGGGGCATTTTGCACTTTTTGTACTGTGAACTTAACCTTTTTATGGAATTTTGTGTGTATCAACATGTACCTGATAATTTACAGTTGATTCACATTTATCAACATACACACATGAATATGAAGAAAATCAGTGTTTATGAATGTGGCATTAATTTTTAGTTTAATTTGGCTTACACAAACATTTTTTACACAACTTATATATGTTTTATATATATATAAAACATATGTGTTATATGTAATTATTCTGTTATTATGACATTACATTGGGGAAATTTAAATTAGCTGTTACTTGATGTATTTTCAATTTAAAGAGAAAGTCTATGTTTCATGTCTTCTAAATTTGCTTCTGCTTTGACTTTCATCTGAGGGTATAAGGACAGAGCGATTCTCTAAAAACATATATAGGCTCACAGGCATCACCGACTCTGTTAATTTCCCACTTTTCACTGGTCATAATAGGAAACCAGAGGGGATTTTGCAGACAGACACAAAGCAGCTTTATTCTGACAGCTTATACAATGCCCATTAATTGCTGAGCTTTTCACATCAGAAACTCTTTGAAAACAAACTCCTATGATACCTCACATAGGAGCTCCCTGAAATGTCACACTGAAGAGCAAATGGTACCCCATGTGTATAACATCTCAGATTTATACCAGCACATTATCATGCAAACTGATGCCAGTAGATTGCCACTAACAAGGGGTGAGAGAAATAATTGATACATGTAACAATATACTAATATCAAGGGCTTAATAAAGTGTAGACCACCAGAGGCATAACTTGGCCTGGGCAATCGGGGCTGTAGCCCTGTAGATTTTTTGTTTAATCCCGAATAATTCTCCACATGAAGCTGTTTGTCACTAAGTAACTAAACATCAGTAAAAGAAGACAGCCTGTAATTTTGTCTTCTGCATTCTTCAGTGAACGGAGAAGAGACCAGTTAGAGAGGGTTTATAGGAAAATATGTGGAAATACTTGTGTCTTATTGACTGACAGTTCTCAATTCTACCAGATGCTAGCTCACACAGTCAGTTTGAGGAAAAGGTGATATACGCATTGTGGGAAACTCTCTATTCTCTATTCCCTCAGATATGTATAAGTATGTTAAGGTTATAGTTTAATCTCTGTCCCGTGAACTTTCCAGACCTGTCTGTGATGTGTACGTGCCAGTAAACATGTCATCATAGGAACTTCCTATTTTCTGCAAGCAAATATTTACCATATATGATCAAAACCTTGTGCCCTGCGATGGACTGGCACCCTGTCCAGGGTGTACCCCGCCTAGTGCCCAATGCTTCCTGGGATAGGCTCCAAGTTCCCCGTGACCCTGAAAAGAAGTAAGCGGTAGAGGATGGATGGATGGATCAAAACCTATTGCACTTCCCTATCTGGCCTAAGATGTTTTTCGTGTACACGGCCAGACATTTTAACTGCCACATTATTTCCACACAGCAGTAGGCCTACCCCAGCTATTTGTACCTCTGTATATGTATATAAACCTTTGTTATTGTACAATAAATCAGAAGTCTCTCTGAACTGCTCCGGTTGCCAGTGTGTTCATTTAGACTCTCTCCAGGCCCGTATACGCTCAGAGGCAAACCACATCCGCGCGGTAGCATAGAGAAGAGAAACGTTCCACTCTTAACAAAGAACGGCTAAAGGCTGACGGAGGAAAGGTGAAGATAAGGCTGTTATTTGCTTTATCCTAACACACATTTAAAAAAAAAAAAAAAAAAAAAGTCAATAGGTTAAACTGAAACACTAACATCCTCGCATGCTGAGCAGGAAAAGGTGTGTAAGTGTCTATATGACTTCATGAACATGTATAAGTTACGTGACCGTGGTATGAGCAGAGAATAATGATGGATAACGTACTTTGTATGGCACTGTAGCAGCTAAACCCATACAGTGATCGCTTAGTTGTGCCTCCTATTGGCAAGCAACAGCAAAATAGCCTTGTCTCCTGTTAGATAGCCAAAAAGTTTTACATTTTATCGGTCTGGTAGTCCTGCAAACAGTGATAAAACCTGAGGTAAGTTTTACAACCGCAATTCCAAAAAAGTTGGGATGCTGTGTAAAATGTAAATAAAAACAATGCAATGCTTTGCAAATCTCATAAACCTATCTGTTATTCCCAATAGAACATAGAAAACATATCAAATGTTTAAACTGAGTAAATCTACCATTTTAAGAAAAAAAAAAGGTAATTTTGAATGTGCAGATCTGAACAGGTCTCAAAAAAGTTGGGACAAGGGCAACTTTTCCAGCCTTCTGTTGGGCCCGCTCCAACTTTTTTGAGACATGTTGCAACCATCAAATTATCAAAATTTTTCCTTAAAATGGTACATTTCAAAATTCAATGTTCTGGTCAGTGTTGATGTATGGCTACTGCTTTGCGTCATAAAGTTTTAACTTGCATCTATGGATGCAACGGTGAATGGTTTAGACTGACAAAGGTTTATCAAAGTGTTCCTGAGCCCATGTCAGGATATCCATTACAGACTCATGACGGTTTTTAAGAGAGTGATGTCTAAGGGATCAGAGATCATGCACATTCAGAAGTGGTTTTCGGCCTTGCCCTTTACGCACCAAGATTTGACTGGATTCCTTGAATATTTTAATTATATTGTGCACTGTAGAAGGTGAAATGCTCCAAATCCTACTGGTTTGTCTCTGGGGAATGTTGTTCTCAAAGTGTTGGATTATTCGTTGACGCATTTGTTGGCAGATTGGCGAGCCTCGACCCATCCTTGCTCTTGAAGGACTAGGCCTTTTGTAGAGGCTCCGTATATACTATGATTAGATGATTGCCTCACTTGTTTCACATCACCTTCTTATTTCAACTTGTCACTTCGCTATTAGTCCTAAATTGCCCCCCACCCCACCCCCACCCGTTGCATGCATCAATTTCAAAATAAACATTTATCTTCAAAAAACTACGCAGTTGATTATGTAAAACATCAAATACCTTGTTTTTATATGATTTTTGTTTAAATACAAGTCGAAGTACATTTACAAATCACTCCTCTTTGGTTTTTATAAGCATTTTCCATACTGTCCCAATTTTTTCAGAATTGAGGTTATATGTTTTTAGCAGTATATACAGTATGTGCAAAAGTCTTGAAAAATAATTCAAATTAAATGTTTCTACATACAATTTTTTTTATTTTATTTTATAAAGAGCCATAAGCTGTAATAAACTAGTCAATAGTTTGTGTGACATCTTTTAAAATGTATCAGTAGTCTTAAGCACACTTTGTGCAGTTTTATGAGGAAACTAGTCTTGTAAAATTAATTTGCTGTTGTCTTATTTGTTGACTGTTATAAAACAGTTAGTTCCAATCCACTAATCTGATTAATCAAGTGGTGTTTCAAGAGTGTTTATATTTAGTACACCCACACTGAAATGTTTCACTGTGTGTATCACTCTACTTGCCCATGTTTGCCTTTTAAAATTCCACTTCCTATTTTGAAATGGTTACTACAGTAGTGTTGGTGTCATCATCAGTGGATATGGTAAATGATACTTTTCAGGAATATAGCATTTGACTTAAAATATGAAAGATCATCTGATGAAGATGAAAAGGAAAAAGGACGCCAGTTTCACCGAAAGCACCTTTAACGGGTATGTACAATCAGTGTCAGCAAGCATGCTAACCACTAAGCCACTCTGCTCCCCGTGAAACAATCAGTGAATGCAATGATTTTCACAGGACAGCTGCCCCAACCATCATGGATCCCTGTCCATACTTAACAGTGTTAGCGGCAGTGATAGCTTAAGACTTCGAATTGGAAGGTCATCAGTACAAGTCCCAATACTGTCAACCTGCTGGGCCCTTGAGCAAGGCCTTTAATCCTCAGTTCTCAGTTGTATACATTAGATAAATGTAAGTTGCTCTGGATAAAGGTGTCTGCAAAATGCCATACATGTAACAGCAGACAGTGTAGATTGAAGGCTTAATTTGCTTTTCTCCTAACAGAAATCTGTTCAAATGTAGCATGTAGGGTGAATGTAAACTCATCAGACTATGTAAATTTTCTCTATTGCTCAGGGGTCCGGGATTTATGTCCAAGTTATGCTTCTTTAAACACTGCCCTTTGCTACAAATGGTTTCTGAATGGCAGCCCTGGCATGAATTTCAACTTTGTGAAGCTCATGATACACAGTTTTGTTTTTGTTTTGTTTTTTTGAGACTGGCTTAGTTTTTGAGGCTGTCCTTTTCTGTAGTGTCTGTCTATCCCTGTTAGTCAGCTTTTGACTTGCAACCACTATTTCATTTTGTTGATGCCTTTAGTCCATGTTTGACATACGCTGCCTTGATGAAACATTAAATAATTTAGAAGTTTTTGTGACTGTTGCAATTCAGGCATCCACTATGTGGCCACTTTGAAACTCTGTTAGCTGCCTCATGTTGCTTTGAAATCTCACATATCAAAGTGCCAACTCTCAGAACTCTTTTATGGCTGTAACATACTGTTCGTCAGACTAATATAATTCACCTGTGCTGGTGGGTTTGTAACTGTGATTTAGTCACTTCAAAGTCAAAGCGCTGTTTCATGTGGCATTTACTTTTTCCATCCCCTGTATATTGTGTACAGTTATGCAAATGTCTGGCACCCTGGAAAAACCATGGTGAATTGTATCTACAATTTTCTACTATATATAGATCTAAAAATTACATGTTTTCCTGAATTGAGATGTTTCTCTTTTGCATCTATCTCAAGCTCAAATAAAGTGGTAAAGCTTTTTAATGGTAAAACCACCAAAAGTGAAAAAAGGAGGAAATCACATTTGAATATACCTCCAATTCCAATAAAAGACACTCCAACTAATTCTACATCTATAACATAATCTACTTGCGGAAAAACATTACTGACAAATTTTAAGGAACTGTAAATTTACCTGGGAAAATTCGTTCTCACTTTGATTAACAGCATCATCCACATCAGTGGGGAAATATTAACTGATTAATTCAGTCAGTTCTGCTCTGTTCTGTTGACTGGAGGCCTGCAATGCCAATCAATCATTCCTTATCTTAAATTTGGTTGACTAGCCAAAACATTCTGGTGTCTGAAGTTTGTTTTTTAGTTTTAGGTGCAGTTAAGCTAAAGTAGCTTACGAAATAAGACAAGGTTATTGTCAGCATTTTAAACAGTGTGAATATTGAATGTCTATCGTCACACACTTGCCTTAAACTATGTCTAGTTGTTAAGTAAGCACAAATAGACTTGCCTTTCTGCCTATAAAAATGAACAAAAGTCTTGTAGCTAAAACACCTTGAGCTCAGAATCACTTTATCAGCAAATATTTTACCATCATTCCACAATTTTTTTAAGCTGTCAAACATGGGGCTTCATATATCTTATTACCGAATTACCTAGTTGTGAGAAAAGTGTATAATGTATCTGTGAGGAAAATATTTTGCATGATGTCCCAATTTCTGAGGGCTCCCATGATGAAGTACAGGATCTCAAGCAATACCTTTCTCCACATTTCATACTCTCAGATAATCAGGAATCTGGAAGAATGCAACTGGGAATTTGTGACATTAGTATTATAAGGGTCTATCTGTCCTTCATTCTTAACCAAGATTGAACTTTATAATACTATGCCTACAACCTGGTGACCTTGAAATTGTGCAGGGGGATCCCAGGGCAAGTATTGAGAATCTTGAAAACCGGAATTAGGCTATGAGGTATGGTAGCAGATCTGCACTATCTGCAACTGCAGTCCTGACATTTGTTTAATTCAGTTTAATGTACATCCTGTAAATTATTTAAACCATTGCGATATCAGATATATCATCACTGGTTCAGTGCATAATGTTCTAGACTTCTGATCCAGTTAACTGACAATTTAATTGATTTTTTATTATTTTTTTTAAATGGTGGTAAACCATCAAGCGAATTGGATTGGTTAAGATATTCAGCTTGTGTGTGTTCCTGCATCAATAATGCCCATGCAGCAATAGCAAGAACTTATTTTCTTATGTGAAGTATAAATTATTTATAGCACATGCAAGAGACTGACCTTCATGTTATCCCGTTAACCCTGGTTACCTAAATACTTAAATAGACACTCACAAAACCGTTCACATACTTGCTGATGACAGTTTACAAATCCAAAATTTACACCTGGAAAGTTCTACAATCATTTATGTACCTTAATTTCAAATGACCTTCTGTGTAATTTAAATCTGATTTTTAAAAACATATTCATTTTAATGTCAGTTTGAGAAATTCAGAAATGTTTTGTGTTGAAAAAAGACTAGCTACAGGGCAAGTGACATTACAGGAGAGTTTTGACAGAATTTCATAGATTTTTCATTTTATTCACCCTCTCTGGTCTGGTTTGCAAACTGGTCACATCGGCTTGTTTAAAAAAAGGTGATAATGAAAACAGACGATTTAAAGACAAATGGGTAGAGAAGTATGTGTTGGTTCTTGTCGCACCATATTGAAATAGATGTGTCTCGTGTATACAGAGCCTGGAGCTTGCTCCACTGCTACACCAAAAGTTCACTTCAAATCGTCTAATTTCTCACCATAAAATAATCATTAATGCTCAAGCATTGAAAGGCAACAGTTGTCATTATTCAGTCATGTTATTTTTTATCTGGATTTTTCTAAGCAAGGAATTGTGTGTAAATGGACTACTTCTGCACTACTTTATGTATTTGTCATGTTAGTGTTACTAATACAATTCTACACCATAATGCTGGTGTTACTAGATTGTTGTATTTTTTTTTTTACTGTTTCTGGTATTGATACTTCTAAGGGATCAATTTTTTGGAATTTAGGCTTTAGGAATGTAACCATTATTAGAAAGTTCTTAATAAAAAAGATTATTCCCATGGCTCCCATGTACTACACAGCTGTTAACTTTGCACCGAGATGAATCTACACACATGTAGCTTCTCCATTATTCATTTACCTGCTCCTCTACATCCCACAGTCTGTTTTAAACATAGCTGTTCCTCTGAGTGGCGCTGCTCCTGCCGCAATGTGCTATTTCCATCATCATTCCACCCTCCCACCGCCTGGCTGCTCGTGGTTGCCATGACACGTCGCCATAAACACACAGGCTTAGAATACAAATATGAAGGAGAGGCAGATAGGGCTAGCTGCACAGTGCGAAGGAAGTAAAGGCAGACCTGTGAAGTTCTCTGATCTCTGTGAAATATGGAATGACCATTTTAAATCCTGTGTGATTTTATGCTAATGCTTTTCTGTGGAACTTTCTTCAAGCCTCTGAATATAGTACAAGTGAATAATTTGTCGGAATAAACTGATCAGTTGCTCCCTAACACCACCACAATTCCTCTCTTACTCCAAGCTGGACAGCATAGTTCAGATGATATGTCAATCACAATGCTTGATTTACATTATTCAGTTTTTTTTTAAATTCATGCTATTTATCCCCCACACCCCCATAAATAATGAAGAAATATAATGGACTCAGATTGAAACACAAGCAGGATAACTGTCAAGAAGCAGAATTGAACCTATTTTTGCCAGCCAAATCAATGAATAAGTGCATGCAGAGACATATCTCTGCCTTCACTACTCAAAATTTTAACTGCAGGTCACATCCAATGGGAGAACATGACATGGTCGGCAGGCAGGAATATCTAATCATCTCATTACCAGAATGTGTGGCAGGGTTTCTGGAAGGATTCGTGGGCTAAAAAATATACTCCTCTGTCCAAAAACTATGGCAGCCATGGATGGCATTTCTTTCTGGAAAAACATCCAGTGCAATCATCTGTCCTTTTCTGCTTGAAGATACTTGAGCTTGATACTTGAAGATAACTTTGGGGAAATATTCCTTTATTCACAGAACAATTATATCACTTTCTAGGAAGACACATATCAACAAAGTACTTTCAAATATGAGGTTGCAAGATATTTTATTTTCTTCTCTTCCCCAGCTTCTGACTGACTTTAATATGTTACCTCACAAATTTTATTTACACAGTAATGTACCGTTAAGTAAAATAGCCATTTTATTCCCTACCACATTTCCACGGATGCTACAGGCAATACTTAATATTGATGCAACATCCCCTAATAGACCTTGTTTGCTTGTTACACTGTCGCTAATGTGCAATCTACTATGTGCATTTGTGAAACAAACTTCCATCTGATTCAGAAATGACCAGAATATGTGCACTTCCCATTACTTTAAACAGCCTTCTGATGTTTTCATTACAGCCTCCTGGTTGATGCATACGATCTTTAAATAAATTATGCTTTAGAGGACAGGAGGGGAGGAAAAATTCTAACAATATAAAAGAGAGAAAGATGAATTTACCGAATACACTACAAATTATTTCCCAAAGCCAATTACACAATGAGCTGTGTGCATGTCTCTGTTGTACAAAACTACAAGGATTAAATGGGCCCTGTTGGCCAAGTTTCATTACTCACTAGGACACAAGGGAACTGGCAACTATCCTGAGACTATGTTCTCTGTTACCACTCATTTTGCGTACAAGGACCCTAGCTAGGCCCGTGGTGTGAGATCTAATTGACAAAGTACAGCTTAGGTCTTTTAATGTCTTTTAATACTTAAGAGGATGAAGGAAAAGGAAAACATAGTGGGCAAGCAAGAGGATGTACAGTGCCAAACTGCCAGCATGTTTATTCAGCCCATCTGCTCAAGAGTCTAGCCAAATTTTTTGATGGATCTACAAATGCGCACCCTGTGAAAATGAAAGCATTAACTAGCAGCTGATTAGCTGCAGCGGAGATTCAGCTGTGAGTCCCAGCTATGACATGGCAGTTATGTATATGATCATGTAGCAGAGCCAAGTAACTTGGTAACTAATCAACAATCTTGCAAGACAGTTTTAGAAAAGAACTGTGAAGGACCTCATATTAGTCAAGGAAGACATTGGAGGTATTTCCTTTTCTAAACTACAAGTGGTCTCATGCAGAATGGCTTAGCTGAATAAAAAACTAATAATAATTGGCTCCAGACATTTTAGAAATTGTAAATTTAAAAGTTAGAAATTGAGACAATAAGCAATAAAGAAAAATGTGGCATTCTCGCATGGAAGGAAACATTAATCACTGTTTACTTAGTAAATCCGACTATGCTACCCTGGGGGATAACCTGGGAAATACTTCCAAATAAAGAGAACTCAATTCAACGAAATATTATATTTGGTGATTTATTTATTGAGGAAAATGATCCAATTTTACATGAGTGGCAGACCTATGTGAACCTTTGATTTCAGTATCTGGTGTGACCCCTTTGTGCAGCAATAACTGCAACTATACATTTCCAATTACTGATGATCAGTACTGCACATCGACTTAGAGGAATTTTAGCCCATTCCTCAGTACAGAACAGTATCAACCCTGGGATGTTGGTGGGTTTACTCACATGAACTGCTTGTTTCAGGGCCTTCCACATCATTTCTATTGGATTAAAGTCAGGACTTTCCATTCCAAAAAATTAACTTTATTCTTCTTTACCCATTCTTTGGTCGAATGGCTTGTGTGCTTAGGTTCATAGTCTTGCTGCATGACCAACTTTATCTGGAGATTCAGTTCATGGACAGATATCCTAAAATTTTCCTTTGGAATTTGCTGGTATAATTCAGAATTCATTGCTCCATCAGTGATGGAATGCCTTCCAAACCCAGACACAGCAAAATAGCCCCAAACCATAATACTAACACCACCATGTTTCACAGATGGGATAAGGTTCCTATGCTGCAATGCAGTATTTTTCCTTTCTCCAAACATAACCTTTCTTTTTTTAACCCAAAAATTATATATTGGTCTCGTCAATCCACAAAACATTTTCCCAATAGCCTGCCGGCTTTTCCATGTGATCTTTAACAAACTGCAGATGGGCAGCAATGTTCTTTTTGGAGAGCCGTGTCTTTTCCTTGCAACCCTGCAATGTACAATATTTTGTTCAGTGTCCTCCTGATAGTGGACTCATGGACATTAAAATTAGCAAATGTGAGAGAGGCTTTTAGGTGCTTAGATGTTATTCTGGTTTCCTTTGTGACCCCACAGACTATTACATGTCTTGCTCTTGGAATAATCCTTGTTGGTCGAGCACTCCTGGGGAGGGTAACAATGGCTTTAAGTTTCCTCCATTTGTACCCAATCTGTCTGACTGTGGATTGTGAATTTATCAAGCCTTATGAGTATCAACATCTCTTTTTTTGTTCTTAGGTCCTCATGCATTTCATTTGTTCATGCCATGATGCACTTCCAAAAAGATTTGTTGTGAAGATCAGCCTTTGATAAATCCCTGTTCTTTAAATAAACCTGGGTCTTCACTCACACCTGATTGTCACCCCACCTTCAAATTAAACTGCTAATCCTAGAGGTTCACATACATTTACCACTCAGTTATGTAATATTGGATCACATTCCTCAATAAATAAAAATACCAATTATAATATTTTTGCTCATTTGTTTAATTGGGTTCTCTTTGTCTACCTTTATCCATTAATGGATGTACGTATCTGCATATAGGATTAATTAGATCACTATCACTAAACTGGGATGTGAGCACAAACATATAATCTGGAGAAATAATTAATACACATGATTACCAGCATGTGTCCATCAAGCAGATAAATAACATTTAATAATAATAATATATAACCACATATGGTCACTCCATATTAATCAGTGTGTAAATTTGGAAAGGATAATCAGTCTGTCTAAGAATGAATAGCTAAATAAATTCCAAATCCAAAAATATCAGCAGGGTGCTGTAATGTCAAAATATTAAGATTCATTACTTATTATTTCATAATAAAACCATTATATGTGCAGATTTAGTTAATAAAAGAGAGTTCAGTGAATCTGTGAGAGTGATGAATCTGCATTGGCCAAGGAGATGATGCTGGAACTTGATGATATGGGGTTGCATGTCAGGTAAAGGACCAGGGGAGACCTCAACAGTCAATGCACAGGTGTATGCTGAAATTTTGGAAATTTTCTCATTCCATCGATAGAAAATAGATTTGGTGATGATGAAGTAATTTTTCATTATGATAATGCATCTTGTCACAGAATAAAGAGTGTTAAAGCTTTTCTTCAGGAAAGGCATATCAACTCAATGACATGGCCAACAAACAGTCGGGTCCATGACAAGGTTCCATCCTGCAAAGCTGGTCTGTCAACCGCTATTCGAGAGAGTTGTAACCAGCTTGATGGAGAATATTTTGTTTTTCATTAGTGAAGTCCCTGCTTCAAATAATTCAGGTCCTCATAAAAGCCAGAGAAGGAGCAAAAAAGTACCACAAAGTACTAATTATGATTTTTTTTTTGTTGAAGATTCCATAATGTTTTCCTCAACATTGAGTGATTCCATAATCTACCTGAGCTAGAAAAAAATATGCCATTAATTAAATTTCATAATTTTTAACAGGGGTTGTGCATACGTTGGACCCATGTTATGTAACTAATAGCTAAAAACTACTGATGACAACTAATTGATGTTGAGCTACCATAACTCAACATTCAGATATGCATGAGTAGCAGCCCTTTTCTTTTGCCAGACTCAGGGATCCTTCATGGGTTCTTTAATAGTCTTTTTTTTTTTTTTTTTTAAATCACAATTTTACCAAATTAAATGGCAACAATCAACAAAATATCATTTGGATTGTGCTCCAATACAGCATGCTGCAACATCCACATGGAATTAAACTGCAATCTTGAATATATTTACATTTAAATGTATACATTTGTCAGACTTTTATCCAAAGTTACAAGTGAAATGGAATTCAATCCAAGCACAGAGCTGAACAGTTAACTTGGCAGTCCTAGAGCTTTACTTCATATCCAGTTAGCAGTGCAAATCCACTGCCCTGAAAAAATCTACAAGTGAGGCAGAATACAGTCCAGGAATATAGCTGAGGCTTGCAGGTTAAGGGCTTTATGGACCCTGCAGTAGTTCACTGAATGACAGGACTGTAACCGCAAAGAAACCACTGTCCATGTGAATTCACTGATACCTGTGCCACAGAGGCAGCAGTGGCTCATGACCAGAGATTTTGGTGGAGCAGGACGACATCAGTAATCACATTAAAGAAAAATTAAGTGGAGAGGTTATGACACTTGACTTTCGAATTTTCACTCGAATTTTTAGAGTAACCTCATAATAGGCAGTTGATAAATACAATCATCCAGCATACAGTCTAGTGGTTCAGAATTTCCAGCCCAACCACATCTCAAAAACCCCACAAAACACCTGAAACTAGTCTCAACAAATTCAGCCATTGAAAAAAGGAGACACATTTTCTTCTTTTTCTCAGCCTTTGAAGACACATTTCTATAATTGCCCATGCCCTCTCCAAATCTTTGCAATACAGTCATGCGAAAAAATAAGTACACCCCACGGAAATTATTTATATATATATATATATATATTACTATATATATAGTACTAGCTTCTGAGACCAAGGGTGTAGAAGAATATAACATCTATTGATATTTCTGTTGAATAAATGATTGAAAAAGCTATTTTACCTTGATTGAAAAAGCTATTTTTTCCTTTATAACATTTAATTCTGATTATTTGCTACAAAACAACAACAAAAAATCTCATGGCGGTTCCAGAGTATTTTTTAAACTAGAGTAATTGGCATAAAAATATGTCATGTTCTTTCCAAATCTTTCTTTAACTGCCCTGTCAGCTGCTCCTGTCTCCTAAGATGTTTATGTGAGCACAAAAATATCTAAGGAAATAACGAATACATGTTCAAAATTATTACCAGCATGTGTCCATCAAACAGATAAATAATAGTTTGAAAAATGAGATAACCATAAAAATGTTACTAATTAATTAATTAACAAATTATTTAATTGGAAACACATAATTAATCAATACATTTGCAAGAGATTTTTTTCTTGTTTTTGCAAGAACAATTAGACTGTTTAAGAATGAATAACTACATAGATTCCAAATCCCAGAATATCAGCTGTGATGTCAAAACATTAAGAGCCAGTAGTGAATATTTCATAACAAAACAATTAAATGAACAGATTGAAATTACATTCAACTGAGCTAAAAAATTGTTATTATTATTATTATTATTATTATTAAACAACTAAATCATTCTCACTCATAAGAATACCATTTTTTTTTTTAAATTATCTTGCTCAAAATCTTTTGTTGGATTTGTAAATATTATCCTATATAGAACAGTTCTCAAACTGGGGGCTGTGGCCTGGAGGGCTGCCAGATGATGCCAGGGGGGCCGCAATTAATTTTACCTGTGCGTAAGTCAGGATTGTCAACCTTTAAACTATGAAGTACATAAAAAAATAAGAAATGTTAATAAATTAAATAAATTATACACAGCACACTAAGACACAAACCAAACAGAGACATACATCGATACACTAGTGTACTGTTTTTTTATATATATATATATATATATATATATATATATATATATATATATATATATATATATATATATATATATATATATATAATTTTAGAGATGCACCGAAGATCAGGGCCGATTATATCCTGTCAATCAAAAGAGGGCGGGAAAACTTTGATTTCGTGCTGTGTGTAAAGATAATGTCTCTTGTGTCGAATGATGACAAAACTGTAGTTTGTAAGCTCTGCACTGCTAAATTTTACACCGGAAGTGAGCAGCAGTCAAGTGGGAGTTTTGGCATCGAGTCTAATTTTTTTTTTTTTTTTCCCTCGGCACTGCTCGAGCTGAATTAAAGGGCCACTACACCGTTTAAAGATTTAAATGAAGATGAGTTGACAAAAAGTTATATATTGCACAGAAAAAATATATTTGTAGAGTTGTATATTTCATATCCAGTTAATGGTAATATATGAAAAAGTTTATATTACATATTACCAGTTTGATGTTCAGTGATGAAGAAGAAATGCTTTTGTTTGTGGTGAGTGAATGTGAAGCCTAACAGGAGTTTTTTTTTTTTTTTTTTTAGAATTTTCAATGTTAATATGAATTAATAACATTCAATAAGTTAAGAAATCTTAATTTAATCTTCAGAATTTATAATGCGTTAATGTTAATTTGAGTAATGTGTTTTCTGTTTATGAGACCAGTTACAGTTGAAATGGAGAGAATAAAGTTTTTATTTGCATTTCTTTCAGAAATCTTTTAAATTAATTATTATTAATTTATAAGAAGGCATAAAAGGCAGAACTATCAGTACCAGTTATTTGCCGAGATCATTCTGACTAATCAGTTATCGGTATCGACTGAGAAATTTTGTATCGGTGCATCTCTAACACACACACACACACACACACACACACACACACACACACACACACACACACACACACACACACACACACACACACGTATACACACACACACACACACACACACACACACACACACACACACACACATATTCTGCATCAGTTGTATGTTTAATATTTTATTTTTTACTAAGTTACATGCTTTCATTCTATTCCATGCAGTATGTACTGTAACTGTCTATTATCTTTGGAAAATAAATTCAATCTGCCTACTATGAAAAATGTCAGAGAACAGTCTTATCAAATTATTTTTTTTAACCAAATAAAATTTAAATGCAAAAAAGTCTGGAAAAATAGAACAGATAGAATGATATAGAATATGTAGCTTAAGTTTCAATGCTAGGCCACCTAAGCTGAACTTGTGCACTTATGTCCAATTTCCCCCCTTTACGCCTCTAGACAACATGAAACTAATTGAATTTGCAGTTCCCAAAGTCAAAGTGATTTTAGATCTTGTTAAAAGTTCAATTACGGCTTATCCATAATGGTTTAGATTAGAATCAAATTGATCTAACTTCATTTCGAGTAAGATGTATATGTGTAGAAAATGGGATGGTACTTATTTGATGCATCAGTCAATGTGAAATGTAGAATGCTTAATGCAAGACTTCATGGAGCGTGTTTATGTCTTCTCTCCCTCATGAGTTCAGTATAGTAAATGATATTAAACCAGGTCTAATTTAAAGCTGTTCAGCATATATAGTTGAATATATTAGTGTGTTTAGTTGGCTAAACACACTAAAAATATGGCTAATGACATCCAAAAAAAAGTCTTGTCAGTGTCATTCTGCACAGATATATATTTTCCTTTGTGTATTGTTACATATATAGTGGATATGAAAAGTCTACACACCCCTGTTAAAACACCCCTGGTTTTGTAGTCTAAAAACAAACAAATAAAATCAATCAATCATGTCAGATAATTTTCCACCTTTGATAAGCTATAACACCCAACAAAATTTAAGTGAAATACAAATAGACAAATTTTAGAGGGGAAAAAAATCTTCTACAGTGCCCTCCACTAATATTGGCACCCTTGGTAAATATGAGCAAAGAAGGCTGTGAAAAATTGTTTCTATCGTTTAACCTTTTGATCTTTTGGTTATAAAAAAATCACAAAAATACTCTGTTCTCATAGATATCAAACAATTGCAAACACAACACAGTTGTTTTAAATATAGGCTATGTGTGCCACAATTATTGGCACCCTTTTAGTCAATACTTTGTGCTAGATCAGGCAATCGGCAAACGGGAATAAGGCAGGCAAAGCAAAAGGACAAAACGAGAAAATAGACACAGGATCAAACCACTAGAACCACTAGACCCATGAACACAGGACAAAATCTTGGTACGTAGAAAATACTCACAATACTTACAGACAGAGGGGTTGAAATAACGGAATCAAGGGGGAAACACACCGACACATTAAGAGACAACCAATGACATAACAGGGGTGGAGACATGACATGAACCATAACAAACACATGTGTCAAAAGTAAACAAAGTCAATGTCACTGAACCTGGAAGTGTGCGCTGTCGCGCCTCGTGCTTCAGAGCACGCTGCCACATAGTGAGCAGAGAAAGGTATCAGCTGACAAAAAATAACATTTGAGATCACTGGAGAGATGACTTTATATCAGCAGATTAAATGGAAATGTATTCTGCATTTTGTTCTGCACCTTTTTCATGGCTCTTTTTTATCTCCTTAAATTGCACAGGGGCCCAGTATTCCCACAAGAGAGAAATGTTTCAACTTCAAAAATCCCATTCTACCAAATCTCTTTAATGCACACACTGCAGAAGGGGAGCTGCTTGTTATAACAGTGTCATGAGAGAGACTGTGAGAGTTCTAGCTAGATTTAAAATTTTTTAAAAAAAAAGGAGAAGTAGAAAAGAAGGCTGTGAGATGTTAGGGAAAAGCTATGCTTTTTTTTTTAAGACTGAACTGTTCCCAGAGGAACTATCCTTCCATCATAACCCTGTTTGACCTTCACTCACTTTAAACCCAAAATATATTTTTCTGGGGTCTACAATATCTAAAACATTAGCTGTCTATCACATATATATGTGTCTTATGATATACTTGCTCTTGATGTTTGATGAATTTGCTAAACCACACAGCTTTTAAATCACCCAATGAAGGTCATGAAAATAGAGCACAGGAGCAAATTGAATCGATCCATATACCTGATCAGTTCTTCAGTTGATAGATGACCTAGCACAAAAGCTGGCACAGCAATCTGTTTCTGGGGATAAATGGGAAAGAGAAGTATAAACCAAACTTGTTAAGTGATATGGAACTTTCACATGGCCCTGCTTTTGATTTTCGCTTTTAGGACATCTTTTTAACTGTTAGCCTTGGAATTTTCTTTGGGATTATCAATAAAAGGGGAATGAAATATCAAATAAAGAGAAATTACCTACCTAGTACAGTTCTAATGAATTAGAGTGCTACTGTTACAAATGAACCACGAGTAACACTTTAGACTCAAAAAACTTCAGTGGTCAGTTGCAACGTACTGCATCTGTTAATGTTGAGTTGGTGTGAGCTATAATTCACCACAGTATAAAGACCGTTGTTGGAGAAAATAGCTTTTCAGGTACCTTTAAACGAGTTGCAACATGAAACTGCTAAAGCAAAACAATAGCAGTGTTTAGTAAATTTTGTTCTTGGCTGAAAAGTCAAAATTAATGCAATAATAAAAAGCAAATCTCCCCACCAGCACTACAACCTTGACTAAACTATGGATCAGAATAACAACACACTGCAAAGGGCTCTGTTAAAATGCTTGTTTTCATCCAAGAGTAACAACAATGAAGCACTCTTGTTTGTGCCCTACAGTGATGTTCATTGGTAAACTGTACAGGAACATCATTTTTGCTGTTAGCTCTGCAGTCCAGCAAATTGGATTTGTAGTATAACATTAAAGTTCATTGTAGAATGTCAAATTTTGAAAGAATTAGCATCAATAATGGGTGACCAATTTAGATATAGTTACTTACTTCTGTACTGACAAAGTAAATATACTGTAAGACATTGCTACATGTAGATAACTAGCCATTAAGGTTTTGTCAGCATAGTAATTTCATATTGTCACGAATCGTGACGGAGCAGAGATAGGACGGATGCAAGTGCTGCATGAACAGTTGTTTATTTGAAAGACAGACAGGCAGACAAATCCAAAACGTGATCCAAAACGTAATCCACAAACATGCAAGAGGTCAGGCGATTGGCAAACAGGCATACACAGGGCAAGGCAGGAATCTAGGTCGATAAACAAAACAAGAAACAAACTATGACGAGGGACTGGAAGCGGACAATCCAGCGCGAACTTACTCTAAACATGGACCGTGACTATGAATACGCTACAAACTCAACTCAACTCAACTCAACTCAACTCAACTCAACTCAACTCAACTCAACTCAACTCTAAAATACTACTCTTCCGCATCGTGTGCTGGGAGGCGCGCGGTATATATGCGAACATAATCAGCGTCTAAACTGATAGCAGCTGAGAGCAATACAGACCCATGTGAAATCCCAGCCAATGACAGAACAGGGAGGAGACATGACAGAAACATAAACAAAACACACGTGTCCAGATGTCATTACGGTCAACAACGGAAAAGCAGGTGCTCGCGCATTCGCGCTTAGAGCACGCTGCTTAAAGGGGGAATCGTGACACATATAAATTATTACACTTACCAAAGAATTAAAGGAAACCAGGTTGCTTTGTTGCTCTTTGGGTCATTGTGGATCAGTACAAAGTTATTCTGACTGATTATTGTTACTCTATAATAAGCCTATGATTTATCCTGGACATTTCTATCCTGATGAGAGTGGTTACTTTCCAGATAAACTTGCCCCTATCATAGAGCATAAGTGGGCCAAAACCATGCCAGCAAAATGCACACCCACAGCGCAACAGGGCCAGCACATATCCACTTCAGATTTACACAAATAATGTTGTTTGACATTGTATTTTGTACTTAGTATGTATTCATAAGCATAAAAAATAATAATAGCAAAAACTTATTCAGACACTATATTAAATAAATCAAGTTCAAGATAGCTTGCGCTTGGTGTCATTATAAATGGCATTGCCATTGGTTGGGAAGATTTCCGGCAAGAAATAGCAATAAGAACAAGCATCTTAAAGTTCTCAGGGACAACATTATTAAACAATACTTGAATGGGAAAAGTTACAGAGCCAAGAACGCAAAGACTTAAACATCCTTGTCAGTACAACTGGTTCAATCATATGCAGGTGCAAAGTTTGTAGAACCACAACTAATCAACTAATACTTTTTATATTAATACCCCCTATCAATTGTGTTTTTGAAACATATCTGTGCTTATGAAGACACTTTTTGTGTACATATTTATAAGTACAATAAAGTCATGATGTTGTGTAAATGTGAAGTGTATATACAGTACTGTGCTAATCTAATACTACTAAACTAATCTCAGATAGAGTTAGTGCATTTTTATATGGAAAAGAGCTGCAAGTTTTACTGAGCATCTTGCAGAAACAGCCACAGTTCTTCTGGAGACTTTGACTGTTGCTCTTGCTTCTTATTTCTGCTGCAAAATCCAGCAGCCTTCATTATGTTTTTTGTCTGAAAAGTATCTCTTACCACTTAATATGCTGTGGTAACATTTAATTATGCTGCGGTAACATTTAATTTTGTGCTGGAAAACTAACTAACTAACTAATCTAAAATGTTTTTGTACTGACCCAATAATGTAGAAGTCATAAAATATAAATCTATAACAAAGTTTGTACTAGAAAAATAGGGTGCCTAAGACTTTTACACAGTACTGTATATGTTTTTGTTATTTAAAAAAATGTATTTCCCCTATCTGTATCTGTACTACCCACAAATTAAAATGGGCATTATGTGCTCAAATCAAATGGTTGAGGTTCGCTGCCAATCAAATGTGCAAAAGAATAAGAAGAACAAACATTTATGTATTTAATAATTATTTTTACATTATAAATAGAAAACAGGGAATTGCAGCATCTCTGTAAATAACATAATTTGTTCATGAATAATATTAACTTTTCTTCTTTCTTCTCTCTCTCTCTCTCTCTCTCTCTCTCCCTCTCTCTCTCTCTCTCTCTCTCTCTCTCTCTATATATATATATATATATATATATATATATATATATATATATATATATATATATATATATATATATATACAGTGGGGGTAATAAGTATTGGGCACGTCAACATTTTTTTCAGAAAACATATTTCCAATGAGGCTATTCACATTAAATTTTCACAAGACTTTGGTGTTAACTCAATAAATCCACACATATAAAGAGATCCAAACATTAAAGTCCATAAATGAAGTTATGTGTAATAAAGAGTAATGACACAGGGAAAAAGTATTGAACACGCTAACTGAAATTTATTTGATACTTAGTGGAGAAGCCTTTGTTTGTAATGACAGCTTCAAGACGCTTCCTGTATAAAGAAATTAATCAACCACAGTATTCAGGTATGATTTTGACCCATTCTTCGAAACATATTGTGTTTAAATCTTGTTTAATTGGATTCAAGTCAGGTGACTGACTGGGCCATTCATGATGGAGTGATGTTGCTTCCACATGCGGATAATGGCCCCAATGGTGCTTAGTGGAAGATTCAGAAGTTTTGAAATACATCTGTATCCAATTCCATCAATATGTTTTGCAACAATAAGGTTGCAAAGGTCATGGGAGAGCTCTTTGCTTTTACCCATCATGAGATGTTTCTTGTGTGACACCTTCATAATGAAAAGCCTTTTCACAGACCATCAAGTTACTAACCCAGCTCATATTAATTTGCACAGATAGGGGGTATAATTATAGCCCCAAAACATTAAAGAGCCACCAGTCTATTTAACTGTGGGCACGATGTACTTTTCCATATGGCAACCTTTTTGTGTGTATCAAAACCACATCTGGTGTTTATTGCCAAAAAGCTTTATTTTGGTTTCATTTGACCATAGAACCTAATACCATTTGAAGTCCCAGTAATGTCTGGCAAACTGAAGATGCTTGAGTTTGTTTTGGATGAGAGTAGAGGATTTTTTCTTGAAACCCTTCCACACAGCTTGTGGTAATGGAGGTGATTTCAGATTGTAGTTTTGGAGACTTTCTGTCCCCAAGATGCAACTAACTTCTGCAATTTTCCAGCTGTGATCCTTTGAGTTTTTTTGGCCACTTGAACCATCCTCTTAACAGTGCACTGGGACAATATAGACACATGTGCAATTCCAGGTTGATTCATAACATTTCCAGTTGACTGGAACTTCTTACTTATTCTTACTTATTACTTATTGATGATGGAAATGGGCATTTTTAATGCTTTTGCTATTTTCTTATAGCCACTTCACATTTTATGAAGCTCAACAACCTTTTGCCACATGTCACAGCTATATTCCTTGGTCTTATCCATTGTTATGAATTACTAAGGGACTCTGGCCTACGTGTTACCTCATATACTTCAAATATATTTTTCTCATATGAATTAACAGGGGTGCCAATAATTGTTGCACACGTATAGTTAACAAAGATTTATTTTTGCTTAACCTGTGTTGTGTTTGAAATTGTTTGATATCTATGAGAGCAGAGTATTTTAGTCAGTATTTTAGAGATAAGGAAATCAGACTATTCAGCACACTGTTATATACTACATCATGCTAATGAACAAAATTGCTTAAGGATGTTTCTTGAGCTTAATTTTTAATTTGCCACTAAGGAAATTTAATAATGGGACAATAGCTCCATCATGAACTCAACTTTTACCCACTTATTTTTAATTATTGTAAAGCATTTGGTTTATTGTATTTATTGTTTAAATGTTTTTTTTAGTTTTGCATATACAGTGTGTATTTTTTACATACTGATTTATTACATTGTATTATTATTATTATTGATAATAATAATAATAATAATAATAATAATAATAATAATAATAATAATAATAATAATAAAAATAATAAGTAATTCATAATTCATTATACTTTGTGTGTGCATTAGTGCTTGGAACCCACTCCTCCTGATGGCAGTTGAGAATTTTGGACTGGTTTTACTGCTTGTGCGAGCACTTTGGAGCAAGGTTTCAAAATTGAAAGTGGCAACAGGTAATCATGCTGTTGATGCCTCCCAGACAGTTTCCATGGTAATGGCAGTGAATTGTTTTGTTCCAAGTGGAGGACTTGATTTTGTCCTGCAATGGTGAAACTAAATGGCTGTGAGAATAGAGAAGCAGAGTGAACAATTATACCTAGTGTATATATACTGTATATAAATTAGGGATGTCACGAGAACCGACACTTCGGTACAAAGTCGGTACAAACATTCTTAAAATGTGACGGTACTTGTTTTTCAGCAGTAGCGTAGGTATCATTGGTATTGAAGGTTCTGAGGTTGCAATTCTTCCAGAACTGATGGGGGTAGCAAATACACGTAAGTGTTTTAGTCGGTCCACAAGTGGTAAAGAACGCCTACAAGCACACGGGAAACACTACACAAGATGGCGACAAGTTTAGCTCCGCCCCGACTCATTGAGAGGAAAGGTGGTAGTAGTCAAATATGGAAATACTTCGCATTCGAGGCGGATGACAACAAACATATCATTTGAAACATATAAAAGTTCTGAAGCCAGTGTGCAACTGATGCTATCGTTCATTTCAAACAAAGCGAGGAAACACCTCGAATTTGGCAAAGCACCTGAAAGACGGGCCCTATATTATGTTTGTTTGAGGCAGCTGGCATTGTTGCCGTGAAACCAGCTAACGCTATGCTCCATATAATGTTTGCGATAGCCAGTTATCTGTTACCGACACTAACGCATTGTAATGTTATAAACTACCTCCTAATGGGCCACCATGCATCACCATTCAGCCCGTGTCCTGTCAGCAAAATGTAGCCTAATGTCACAAATAATTATTGAAACGTTAATGGTTTTAATAAATATTTTTGGCCTGCCACCATATCAGTGAATTTAAACTAATACTTGTATTCAGAGTATAAGGGGTTTGTGTGTGCGCACACATGCATTTAGGAGTCCAGCGCATTTAGCACTTGTAGCCACTGTTTATTAGTGATTGTCAGACAGTGTTTGATAAGTAAAATACCCCCCCTGCCCCTCTCTCTCTCTCTTTTTGCCAGTATCAGCCAGAGGAGGATGTCCTTCAGGAGAGTTTTAAATTTTATTTTTTTATTTTATTTTTATACCACACTGTGGTATCAACTTTGGTATTGAGTATCGTGTACTTTTGGTGGTATCGGTACCGACTGCTAGATTTTTGGTAACTAGTTGATTAGTTGTGGTTCTATACATACAGTATACTGGCAGTTTTGGAATTGGTCTTTTCTCATAAAATATTAGAGAATGGAATGCAATATCAAATGACATTGACTGTCTATTATACCTGTAATTAAATAATGTACATTGGAATTTGATAAACAATAGTAGCACTGTGGGGAGCATGGTGGCTTAGTGGTTAGCATGCTTGCCTTGCACATCTGGGGTTAGGAGTTCAAATCCTGCCTCCATGCATGGAGCTTGTATGCTCTCCCCAAACTTTAGGGGCTTCCTACAGGTACTCTGGTTTCCTTCCCTTAATCCAAAGACATGCATTGTAGGCATTTCCAAGGCTTGGAGTTTCCTGGGATAGGTTCATGCAAGCTACAGTATTTGGCTGCTGACAAATTAAGTTGCCATGTATTCTTTATTTTTGCAGTACTTTTAACAGTGGACATTGTCACAAAACAGCTTTACAGAAATCAGGATGTAAATTTGAAATATGACGTATAAATTTATCCCTAATGAGCAAGCCTGAGGTGATGGTGGCAAGGAAAACTCCCTGAGACGACATGAGGAAGAAACCTCGAAAGGAACCAGACTCAAAAGGGAACCCATCCTCATCTGGGTGACACCAGACTATATTGCGATTATAAATAATTCCCTGCTATAACTGTTATTATTGTATCAAACTGAAGTTATTCACTGTTCAATAATGGAGACTGGAGTGCAAATTGTGCTTAGCAATTGCAGTCCTAGGGCTGTCCAAGGAAGATCATCCACAGCCATCTTGGACAAGACATTAGGGTTTTGTCAGCATACTGCAATAATCCTCCACATAGTGTGTTACACTACCATGTGATGCAGCATGAACAGAACTTCAAAATGATGTGGAGGTGGGCATCGTGGGTCTCGGAAGCATGTGTTAGCTTTCATACTCTCCAGTTGGTAGCAGTCATGTGATAGGGAAGAGTTAGCCAGTGGGTGTGAATTGGCAAGACCAAATTGGGGAGACAATGCATCCTAGCATGATCTTTAAAAAAAAGTTGTCACTGTCCTTCAGATGAACTCAGTTTCATATATCCTTTGATTCCTGAGCCTCATAATATAAAAGGCAAGTAATTTAACCCAAATCAGAAGCTGTGATTTTGGAAGGAGCAGCACAGCTGATTATGTGATTTCACCACTGGATTGATCCTTTTCATTTACAGCCCTTTCTTTGACTTTTGACAAAGATGCTTGTGAGGATTCTATAGCAAGCGGTTACAAAAAAATCTAGAGGAAAGGAACCTGACATACATATCACCAGATTTTTCATTTATGAAAAATAAAATAAGTTCAGTTATTAAGTTCATTTCATCTACCACATCATAAAAATCCAGTACAGTGGTTGAATGTGAGGCATTCAGTATTTATTTTTAAATTATTTGTATTATTAAAGTGGCATTTTTGAAGAAAGCATTTGGAGTATTTAAGATTCAAAGCTTTATTTGTTGCATGCACATTCATAGCTGGTATAAAGCTGCAGTGAAATGAGATGAAAAAATAATGAGTGATGAAACAATAAATAGACTACCCAGACAATTTAATATATGTATAAGGTATTAGATAAGGGGGAATTGCAAGACGAAACATGTAAGGGAATACACAATTCAGATGCACATCTGAAAAGGTATGTGTAGATAACAGTGTAAGTATGTATATACACTAAAGTGTCCAGTTCATTGTGCAAATAAGTCATATGTGACGTATCAACTATGTCCTGATGCTGTGAGTATGAGTGTGCATTTGTGTTAGGAGCTGGAGTAGTGATCAGGAATTCAAGGTTCTGAATGGGAGAAGAAGCTTATCTTTAGCCTCTTAGTCCTGGAGGTGCTTTTCTGACTGCAGCCACAGAAACAGTCCATAGTTGGGGTGTGTGGGATCTTCCAAGATCTTTGCTGCACTGGACCTGCACCACCTGGTGTAGATGTCCTGCACATTGGACAGTGCTAACTTGGTGATCTGTTCAGCAGACCTCACCACCCTCTGCAGGGCTTTGTGGTCCTCAGCACTGCAGTTACCTTATCAGGCGATAATGCTCCCAGTGAGGATGCTCAGTATAGTGGCAGTATAAAAGGCTTTTTAGATAGTTGAGGAGAGGTGGAACTTCCTCAGCTGTCTGAGATGTTAAAGATGTCTCTCAGACATCCTCCACATTAAACATAACTATAAATTGAGGCATGATGCGTCATTCCTTAATTAATAAAGAAGTGTTAGTGATGGGTAAATTGGTGTGGTTTGAAAGGAATAAAGCCTGATGAGATGTGATAGAGTTAGGGTTTTCATGTTATTTCATGTTTTCTCATATATGCTCTTTCACGTTTTATTCCTGCCTTATCTTATTGATGTATGCATGAATAATAAAGCAGTGTCTCCACTGAATGCACTATAATCAGCCTTTAATGTCTACATACAGATATACAATTTGAAAATAGGATTCTGGAAGATTGGTCCACTTTCCACAAGCTTCAACTAGGAAATGAAATATGTACCAGGTTTGTTTACTCAGTTTATAGTACCATATTGAACAAATGCTTATTATGCTCCCCTAGTCTGTTTTAAACAAACAGTTAAAACCCTGTTTGTTGTTGTTTTTTTTGTTTTTTTTAAGTAATCACCTTCCAAATATTCTCTCCCTCATTATTCTGGTCACACAAAGACACAATATTAAAACAAAGGCAAAGCCCTTCTGCTTACGTACTATTAAATATGGATCCCACTGAGACACCATGGCAATAACTCCATATTCAGACAAACACATAGCTGTCTTAGGGATCTGGATAATAACTCTTGCAATCAATTTTACTGCGATCTTTGAACACATGGCTTGGTTCTCTCATGTTTAATATATATTGGGGGTTTATAGCAGCAGTCTCCTGCCAATTCTGTCTGACTGGAAGTCACAGGAGACACATTTCCCAAGACTTATGTGACTTAAACCTGTGACTTATTTGTTGTATAAATGGGGGCCATGAGTTATCCTAAGAAAAGAGAGATGGCTCAGTGTCATGGATATCCCGGAGGCTTCTCTGGACTACAGCTCCCAGCAGCCACTGCACTACATGCAAGTGCAGATAAAGGTTTAATAATAGTCAAAACAAACACAAAAGAAGCTGTAAACACGTGGCAAAAACACTAAGGCGAGGAATAAACATGACACAAGAACAAGAACAGAAACAACGGCAAAGTGAGACAATTAAAGCAAGACAAAGTGCAGTGCAAACTGTGGCTATATATATATATATATATGTATGTATGTATGTATGTATGTATTAAGTATAGCCAAAGGTTTTGTATTCTCTTACTAATAAATCTGTAGCTCCTACTGATTTGCTATTACCCCTACCATGAAACACATTACGTGATCTTGCCCACTCATCTACAAACTGTGGAGACAGCAAATGATTTTGATTGGGAAATATCTGGTTTAAAAACCAAATATACAGTAGTTTGTGAGTAATGGGCAGTTTTTTCAGACATAAGTGCACAAACAATAATATGTTAATATCCATTCAAACAGGATAACCTCCAGACTATACACACAGCCTCTTACTGACCTGACAGTGAAAAAGCAGCGTAGCCTAGCAACTGACTATGCTTGTCATATACAAAAGTGCACACAAACACAGACTCCTGTGAAACGCTGGATGTTGGGTGTGTATGTGTGTGGCAAGCTAACCAGCCAGAAAATGTATTAATTAATCTCAGGAGAGGATTTCCATAGGTCACATGTGTAAATGCCAGAATCCACATGTGTAGCTGTCTAAATAGGTTCTCATCTATGATCAGTTTCTCTTATTCATATAATCAAACCACAGAGATATAAGTGTAAGGCCATTATGATACAAGAACATTTATTCATTTGATGTTAATCCGAGCATATGATTGTTGAAGGCGCCAACAGTGCCAGAAGTGTAAACATAGTGGCAAAGTTAAAAGGTACACCAATTATTAATGTCAAGAACTTTGTTCATTTAATATGTACACATGCTTAAGATGTTTTTATGGATGGCTCTTTGAGATTATTAAAATTACCTGCATCTAATTCATGACGGCCAATTTTTTTTTTATTTCATAGAGCTATGATTTTTTCAACTTAGTCTAACACACCCCCTTTATAACAAGTATTTGTCCATTTAGCCACCTGCACTTTACTATAAGGTCCAAAAATAAGTAATAACTAATGGTTATTAGTTAATGAGTACTAACTAATTAACTACTGCTTGTATAGTGATGAATTAATACATGAACTAATCCTTAGCGCATAAGGAAATAATGAAGTATATACATTAACATCCTCAGGGTTGTACATGAATAGCTGTTAATAATGTAAATAGTTACGTATTTACAGCTTGTTAACTCATACTGTTATACACTGACATGCAATATTAATAAAAATAGTTTACATAATAAAGAGTCTGTTTGGAAATAATGTAGGCTAACCCAAATTATAGGCATATAGCATATGACTATATGGTCAAATGTTTGTGGACACCTGACCACCACCAACCTTCACCAAACTGTTGCCACAAAGTTGGAACTACACAACTGTATAGAACGTCTTTGTATGTTGTGGCATTGCAATTTCACTTCACTGGAATTAAGAGGGCCAAACCTGTTCTAGCATTACAGTGCCCCTATGCACAAAGTGACCTCCATGAATGCAAGGTTTGCCAAAGTTGGTGTAGAAGAACTTGAGTGGCCTATACAGAGCCCTGACCTCAACCCAACTTAACACCTTTCTGATGAATTTGAATGCTGCCTGCACCTCTGGCCTCCTTGCCCGATATCAGTGCCTGACTTTGCTAATGCTCTTGTGGCTGAATGAGCAAATCCCATAGCCACGCTGTTGAGATTATTATAACAGCAAAGTGAGGACTATATCCGGAATGGTATGTTCAAAAAGCACATATGGATGTGATGGTCAGATGTTTCCCAAAATTTTGGCAAGATCTGGAAATTTGAGACCATTTTATAGTTTTGTTTTCCAGTACAACAAATATATTTTTCAGCTGTGATATGAAAGATCTAAATATTTGAAATTAACCTCCACACATAACTCTAAGTTAGGACTTAAGAACTACTCACATGTTCTCCTCATGCCCATGTGGATTTTCTGAGTTCAACTCAGTTTTCTCACAGTTCCCAAAAGCATGCTGGTAGGTGGACTGTTTACTCTAAATTGTCTCTAGGTGTGAATGTGTGTGCATGTTGTCCAATCCAGAGCATATTAGTGCCTTATACCCAGTGTTCCTGGAATAGGCTCCTGAATTCAACATGAGATCTAAAATAGTGTATTGTAAGTCTGATTTATTAGATGCTGATGCAAAAACTTGAAACAACTTGTGAAACCTTAGAGACTTTTAGGGAAATCTTGAGGAATTGAAGTTATTATTGGTTGTTTATTTTCTTTTAAAACTGAAATTTAAAGAAAAATAAATAAGAAAAATACTGTATTTAGCTTCAGGCTATTTCTATCTGGTCTATTCCCCAAATCCCATTACTTTCTCACAAGCACATACACACATACACATACAAATATTCTACACTGACAGAGCTGGCAACTTTCTGTTTTATTAATAGGAAGACCAGAGAATTACAAGCATCAGGCTTCTGTTCTACCAGCAATAATGTGCCTGGGTGTAGCAGTTGAATAGAAGCCAAACATGAGATTTTTTGGTGACCCACAAACCCTTATTTTGAACATCCAATAGATAAAATTATATTAGAAAAATTAGAAATATTTTTTAGAAAAAAATATTCTTGGATTGTAAAGAGTTCTTAGTTTCCTAAATGCGTTCTACTTAAAAACTTCTCTGATAGAGAAAATCATTTCATTTTTCTCTCAGGGTGTCCCCAAAAGGGACAAACTAGAGGGCCAAAAGGGCTTCTGGGTTCTAGATTCAATGTACAATAATATAAAGATCATAATCCAAGCTGAGGAAAAACAATTTCCTGTTAACTTCTCTAACACCTTTAATTTAAGCAAACCCATGATGCAGAAACAATAAACAATGACCTTAACTGTGCTTAATGGTGCCTTTTATGATTATTTCCAATGTCTGTGGTGAAATACCAATTATTAATTGAAAGGTTTTAACAGAAACTAGAAGATTGTCCATACCTTACAAATAAAAAGTGCACCCATGCATGACATGGATTATCCCATGTATAAGTGTGGGAGGATTAAATTTCATCACTTCATGCTTGAACCTCCTAACAAATCAGCATTGCAAACCCACAGAACATGGCCTCAAAAACATGGCTGATAAGCGACACACTCCACTCACTCAATAATTCAACAGCTGTGATGAAGAATGGCCTAAGGGCCTGACTGCATTTAACAAATCCCTCCAGTCTCATGAAGTATTTTAGGGCTCAATTAACAAAAGGCTGAAGAAAATGTCTCTAATTAATGTGGGCTGGGGAAAAAAATGGAGTGCAGCGTTATGCCTTCCTGAAAGATTACTGCCATGCTATGTACCTTCGGCTAATCCTATTAACTGCTTTGACCATTCTCACTCTCTAAGTTGGCAAATAGAAAAGCTGGATGGCTGGAGGGCAAAAGGTTGATTTTATATTAATCATGTCCTGGTCTGGAAGGGGCATACAGTCATAACATTTTATGGTCAAGATCGATTAGGCAATACCCAGCAAAACTTTTTGACATTTAAATCACATAGGAATGGGACTGTATATTATAATATTGTGATGTTATTGATAAAGTTTTCAGTGGAATGTCATATGACTAGATTTCAATTTGAAGTGGATGAATTTACATGTAGAGCATTGGACCAAAATTACAGATACAAGCAGAATGATGAATTTTATCTTTATCTTTAAAACATAAATAGAGGAATACTTAATTGATTTTTTTTGGAGCAATTCAGCATTCTACTGATCCTTCTGCAGCAGTCTTGCCACACTGTTGTGTGTTTGCATATGTGCGTGTGTGTGGGCCTAGCCCACAGGGTGACATGATGCGGATAGTGTGGTAGTGCAGTAGTTAGTGGGAAGTTGCATGCTTGCTTCCCACATGTTTGCTAACCTCTTGCTTATAGCCTGCTGCCGCTGGCTAGTCCTTGTGGTGAAAATGGAGGCATCATTGTGAGTAAGCCTCCCCATGCCAGTAGATAGCCTCTCTTTTAATTGAAATACTCCTGCCAGGCCTCCCCTTGGCCCCACACGGTAACTAGGTACTTTGTGGCTCAAGGCTAACTTTGCTGGGGGATCTTGGAGCTGCAGTGGTCCCCAGACGTTGTCTATGACCAGCCACTGCCCTGCTGCCTTGTACCTTGTCAAGTGATACAAAGGCTAGGGGAGCACACCCTGAGAAAAAAGCAATGTGTTGGCAGCACACAATAGGCGGTCCTTCGACAGCTGGAGTTCTAGCAGCCTACTGCAGCCATGATGTGGGACTGTTCATCCTGGGAAAATGTAGCCTAAAAATTGCCCACTCTGCAATCCTGGGTAGGTTACCGCGCCAACCGGAAATTCCATCTTGCAGTCAAAATAAGAAAATTATCCCTTTCAAACTGTCAGGACCCTCCTGGATAGTGATGGCAACAGACCATAGAAGGACCATGTTGATTGCTGAGGAACTGAGGTGCTACAATTTGGACATTGCTGCTCTTAGATAGACAAGGCTCCCGGGCGAATGTCCTCTGAAAGAAGAGGGAGGTGGGTAAACCTTTTCTAGAGAGGCTACCCCCCCCGGTGGCCAACATCAGCATGGTGTTGGACTGGCAATCAGGAAGCGCATTCTACCCAGCCTTACTGAAACACCAACTGGAATAAGTGAGAGGCTGATGATCCTCCATATCCCCCTAGCAAAGTCATGCTATTCTACTCTGCTAAGTGCATAAGCGCCCACACTACCATCAGACAACAGTGTGAAGCACGGCTTCTATCAGCTTGTAGATGACACCCTTCACTGTATCCCCAGGAATGACAAGATTTTTCTTCTGGGTGACTTTAATCCTAGGGTGGGAAGAAACAGCAATTTATGGAGTGGAGTATTGGGTAGACATAGTGTTGAGCAGGTCAATGCGAGTGGCCTGAGGTTGCTAACACTGAGCAGAGCATAACCTCACCATTACAAACACACTGTTTCAGCAGAAGACTAAATGTAAAACATCTTGAATGTACCCATGATCTAAACATCGGCACTTAACTCCATCATACCAAGGCATGTTGACACCAGTGCTGTCTTGTTGTCCTGGGCCATGAGAGGTGCAGTATGGATCACCACCTGCTTATGACCAAGCTCCATGTCAAAGTGTACCCCCTGCAGCACCTCAGGAAATCCACTAAAAGTGGAAGATGGATCGACACTATTAAAAGACCAAAAACAGATCTTGGGATGTGGGCTGAAGATTTTGAAGCCCTCCTCAACCAACACTCACCAACTGATCACTCCATCATACAGGAGCTGCCTAACTGGCCACCCAATTCAAGTCCTTGACCACCCAACAACCTTTCAAGAGGTGCTAGCAGCCATAAACTCCCTGAAAAATAACAAGTCTTCCAGCAGTATCTCAGTAGAGCTCCTCAGACAAGGTGGCTACTTGTGTACCAGGATGATCCACCAACACACACTGCAGGTCTGGGAAAAGGAAAATATCCCTCAGCAATGGAGGAATGCAAACATTTCACTCTTTACAAAAGCAAGGGTGAAAAATCCGTCTGCAGCAACAGTCATGGCACATCATTGGTAGCTGTTGCAGGCAAGGTCCTGGCAAAAGTCATGCTATGTTGGCTGGTGGAAAATCTAACAGAACATCTGTTGCCAGAGTCACAGTGTGGTTTCAGGAAGAACTGGAGCACTGTGGACATGATTTTCAGAAAAAGTGTCATGAACAACATCAGGACCTTTTCATGGCATTTGTTGATTTCTCCAAAGCCTTCAACACTGTGAATTGAGAGCTACTCTGAGACATCCTAATAAAATTTGGCTGCCCAGGAAAATTTGTGAAAATTCTGTCACAGTTCCATAACGGGATGGTGGCCTGTGTGACCATAGGGGGACAGGAATTGGTGCCTTTTAATGTACACACCAGGGTGAACTTCAGGCTTGACAGAAACCTTTTTAATATTTGAAGCCTCCAGGTGTCTGCTGTGCAGGTCCTTGAGTTGCATTATGCTGATGATTGCATGCTTGTGGCTCACACCCCAGAAGAACTGCAAACCATCCTTGCCATAGCCATGAAGGCCTACAGCAGACTGGGCTTCTCAGTCAATACTACCTAGACTGAGGCAATATGGCAATGGAGGTCCAGCCCCCTACCCACTATGCCTGTGTTCACCATAGAACATCAACCACTTACAATAGTTACATCCTTTAAATACCTGGGCAGCATCCTATCTAAGGGCTGAAACATCGACAGCCTTTGGCAAACTCCAATGAAAGGTCTTTCGAAACAAGCATCTCCATCTGCACACCAAAGTTTCCATTCATAAAGCTGTATATATCACCACTCTCCTATACAGCTGTGAAGCCTGGGTCACATACAACCTCAGGATGCTGGAATGCTTCCATATAAGACTGCAGCGAATCTTGGGGATCATGTGGTGTGATTGTGTACAACATTCCAAAGTGCTTGTAAGGACAAACTGCAAGAGCATGGAAGTGACAATCACTGAATATCAACTGCACTGGCTTGGGCATGTTATCAGGTTGCCTCCAAATCACCTGCAATGGCAAGCCCTGTATGGACAACTTCATCTGGGCCACCAGTCTGCAGGGGGTCAGAAGAAGCAGTACAAAGACCAGCTAAAAACATCACTGAGGAAATTTCAAATCGACCCCTCATGACTCCAAGAAGCTGCCATTAACTGTTCCACCTGGTGCCAGCTCTGCCACACAGGAACAGAGCAGATGGAATCGAAGAGGAACATGAAGAAACAGCAAAAAAGACTAAGGAGTCATACAGCCGTGCCTGCCTCCACTAACTCAGACTTCACATGTCCAACATACAGTAAAATTTTAGCCATCAAAGAACACACCGTTAATGAGGAGGAATGTCATCATCGGACAAATTGGACTACTATAAGCAATCAATGTGTGTGTGAATTATGTAGGTCTTAACTAATCATGTAGGTTGTGTGTGTGGGAATGGCTGTCTAGCTTTTAATTGCTGGAAGAATCAGTGGCAGCACTCCTGTCACTGAGGAGAATGTGGTTGCCAGGGTAATGATACAGAGTTTCAGAGAACGAAGCCTTGACTTCATATGAGGCCAAAGTAGAAAGGAGTTGGACAGTGTACAGGTGTAATAATTATAACAAGGTCATATTGTTAATTCACATCATACCACAATAGTATTTATGTAGGTTTCCCCTGCCTAAGATGGACTTTTAAAAATTCTCTCCATATCTAACTTTTTACTAATTAATGTAATTTTTAATGTGGTAGTATATCAAAGGACCTGGACTTATGGACATTTCTTCCCTCATTCATACTTAAAATGTATTTCATTTTAGCATGCTAAAAATGAATGTGAAGAACTTTAGACTGTGAAATCTTCACAACCTTTTAATACATATGTTTACATGTCTAATTTTAGATGCTGCTGAAAATGGTTAAAGTAAACCTCCACACTGAAACCTTTTTTTTTTATATATTGAAATGTTTGTGATGTTTGAATAGGCTGGCCATAGATTTTGGTGGGGTCATTAAAAACGACACACATGACTTATGCTAAAGGCTACTATCTAGTTCATTTTTAGAGCAATTAATGGTACATTTGAGCAGTTAAGGGCTGATAACATACAACATCCAGCAGCTATTTTGAGCAGTTTAGACATACCTTCAACTGTGTCCAAGTAAATATCACTAATTAGGGTTGAACAAAAACCACACAAAGAAATAAGTCCAAAAATTTGTGCACTGTAAAAAGTGAGGCATTTCTTCTTTTTCTTAGCCTTTCATTTGGCAAACAAGTATTTCACATGCATTTGTGATGTACAGATTTTTCCTGTCCATAATCCGCTTTTCCTCTCCCAATCTTTGCAGTATATCTTACAATACAAATGGTTTTGTACATCATAGACACACTGTCTACACATTGTTAGTTTGCCTTTTTATGGAAATTTATTAGACTTAATTCTGATTGTTTGCTTTAAACATGATCTTGGTGGCCAACTGAGTATTAACTAGCCCAATCTGGCAACCCTCATAATCATAATTTCATACATTGTGGGTAACTGTGAACTAATATTAATAAAGACTAATATGCGAATCATTCAGGGTGGATTTTTTCAAGTTTGTTCCTTTTGTAGTGCTTCCAGACTACAAATCATTCACAATGACAGCACTGCTTATTAGTCCGCTCATGATAACCAACATTACATGTATTTCCTCATATCTAGATTCAGGACCAGTGTTGGGTAAGTTACTAAAAAAAAAAGTAATCCACTATAGATTACTAATTAGTACTTTAAAATTGTAATATGATTACCTTACTGATTAGTGCATGTAAAAAGTATCAGATTACTAATTACTTTTCAGGTTACTTTCAAAACCTATCAAACCTCCAAAACTACAATAGAAAGTGAAACTCATAGTTCTTTCATCAATTTTAGCACGCAGTGTATGACATGATCAGATAAAGTCATGACACTTGTCTCGGGTGTTGTTACTGTTTGTAGGACTATCAGACCGATAAAAAATAAAACTTTTCTAACTAGGCTAGTTTGGTGTCGCTAGCCAAGGGGAGGCACAACTAAGCTATCATTGTGTGGGTTTAGCTGCTACAGTGCCATGCAAAGTACATTATTCACTGAAGATAGAAAATTACAGGCGGTCTTATTTTATTGATGTTCAGTTACGTAGTGACAAACTGCTCCAAGTGGAAAATTATTTGGGGCTAAAGAAAAAATCTTTGGGGAAAAATATGATTTCTTTCAAAAATGCATTTTACTTAATGTTGTTTTCGTAACAATAAATTTGTAACGCAAGTAACAAAATTTTATTGCCACCAGTAACTGTAATCAAATTACATAAATTTAATATGTGATGCGTTACATTACTGCATCAACATAAAATGTAATTAGATTACAATAATGCATTACTTTGTTAAATGTTACACCCAACTCTGTTCAGGACCAACAAATTATGTATAAAAAAAAATAAAATCTGATCACTGCTGAAAATAATGTTTAGTAGAAAGTAAAATATGCAGTTGATTTTTATTCCATGAATGTGTTTCCAGATTATAAATCACATCATCACCAACATCACAGATATTACTTTGTATTTGACAACTATCATACAAACTCCACCATAAAGAAAAAAAATCAGCACTTTTCTCCCAATAGTATCTGAAATCCTTACAACTTATAAATCTTCCAAATTTTAGTCACTACTACAAGGTGTAGGAGAACTCGTAATGCATGCATGTACAATACCAGAGTCAATTTTAGTTCCTTGAGTGTGCTTCGCCTCAGGCTATACACCCTTCAAGAGGGGATTGGACATACCAATGAGCCAGAGTAACTAACAATTCACAGCAGAAAGCCCAACAATTATGCATACTATGAACGTGTGTCAAGATGTCAGATAGCCTGAATATTTTCCATAAATAATTTAGGCTTTTAGGATAGAAGTGCAACATAACTGCCAGCTCTATAAGAGAAAAGTGTGTGTGCATGTGTATAGAAAGGGGCATGTCTGAATGTTTTATATTTCATAACCTGTTACTCTTGCTGTAGAGGAAGGATGATTCTCTCCCTCTTGCATTAATCCTAAGCAGCCTCAGTCAGATACTGTACAAAATGAAAGAATTATGTGAAATAGCTGGCCCTTGTTTGAACCAATTGTTTTTTTTCTTTTAGTCTGCATGTATAAAGATGAAATATTCATGATGTGACTAGTAAATGGAGTAAAAGCGTAATAAAGGGAAAGATTTTATCACTGTGATTATTTGATTTTGTATTTTATTCAGGATGTCTCACCAGCCAAATCTCTATATTCTCTTAGAAAATCATTCATTACATGGAGCTATCATCCTAAAGATCCATCATATTTGATTAAATGCATCACACTGAACCCCACAACCACTCACCTGTCTTGTTAGACTTGTT
>NC_030436.2:13257500-13285000 GCF_001660625.3 Ictalurus punctatus
CAAGTGGCAAAAACATCAAGTCAAGTCAAGGGGCTTTTATTGTCATTTCAACCATACAGAGCTGGCACAGTACACAGTGAAACAAAACAACGTTCCTCCAGGACCATGGTGCTACATAAAACAACACACTAACTACCTGAGACAACATAGAACATATGCTATTTTAAGTGTAAATGGATAAAGTTCCAAAGTTCCATTCCACTAAAAGACACTAACACATTAATTGTCTTAAAACAACTACTATTTATTAATTTGATACATAATAAATATTAAAATGGTATAGACATCAGCATTAAAAAGATATCTCTTTATGTGTAGCTTAAAGACTGACAGGCTATTCATCCAGTAGTCATTCCAAGTTTAATAAAAATATTTATATTTTATATAAAAAGGACAAACAACATTTGCAGACAAATAAAATGTTTTATATTTTGCAGTATAAATTATATTAAAATTCATTTAAATGTACATTTATGGCATTTGGCAGATGCCCTTATTCAGAACGACGTACAGAAGTACTTTGAAGTCTCTATCAATAAATACATCCTCATCCTGGTTCAGGGGGTCAGGGACTAGATCATTTTAGTAATGTGAGATGAGAAGGACAGTTGATTGTCCATGGTTACCTCAAGGTTGCATGTAGTGACTGATGGTGAGATCTGAGAGTTGGTTGTGATGACGCTATCTAACTCCCTGTTAGTCATTTCTATATTATCTCGGTTGGAACAGCTGAGTCACTGGCTATCTTCAAGTGAAGAACCACCCCTTCACTTAGCACTAAACCTAGTAAAAAAATAATGGTAGAACTTAACAACAGGGATGCCTCCACTACCAACAAGTCTAGTTATTCTTATTACTAATTTGTATGCCAGAGATACCTTTTAAATATACTTGAAAGAACATTTGACCCTTGACCCTGTTTTGATCAATTTAAAAATCTAATCAGTTCATTTACTAATTACAAATTACGGTAAGTCTCTCTGGATAAGCATAGCTTAACCTTAATTGGATTTAATATTGTCCTAAACTTCCAGGCTATAGCAAGCAAACACACTGTCTACTTCTCCATTTAAAACCCAATCTATGATAGAAAAACATTAGTGACACTTTAACAAAGAATTACAAGCTTACTATGGGAAATGACTAATCACTCAATGAGCATCATTCACACCAGTCTCTCCAATCTCGTCTTCTGAGGTAAAAGTCCCTCACTGTGTTGGATGAACACATCTTCATGCTTTACTCCACTGATTACTATCCACTCGAACAGCTGTGATGAAATAATCCCTGATTAATGAATTCACTGTGTTCTATGGAGTTGGCTAAATTTACCAGTTTTTGATTAGGTAATTCAAACATTTCATATTTGCTCGGTGCCATCTCTACAGTGTAAGCGATGGTGTGTGCATAATGCATAACTGTGTCAAGATCATTTACGAACTGAATCAATTAAGCGTATCCATTACACTGTGGCACATAGTGATACAATAACTTGATCAAAACATGACATTAACTGCATAATGAAAGCACACCTAGCTAACTAGGCCTTGCACATCTACTTTAATCAGACAGTTTTTACCATTGCATGGTCAAATATTGGCTCCTGATTTAGCCATGTTCTCTGTGGGCACAGAAATGTATTTATTGTTTATTTATGGTACAGGCATTAAGCAAATTATGACATGTGATGGGTTTTCCTAGACCTCCACACATATATATGTATGTGTATGTAAGCCTTGTTCATAAGTCAACAAACAACATAATGGACAAAAAATAGCTTTAAGTGTGTAATGTGATTGCTCAGGAAATTACATCATTACAATGCTATTTAGTTTTATGACCCAATTAATGACAACAAAGTAAATAGGAACTTACCCCTGCTGTGGCACTAACAAAATTTGTTTGCTCACGCTCTCAATTTGGACACCTGCAGAGGGCAGATGTACTCAAATACACTGAAATTTCCAAAGAACTAGAGAATAAATATACCACTTTCTGCAAAGACTATAAATATTTATTGCCTGCCTGGCATAATCACATTCTGTATTGGCATATTAACTCACAGTTGGTCTTCCATTTTCCTTAAATATCTCACTAATGCCTGAGCATCAGTCACTGAATCTACACTTTCAGGCCCAATTTTCACCTCATGTTTTTCCCATAGGTCTAAATGCAGATGTCAATTTAGTCACTATTCATACTGGAAGCAAGTTGTGGCTCAGAGGTGCCAGCAATGCTAACTATAAAGTCATAGCAGGTAGATAAGAAAAACTGCATTTTACCACAAAAACTTTAGCATAGGTTGGTGGACATGAGCTAGGAATGCTAACAGGATACTGTTAAAACCAAATATATTGGTTGAAGTAATATGTCAGATGTTACACCATTTCAATTTGCCCCACTCAGATCCAGCAATTTTTTTTGACCAACTGATCAGACAATACAGTTGCATGAGTTGAGTTGCATGCATCAACAAAATGTTCATTCTGGCAGCTGTGAGTCTGAAGATAATGTATGTGTAAGAGTTGTTTTGTTTTCTTCAAATGTGCTCCAAGCAACAGTAAAAGTACAGAAAGGCAAAAGTTTTATGTGGTTGCTACCTAATAATTAGCAAACTCCTCCATTTCTACTGAACATAGATCCCAGTCCCACCTTCTTGTTTTCTACTGGCTCACATGTTTCCATGATTACAAATTCCAGGTAAAAGTTCACCTAGATTATGCCTTTGCAAAGTGAAAATAACAACTACTCTAAACAAGTGTGTTTTTCATGTTCACCATCAATTCCCTTTCAGTGAATTGGCTTTTCTGCCAATTTTATTAATGTTCAATGTCTGACCTTTGCTTTAACTGAAAAAGAACAAAAACTCAGTATTCAGGTGGCTCTCAGATCACCATAGCAAGGGGTCAAAAAGTGTCAATGCTATGTCTAAACCCGTAGATGTTGGCACCTCTGCAATCTTTGTGACTGAAAAATGCCATCAGTCCCTCACTGTGAGAATCTGAACCCCTTTGCAGATAAACTAGGCATAACACAAGTTAGGCATAGCAGGTTGTTTCATGGGGGGAACAAATCATGACTGTTTTGGTTCAGTTTATGACATTGTATGATTCATAGCATCTGACTCTACCACATATTGTAATACACACCATAGTTAAATTGCCACACAAAGACAGGGTTTTGCATGTCCTCTCATAACTTCTCACTATCTCCATGTACTCTGATTTGACACAGCGTTTACTAGTCACAGAACAAATCTCAACACTACATAGAGCAGACATTCAAATTCCCCAACACACACCGAGATTCGATTAAACCTTCTGCCACACTTATCCTTTTGTTCTTGCTCAACACATTTCCAGCAAACATGAACAAAGACACAAAGGTGGGCTTACACACACACACACTCCAACACATGCTATATGTACTATTTACATTAAAAAAACATATTGAAGCTAGATTTATCATATATATATAACATACTTCATAACAAACATACATGTTTTTCTGTTTTAATTGAAAGGCTTACAACTTTTTTGTCTACCCTGTTTGTTACTTGGAGGAAACACAGCATTGAATTAGTAGAGCATTAACTTGAAACACTTAGAAAAATTTAAGTCAACTCAAGTGGGTTTTTTTTTTTTCTTTTCCATTCCTCTATGTAGCTAGTGCACATTAAAACAAAATGTCCTTTCTCTGGGACCATGGTGCAAAACAACATTACAGTAGTACAGTATAGGAGCTTCTTGCTTGCATCAGTGTTAAATTATACTGTTCCTTACTTTTTCATTAATAATCTTGTGCTATTGTTCTCATTTCTTGTAGTTTCACTTTTACACACTGGCCTGTTAGGGCAGGACGGTATCCAGCCCACTGGGGAAGTTGCTGCTCTCACTTTCTTGCAGCATAGCACATAGTCTTAGAACAGGCCTAGTTAATCATTGACAATCTAGAGCCATGGCCAGGGAGCAGACAAGCAGGCAAAACCGACCGTCTGCTAGCTGCACCAAGTCGTCGCCTTGGTTCCACAATATTAAGAATGTGCCTGTTCCCCGAGCTATACAAAAATTTAGAAACACTCAGAAAGTGTGTTTTAGTAACCTAATTTACATAAAATTAGGTCATACTGAATGTACAGCCAGCACCTTTGATCTGAAACCAAGACTGTTAAATATTAGATCTCTTACAGTATGTCTACAGCATTAATTGAATTAAATGAAACCATTACTGATCAGGAGTTTAATATAATGTGTTTAACAGAAACATGGATTAAAACAAATTAGTACATAGCACTAAATGAAGCTAATCCTCCTGCATACAGTTATATACATCAGCCCTGTCTAACTGGCAGAAGAGGTAGTGTCGCATTTATTTATAATGGACAGCGCCATTTCAGCACCTCGATTGTTTTGGACCGCAAGAGTGCACAGGGTTGTGAGGCAGGGCAGCAGAACCACACACGGCTGGTGACCAATTATTGGAGTGGCTTCTCTCTACCATCCAGCAGAAGAGATGCTGCTATAAAAGGGAGCGGTGGCCGTAACGGGGTGAGTTTGCGCTCGACATGCACATGTACTAACCTGTCTCTCTTTCTCACTCTCTCTCTCTCTCTCTCTCTCTCTCTCTCTCTCTCTCTCTCTCTCTCTCTCTCTCTCTCTCTCTCTTGCATTCCAGAAGCTGACATGGAAGAAGATGACGAGGACAGCGAAGAAGAAACTCCCCGGCTGCACTGCACCTCTCCGGACCCTCCATGGCCTCCTCTACGACTCCTGGGTCCCACCTCATGGCAGCTCCAGCCCCCTTAGCACGCCCCTCACTAGGAAGACAGCACCTTCCCCACTCTCACTCCTCTCCCTTGCAGTCCCACTCCTCCACCTAACCTTTAATAAATAACACTGTTTTTGGCACCACTGTAGCCTCCCCGTGTCTGTGTTCTGCCTGTCCTGGCCTAGAGGGCTCACACATATAAAGCAATGAATAGTGTCGCACCACAGTACCTGACAAACTTTTGGTCTTTTATGATCTGCCATGCCTACTTCGAACAAAAGGTGCTATTTGTAGATACCTCGAATAGTGAAGGCTACAGCAAGGGGAAGAGCTTTCTCTTACAAAACCCCACAGTTATGGAACAGCCTTCCAATTATTGCTCAGGACTCAGACACAGTCTCAGTGTTTAAGTCCAGGCTGAAAACAAGCTGTTTGTGAATAGCTTTTTTCTTAGGTAAAGGAGCAGGCTCACAGGCATAGAGTGTTGTGGTGAATGGGGATGTTTGGATGCGCCACTCTCCCAGGTTTGTAGATGGGAGAGTGGCTGGCCGCTTTATGTCCCAGGGTACTCTCATGTCTTTGTTACTGTCTGGTTCTCCCTTTTAGTTACGCTGTCATAGCTACTCTTTCCCGAGTCCCTGCTTGCAATCACACAAAGTACATTGTCCTTAACCATTACAGGGCCAAAAGCATACCTAATAATCTCTCCCCCTCTTTCCCTCTCTCTTTCTGTAGAGCTACACATGATACTTCTGAGATGCCAGTGATCCTGACCCCTCCTGCTCTCCGGACCTGCCTGATCCATCTTGATGCTGTACTTCTGATTGGAGTTCTTATCAATTGGAAGTCACATGATGCTGCTAAGGATGGCCCCACAGGGTGCTTTCGGACAATGCCCATTGTTAACAAATAAAACTGAACTGAACTGAACAGTATACAAGACTACATGAAATGCAAATACACACAGAAGTGCACAGAAAACATATACACAGAACAATAAACATACAGAAGAGTGAATACACAGGACAACAGATACACAATGCAGAGCACATAGACTATACAGGAAAACAGAACAGTGTTATGTGAGAATACTATTGCAACAGTGAGCTGTAAACTACTGAGTAGTGTAGCAGTGATAAATGTAGCAGCAATATTATCAGCAAAGTAGCAGCAATGTTAGCAGAAAAAAAAGAGTCTCATAAATAGAAAGTGTCTAATGTAGCATTGTAACATGCAGGTGTGCAGTGGTATCGAGTTATCCTGGGTTAGGGCTTTGACTAGCCCAGGTGAGCATCGGGAGTCACCAAGGTATTGAGTAGTCTGACTGGCCCAGGGAATAAACTGTTGGTGGTGCCACAGATGCGCTGGTACCTTCTGCCAGCGGGCAAGAAGGTGAAGAGTCCAAGAAAGGGGTTGGAGGTTTGCAGTGGTTGTTGTATAAGGAGTCAATGGTGGGTAATTATTTTTTCAGCTGTTCTCACAATTAGCTGTAGGGTCCTATACTTAAATGGTGAGAAAGCTGGTCAGGATGCTTTCTATCATCCCTCTGTATAAGGTGGTGAGGATGGGAGGAGGAAGGTTGGCTCTCTTCAGCCACCACAGGAAGTAGAGGTGCTGCTGTGCCTTCTTGGCTAGGCTGGTGGTGTTGAGAGTGCAATAGAGGTCCTCTGTCATGTGCACATCAAGACACTTTGAACGTTTGAATCTTTCCACAGTACTTCCATTGATGTGAAGTGGTGAGTGGTCTACTCAGGCCTGCTGAAGTCAACAATCATCTCTTTTGTCTCATCACCATTAGATTGTTGTCTCTACACCATTCTCCAAGCTGGTTCACTTCCTCACTGTACCCTGACTCGTTGTTCGTCCTGATGAGGCCCACAACTGTAGTTTCTCCAGCAAACTTGATGATGTGATTTGAACTGTACTTTGAAGCACAGTCTAGAGTCAACAGGGTAAACAACAGTGGACTGTGCAAGCAGCCCTGGGGAGAGCTGGTGTTCACTGTGCTGGTGTACAGGGAGGTGTTGTGGTGTGTGTGTGTGTGTGTGTGTGTGTGTGTGTGTGTGTGTGTGTGTGTGTGTGTGTGTGTGTGTGTGTGTGTGTGTGTATGTGTGTGTGTAATAGTATGCCCCACATCACTCATATTATGTCACTGATGAGATGCATTGCTCCTCCCAAAAAGTTTCATTGTCAAGCTACTGATAGATTTTAAAGTTTAGCCTTCCCATCTAATATCACAACCAGCTGTCACTGTGGTGTACTAATAATAACTCCATTGAAAATAGGGTTGTTTATAGTAATTTGGGGATAGGATGGATAGGATGCTTGTGTACTCAGTTTGAATAATGTACAAAGTGATTACAGTTGCTACTTACAATCAAGTCTTCAAATACAAGACGTGTCTAAATGGCTGAGATATCTGAGATATTTTATAGAATGAGAAAGACTTCTCTAATTTTCTAAACATTCAAATTAGTGATTAATTAACTACAATAGTTATAGTAGCATAGTCTGAGTAAGTTTAATTTTAAGAAATAATAATGTACTTATTCTGTTTATACAATGTATATACTGTATATTTATAGGATATGTAAAAGTCAGTCTGAATTTTCGGCTATGTCAAAGCAAGGCCAAATCGAGTCTCATACAGATAAGTGAAATCCAGTTACAAGTCATAGAATTTGTGACTCACATTTGTTTAAGTTCCACTATTTAAGTTTAAATGCTAAAACCAAACCTGTGTCTCTCTTTACGTCCACCTCCACGATCTGATGCCAGGTTGAACCAACGAATGGCATGTTTGCTGATCTCTTCTTCAGTAGAATTGCTGCTTACCTTGCAGTTTCGCACAGCTCCTGATTAAAGAATCAATATATTAATAAAGTTGTATGCAAAAGTTTTTGTACAACTCCAAATTGCATATTTTATGAAGTGAAAAGAAAGCACAAGCTCAGCAGCAAACCATTTTAATAACTAATTTTGTTTTTGCAAATGTTAATGCACATTTACCTTATATTTCATGAACATAAAAAATAGAACAAAATTGTAATTGTGGCATGCGCACATAAATTCACTACTTAGTAACATCCCTTTGGCTGATCTCTTTTCAGCTTCATATTCTTGACTGAATGTCACATTTTCTTCCAGAATTGGCTGATATTTATTGTAATCCATTTTACCTGTGCATTGTTTCCTGTTCCACCAGCTGCCACACAACTCCAAAGCATAATAGAAACATCCTGATGTTTAATAGTTATCAAGGTGTTCTTTTCATCAAATGCTGCTCCTTTTTTCCTCCAAATATACCTTGGCCAAAGAGTTCCATTTTTACTTCATCAGTCCACAGCACTTATTTCCAAAATGCATCTGGCTTATCTATATGTTGTTTTGCATACATCATACACTGACTTATGTGATGAGGTCACAGGTAAGGTTTCCTTCTGATAACACTTCTGTGCAGATCATATAGGTTCATGCTGTCACTTGGGGATTTTGCTTTGCCTTTGTGCCCGGGATGCAGCCAGTTCTATCTGAACTTCCACAGTTCCCCTTAACTGACATTTCTTAATGAAATTTTGGACTGTGGAATTTGTGAGCTGGAATACTTTGATATATTTTTATAGGCTTTCCTTGCTTTGTAGGCATCAATTTAATTCATTAGAGGTGCTCATGGTTGCTGAGTTTTAATACAAGACTTGAGAAGTCAGAGAATTTATGTTGCTCTGGAATTTATATATTTATATATATATATATATATATAAATATTTATATATATATATATATATATATATATATATATATATATATATATATATATATATATATATATATATATATATATATATATATTATCAGCTGACAATTTATAATGACAGTTGTTCACCTGATTACCAAGTCCTAACAAGACAATTAAGGCCTAACAAATTAATTAAGTTGTGAGACTTTACAAACTGGAACTAAACTTATACATGCTATAATTACTATTTTTCTGTTTTTTATGGTCATCAAATTTAAAGCAACTGTGCATTAACATTTGCAGGAAGTTTTTTAATTGTTTGCTGCAGAGGTGTACACTTTTTTTTTTTCATTTAAAAAATCAACAAAATAGGTAATTTAGCCAGGGTGCCCAAATGTTTGCATATAACTGTATACATTATAATTATATATTTATATGGCAAAATGAAAAATGTCTAATTAACTCTCGTAATACATACGGATAAGAAGCCCCTTTGTGTTCATTCCACTGAATTTTAGCTTTTGGTTGGCCCCCTTCCAACAGATTCTTTTGCTAACATTGTCACTGAATATGTGAGCCAAGATATTCCAGGTCACCTTCTTGACATCTTGCCCTCCCAGCGTTGATAGAATTTTTATCTGTTAGGAAGGGAAAAACAGCTTTCCTTTCATTGATGCACATAAAGGCTACTTGGATGCTAATAACTTGTTCATTTAAGCATACTAGTGAAACAAATAGACAGACAGACAAATAAATAAATGAATACTCTAAATAAATAAATAAATAAATAAATAAATAAATAAATAAATAAATAAGATGACTAACACTTTGCAGTTATGTAAGATAGAATACAGAAATCATTTATCATCACATAACAATGCTGGCAATTAATGATTTGTAGTATTTCTGTCTCTAGGTTTTGATACATACATTGCACTGAAATCTGCAACAAAGATGAAAAATGTTATTGAATACCAAGTTATTTTTGGATCCTGTATTTGCGGCTTCAGCGAGCCAGGCTTCAAAATGTTCCACATCCTCAATGGTATCCAGTGGGAATTTCAAGTCCTTAGGTGTGTCAAAAAAGCCCTGGAGTTCTGTATTTGCATCCAGTTTGGTGTTCAGGCCATTCAGCATTCCCAGGATTTGGGTCTGTTCATGCTTAACCTGCTCCATGAGTGTCAACATATGGAGCTGAGCAGCTATAAAGTTAAAAAAGTAAATAATTAAAATGAGTTTTTTCCAAATATAGTGCTATCTAAAAAAGCAGTTTCACGCCATTAAATATTATCATTTAAAAGAATAAATGGAAGCCGAAATGTTCGAGCAGAGAGTACAGATAAGGAGGTGAGAGAGCTGAACAGACTAAAGAACTGAAGCACTGCGTATCGCTCTCTTAGGTAGAGATGATGCAAGGCCAAAATCCCACTGCATCACTATAAGCAAGTAGTCAAACAGCATTGTAAATAACTTAAGAAACCATTAAAGAAAATATCAAAGTTTAAACTAAAAAAATAAAATAAAATTCTACTCTAGTATTTCATTACAAAATAAGTCTTGTAAGTCACTGAAGCTCATGTAAATTATTACATTAATGCTGGTCATTCAGGGTGGATTTTTCCTTTAAAACTCACCAGTGCATAGAATCGGTCCAGTTCCTGTCCTTCCTCTACAAGTTGGATGGAAAAGAAGTTGACCCTCCCAACTGCTTGTGTTCATTTCAGGACAGGATATAACTGATGCAAGAGGAGTCAGTGGTGGATGAGTCGTTTTAGAGGCCATGGTATGAGGCTTGTTTAGATCAACAGTTTGTGTTGCTGAAGATGGAAAGCGGTGAACCTTTTGATGAGTTCTTTGTTTCTTCAAAGGGGTCCTTGACTTATTCTGATCACTATCAACATCAGATTCTTCAAGATAATGACTGAAAAAGAATGTAGCACAAATATCTACTATGCATTTTCAATACCATTATTTTTTGACATTTACAAAAGTTCAAGCTTTTAATTAATTCTGAAACTAACATTGACTTCGGGTTTGTGTTCACCTCCTCCCCTTCATCCGACTGCACGTCAGAAGTGCTACTGGAAAAGGATTTCAAAGCCTGGCGTGCTGCTGAATAGTTGCCTGAAACATAAATATTGAAAGAATTTAAAATCTCTGGCACTTCTACCACTGAATTAAAATACTGACAACCACCCACTGAGTGAAACTCTCTCATCTGGCTGGTGACAATAATATCATTAGATGTAATTACAGATAGAATGGCTAAATGTATTGCTTTAAATAAGTTTTTAATTTTAGCTAGTTAACACTATTGTCAAACATACCATACGTCTTTAGGATAGTGCAGTTATAGCGGTCCCAGTCCATGCCAGGCGTCTCTCGTCGTTTAACTGCTCTTTCCATACATTTGACTGTTTCATAATTTGGCCAAAGTGTCTTTCCAGCATCATACCACTCAGATGGCACAACTGCAACAGTTTCCATTCCTGAAAATTTAACAATATGGAACGTTCTGCAATAAAAACATAAATTATGGTATTAGTTCTACCAATAATGTTTAGCATTCTGTAACACATATACATACATTATACCTGACTGGGGAAATAGGACACATCCTGGTCAGTTATGACAATGATGGAAGACTATAACAAAGCACCCAAGGTTGTTACTAGGTAACACTGAACAGCATCTTTTACATACACAGACAAAATTAGTGAAGGAAGAAATATTTACAGATAATAAAATGTGTCTTATGAAACCACAAGAAATTTTTAGAACATGGGGTGGCATGGCATGGCATGTTCATTTAACAACTACATTAAAAATAAGTAATTAAATAAATATTGAATAAATAATTTCATAATTAAAAACAAAACTTTCACATCAGAATAGTGTCTGTGTGTCAAAGAACATGCAAATTCTTAGAGGTTAGATTAATAATTAATGTAATAGGGATATGATGCAATGTCACTATCCATATCAGTATCTGTTTAGTGCTCCAAATATCTGTATCTGTACCAGGATTTGAGCCAGAAATGGGAACTGCCTAAACAGGGAAAGTTTTTTTTTTTCTGGACCAACACTATACAAAAAAAATTCAATAGTAAATATGAAATATGAAACAATAAATTAACTATAGTTCCCATATGATTTTCACAGTGAAGAATGACAAAAAGCATGCCCAATGATGATAGAGGTTAATATATTTTAAATTAATTATATAAATAGGTCTGCTGCGAAGTGACAGGGGCCATTTTAAAAAAGGAAATGTTAAACTGAAATAGTATTTGCACAAGCACCACACATAGCACAGGCACAGAGGGTTGAGCAGTCACAGTGACTGCTCAGAACAATGCCACTAAACAGTGCAGAGTTTAAAGTAGCAGAGCAACCCATGGGGCGCAGACATGCTTCTTGCATGGAAGATCAAGGTCTGGAGAAATACACCGCTCAAGCTTGTGTTAGGAGTCCTGCCACAACAGTCAACCGGCAGAGAAAATTGATGGACAAAGGAAGAAGAAAAAATTCAACTCCTATTCAGTCTGTTCCATCTGAATAATTATTAATATTTAGTTTCAAACAGAGTATATATTAAAATTGTAATGCCAAATTTTGCATTATGTCTGAGGATTTGTCATATTTCAGTTCTGTAAGTGAATCTGAATTTTGAAACCTGTACCACCTATAGGACAAATTGCAATGAAATTATTGTCAAGTCTTGAACTCCTCCATTGACCCATCCACTGAATAGAGTTTTAGTGACACGTTAGCTAGTCTCACTAGCCAGAACTCTTGCTTTGTTTTGTGTGTTTCATTAATAAATGTGACCAAAAACAACTTCACAGAAAAAGGACATTTTAACTGACATGACAGATGACCAATTATAGATCTTTTCCTGAAGCCCACTGGCAAACACGTTAGATTATAGTTTACTCACCACTAAATAGAGCTGGCACCAAACCTTTACCCAAGGCACAAATTGGTAACAAGACAATACTAGCAAAAAATGGTGGATTGCAGTGCGTGGGTGCAAGACGGGGCAACATAAACACACGGCTGATGACTAAAGATCACAAGAGCAGTTCTCCACCATCCTGAGGCCTATGGGAGAGTAAACAAGAGCTCTCCCCCTACAGCCAGGTGAGCTATTGCTTCCATGACTCTGCTAATGCCTTTCTCTCTTTCTCCTGCAGAAGAAACCAGATCAGAGGAAGACTACACTCCCTGGCTGCCTCTCCAAAACCCTCTGGCTTCTACACAGCTCAGCACACCTCCTGGGTCACTCCACAATGCCGCTCAGCCGTGATACCTGGATCCTAGCACCGACCAAGAGCCACCAGAGCACCTCACTCCACTCCACTCTTCCACACTGCAAGACACTTTCTTAAATAAAAGAGCACTATTTTATACTGAATTCACCTCCTGTGTGTTTGTGCTCAGCCTGCTGCAACCTAGAATTGCTACAGTGGTGGACAGAGGAGCGACCCCTACAGTGGAGCGACCCCTGCCGAGATGCTCTGAAATGGCCCGCAGCCTCGCCTCCCTACTCTCTGGGGAAGCCCGAGCAGCTCTCGGAAGCAGTTGACTACACAACAGTAAAAGGCGAGATTCTGGCACAATGTGGCCTGTCACCCAGCCAGGAGGTGGCAGAGTTTCCTCAGTGAAACTACCAGCCCAGAGCCAACCCTCGGGCACATATGGACAACCTCCTGCGCATCACCAAGTGATGGCTTCAGCCAGACAAAAACACTGCCACCATGGTCGAAGAGAGGGTGGCAATGGACCGATTTCTGAGAACTCTGCCACCCGCTGAACACCAGGCCGTTGGAATGCAGTCCCCCAACAGTCCCAGAGAGATGATAACAGCCCTGGAATAAGCTCTGGCCACCCTGATACTCAGCAGAGAAGAGTAGCGAGCACCCAGCCAAAACCTCCCTAGAAGCGTCCCACCTTGCTGCTCTGAATGGAACCACACCAGGGAGGGAGGGGACAGCCAAAGCCATCACACCTATGGATCACTCTGGGATGAGGCCATTCTGACAGCGCCAGACCCGTCAACTGCAAAAAGAGCCAACAAACCCTGGCTAGCAGGATGCAGCCTCCATACACAGAACCCATACAGAACACCCACCCTGACAGTAAAAGTGAAGGAACACCCAGTTACAGCCCTATTGGACTCTGGTAGCACAGTGACCCTGGCCAGACCAACAATCCTGTCAAAAAGACCCAAGAAAAAAGGGACCATAACATTGACTTCCATACACGGAGATGCCTGTGAAATCTCAGCTGGTACAAATACAAAGCCAAGCAGGTACCTGGCTACTCCTGGTGGGCATCATCCCTGACCTCCCAGTGCCTCTACTCCTGGGAAGAGACTGACCACAGTTCCCGGGTGGCCCAGCTCCCAAAACCAAGAGGGCGTCACTACAAGAGATGGGTCCACGGGTCCAGCAGGCCTATATGGCCCAAGATGAGGGGGACACCACAGTAGAAGGTGAGCCACACACACACACTAACCCAATGTCATCTGTGTTCCAACAGGTAACACGACAGGGGAAATTTGGGCGGGAGCAGAAAGAAGATGACTGCCTGAAACATTGCCAGGCCCAGGTACCTCAGATCAAAGGGATCGACCAGGACCCAGACCAGAGACTCCTCACAACCTACTTTCTGGTCAGAGGAAAACTACTATAATGTCGGACCAACCACAGAGGACAAACCTGAGACCTCCTGGTGGTCCCCAAGGCAAGGACTCAGCTACTAATGCACCTGGTCCATGCCCATCCACTCAGCAGTCACCTGGGAGCATGAAACACTTGGGAAAAACTGAAATATCACTTTCTCTGGCCCAACATGAATGCAGAGGTTCGAGCCTTCTGCCAGCAGTGCCCCCAGTGCTAATGTACCGCCCCAAGAAAACCCCCACCTGCACCTCTTATCCCCTTCTCCATCATTGGATTGGCATGGACCTTGTAGGGCCACTCCTGAAATCCGCCCAGGGTCACGAATACATCTTGGTCATCATGGACTACGCTACCAAGTATGGACTACACCCCAAGGCGGTGCTAAGGAAAGCCTCAACAAATAACTCGTGCTCCTATTCAGCCATGTGGGGATCCCAAAGGACATACATACTAACTGACCAAGGTATGCCCTTCACATCCAAGCAATTGACTGATCTGTGTCAACTGTTGCAGGTTAAACACCTGAGGACGCCCATCTACCATCAACAGAAACATGGGCTTGTCGAACGCTCCAACCAAACTCTGAAATGGATGTTGTTCCAGGTGGTAGATGAGGAGGGGAGGAACTGGGTCCTCCTCCTGCCCTATGTCCTCTTCATCCTATGACCTTGAGGACTGCTGGATTTGGCCAAGGAGGCCTGGAAAGAGCAACCGTTACCATTTTGCTTCGTCATCGAGTTCATCCAAAGTATGCAGGGCCAGATCAACAGAGTGGCCCCAATAATCCAAGAACACATGGAAGCCACTCAGAGAAAACAAGGACATACAAATGTTCAGCTCAACCCCAAGAGTTCATGCCAGGCAATTGAGTGCTCCTGCTAATGCCCAATTCCTCCTGTAAGTTCCTGGCCTGATGGCAAGGCCCATACGCAGTCATCAAGAGGATGTGTTTTGTGAACTACCGCCTTTAACAGCCCGGTAAGCAAGCAGACACCCAAATATAAAACATAAACCTGCTAAAAATGGGTTGAACCTGCTCCAGTGGTGTCTGCCTTTGCTACCCTGCCTAGAGTTGCTACACTTGTATTATTCAAGGGTTTCAGTTCAGAAAGACACTAAGTTCTTCACACAAAACTCTAAGAGCTTAAAAAGACTGAATTCTGTATCATTTTTCAGCCCAGTTTGAAATCCACATTCCCCAAAAAGCTCAGTGTGTGCAAAAGTTTGTTTTCTCATCAGGAACCAGTGTGAAAAGCCAATAAGACAGCAATCTTCAAGATCCTGAAGTCTGAGGCCTGGAATATGTACAAAACACAATGTTCACAATGTTGCCATTCCATTTCGTGGTGGATATTGAAGTAAGCTGGTCCTAGGTCAAGAAGCAACTACAGTCTTAAAATATGTGACTAGAAAGTTGTGAATTTAAACCTAGTATCTCCAGAGCATATCTGCATCTAACACCTAGACTATATATATCTTCACATTACGCTGGAAGAGACAGCCTGGTTTACATAATGTTTCACAACCTGGTGTGGTCAATGTGAAGTCTACCATGGCTTAACTAAATGTATCATTAGCAAGATTTTTTCTACTTCCATAACCCATTAGTGAAGAATACAGTCACGTTCCTGGCACTGCAGTGCTTGGTTAAGGGGTCAGCTTACAGTCAGTGGCTGAATTGAAGTGAATTCATTACCTAGCACTGTGCTCAGGACACAAACGTTGTTTATAGTTACATGTGCTTTAAAAGCCCTTCAGGCTCAAACAGCACCCACAGAGTAGGATCAGTACAAACAGACTATAAGGCAAATTAAAATTACAACCAACGTCTCTGCTATGCAACAGGTTGAAAAAAGAATTACAAAATCAGGACTGACTCAAACAGATATTAGGAAAGCGTGCAAGGTTCAATAAATGCCTGCAAGCATTAGGAGCAAACATGTGAACACTACAGACACCTACACTGAGACATTAAGTTGCTTCAGTTGCTTATATAGGATGTAGTATAACATTTTGCATTCTTCTTGATTTTATCCCCAATACATTTGAAGTAATGTTTATATAATGCAAGGTTCAAAATGGTTCAACTTGTTATTATTGACCTCCTGCTACATTATTACCCACTTGCATAGAGTAGAGTAATCGGTTTACAGACAATAGTTTGCACTGATTTATTCCATCCAATACTGTTTTGTTGTCTTGTCTAATTAGTGTGCACTGTCTTGCTTTTTATTGTATTTTTTTTTTGGGGTCTCACAGGCTCAGGTATTTGCACTTTATGTAATCCTACCATACTACATCACCGTTATGTGTTGCATTGTGGTTCTAAAGAATGCATTTTATATAGAGGAATGTCAATAGAAATCCAGTGGACTTGACTTAAATTGAGACTTGTAATTTAAAAAAAAGGATAAATAAAAAGGAAAGAAAAATATAAAGCAATTTGAGTTGTCATATGCCCAATCTTGACTGTTTGGGGTGTGTGCGTGTGTGTGTGTGGGGGGGGGGGGGTTGGGTTGAAAATCAATGGGTATGGAACACAAATGGTGTAATATGTCTGCCCCCTTGTGTTTTTTAGAAGACACTGCTGAAAAGCCCATGAATAGTTGCATTACAGCATAGCACACATAAAAAGAGACTATGATTTAATCCAAGTTTGATTTTTCTAGTACATTTTCCCATGTAGTGTATCAGACCATCTACTTTCTAACACCAATACATAAAACAAAGTAACACTACACAAATTATGTGAAAACAACTTACAGAATGCATCACAGGAGGCAGCAGTAGATATGACAACTGTTTATTTACATTATTACACAAAGCACATATGTACCAGTGACACTAACAGAATATAGTGAATTTATTTTTTTCTATTTGTCTATTTGTGATGAATGCAAGACACAGCTTTACAATACTAAAGTCTAGTTTTGGGTCCAATCCACCTTTGTCAAGTTCGAGTCAAGACCAAGTCCTTAACCAATCGAGTCCAAAAGGGGCCGAGTTGGACTCAAGTCTCTATGGCCGAGTCCGAGTCAAGTCCGGCCCGAGACCAGAAAGTAATTAAATTGAAAAAAGATTTGAAATTGCAACTGTAAACTGTTAAACTAACATTTTAACGTTCACAAACCAATGGCAACATAAATGTAACAAAAAAAAATACCACTATTACATCGTGCCTTTGCCATTTAATATTTTTATTTCATGTCATCAGTACATCAACTAGTTTCCTATCAAAAATGGTTTCAAAGAAAAAAGCCATATAGAGGTATATGTAGAACTTTTATTATATTACAAGTGCATGAAAATACAGTAACTAAACAGGTTAATTTGTATCACACTATATTGTGTGCTCCAGTTTGACTTGGCATTTAAATTATTTGATGCCTCTCCTCCAGAGTTACATAGGCTGAGAGAGAAACAGTACAGAGTAGAGTTACATTTAGCAGCAGGTCATAACAACAAGCTTCATGCTTTATTAGTGCTTTTAATCCATCTATGAATGACAACAAACTCACTTCTGAACACAGCTCCGTTCATGTAACTTTTTTCATTTTAATTCCTAAAATGAAAAAATTATTAAAATAAATCCCTATCGGCAGGGATTATGATATTTATTACAATAAGAAGTATATTTTACATTTTACATGAAATTCAAGACTGGAATCACCAAATGCTAATGTTTAGGGGTGGGGGATATGACTACAATCTTATTTCACAATAACAATATATTTTCTCAGGTCTATCAGTAGTATTTAAGTAAGAAATACTATGAAATTGAATAAAGCAATTAAATGTAAAATAAAATGCACATCACTGTACGACATATACCGTGATTCTTATTAAATTTACTTAAGTTATACAGTCAAATGAGTGAGTGATTTTCTCTTTTTCTTTTGTTGTTTGATATATTAATGACACAGACAGCACTTTAAGACCTAATGCACAGAGCCAGTATACTGTATTGACACATCTCCAATTTTCCCCCAACTGATTTTCCCTTCACTTAAGGCATAACCGACTGTGTTTGCATGAATACTCAGCCAGACCTGCATTTTGACATGGTGTGTGTGGATTTATTTAACCATCCAAGCGTAATAAGCTGCTAAAAAGAACTCAATTCGGTACTCGCACGATGAGGTGGCTTTCGGTGGGCACGCTTCAATTATGCGTGAACAGAAAGCCCCTGATCAGGCAGGGAGACATTCATTAATTTCTTGTTATCTTAATTTCATGTTGTTATTTATTTTTTTATCTTTCTGTTCATGTTACACATGACACGGACTCGACTGTACTTGGAAAAATTTCCAAGTCCAAAATTTCCTAGTCCGTGACAAGTCTGAGTTTGTTCATAATTGGACTCGAGTCCAGGATCGAGTAACCCAACCCTACTAATATCATGAAATGTTGAACATTGCAATGTTAAAACACGAAAATGTGAAAAAGATAAAATAAATAAACAAAAGTACAAAGGCATCTAGCAGGTGTCCTTAATTTCCATCACTTTTACAGTGTAAACTTTACAGCGCTTTACATGCTTGTTCTTCACACTCGGGTCTTTAAAACGTCTCCCACATTTTGGACATATGAATGGTTTCTCTCCTGTATGAATCCTAATGTGTGTCCGAAGGTGGCCTTGTTGTTTGAATTTGTTGCCACAAAAATGGCAGTGGTACGGTCTCTCGCCGGAATGAACCCGCTCATGAATTCTGACATCCGAAACTCGCCTGAAAATCTTTCCACAGAGCTGGCACTGATTTTTGTCCAGAGATTGTAGGTGGCTGTCCATTGTGGTGCAAGGCCAGTAACTGTTACAGTGTATTTGCCTGGGCATATGCACCAGCTGCCCTCTTTCTTCATCCAGAAGTCTCTTGGCAATTGAATGGCTATAAGCAGAGACAGTCAATAAATATTAGTTGAACATTATGCAAACATAGTATTCCAGCACTTTATCAAGTACCACAATTTCTCATCTGTAGCAATTAAAATATGTCTATGTATTTCACTGTGACCTTTCCAAATCATGAACTGCTTGAAAGAAATGCTTATTTTCATGGAATAGTTTCAAATTTAAAGCACATATCTCCATTTGATTGGATGATCATGATCATTCTGTGCTTTAATGTCTATTCTCTTACTATTATAATTAAATATATATGAATATTAATATCATTATTATTGATGCACGTTATAGCCTCAAAGTTCAAAACTGACCACTTTGTGCATAGCACCATTCCTCTCCAACTTTAAACCTTAGGCTTAGTCGTGGCTCTCTGTGTGATTGAAAGTACCTTTTATCCCTCCTAAGCAATACCAATTAGACTACTTTAATCTTTAGGTTTAGTTGCAGATGCATGTGTGCATGTGCACAGCACTGACTGTGTGACATCTTACAAGATCCCATTGTTTCACCAGTTAAACAATGTTAGTCACAGTGAAGCAGACAATGGCTGACAGAAAAAAAAAATAGAAACCAATGTTTTAGCAGAGATAGGCTATCTCTTGCCACAGAGTGAAAACTATTCCCCTTGATACAGTTATACTATATATACTGTATGTATAAAATGTTACTCTGTGTTCTGAAAAAACCTTTAGCATACAAGAATGCAATGTCAAACTTGCGTGGTAAACTGAAAATGTGCCCCTGATAATGCTAACTGCTAACATTAATCATGTCACCTACTGTACTAGCAGGCACAAAACTGCTTTGTATTATTTATGTATATAGTAAATCAACATTTAAGCAACATTTTGACAAATAATCACTTTCCTTATGCGCTCTACAGTGCCCTCCACTAATATTGCCACACTTGGTTGTTGAATGCTATAAAAAAAGTATTGTTTAACCTTTTGATCTTTTGTTAAAACAATCACAATAATTCTCTGCTCTCATGGATATCAAACAATTGCTAACAAAACAGGTTTATCCAAAAAAATATCTTTGTTTAATAGACATCTTTGGGCAACAATTATTGGCACTCTTTTAGTCAATACTTTGTGCTACCTCCCTTTGCCAAGATAACAGCTCTGAGACTTCTCTTAAAATGCCTGATGAGGCTGGAGAATACATGGCAAGGGATCTGAGACCATTACGCCATAGAGAATCTCTCCAGATCCTTCAAATTTTTAGGTCTATGCTGGTGAACTCTCATCTTCAGTTCACCCCACAGGTTTTCTATGGGTTTCAAGTCAGGGGACTGGGATGGCCATGGCAGGACCTTGATTTTGTGGGCAGTAAACCATTTTTGTGTTGATTTTGATGTATGTTTTGGATCATTGTGCTGCTTTAAAATCCAACCACAGCCCATTTCAAGCTTTCTGGCAGAGGCAGTCAGGTTTATATTTAATATCTGTTAATATTTATAGAGTCCATGATGCCATGTATCCTAATAAAATGTCCAGGTCCTCTGGCAGTAGAGGCTCTTATTGAAATCCTTCCAATCAACTTGTGGTGATTTAGGTGACAATTTCTTGTTCCCAGTCACCTAGGCATACTAAAAAAAAATAAATATCAATGGGAAAATACTTCAAATATAGTTTTCTCATAAGAATTCATATGGGGTGCCAATAATTGTGGCACACCTATTTTTAACAAATATATATTTTTTGCAATTGTGTGATATCCACGAGAGCAGAGTATTTTGTGATTTTTTTTAAACAAAAGCTCAAAAGGTCAAACAATAAAGAATTTTTAATTGCTTTCTTTGCTCATATTTACCAAGAGTGCCAATATTAGTGGAGGGCATGGTAGGTAATTAGCTGGTTTGCTTGCTAATGTCATGAGTATGTTTAAACTAATTTCTCAATTCAAATACATACAGTGGGGGAAATAAGTATTGGACGTGTCACCATTTTTTTCAGTAAATATGTTTCCAATGAGGTTATTCGCATGAAATTTTCACCGGACATCAGTATTAACTCAGGAAATCTGGAAATATAAAGAATTCACAACATTAAAGTCTATAAATAAACTTATTTGTAATAAACTGGAATGACACAGGAAAAAAGTATTGAACACGCTAAGAAAAAGCAGTTCTCCAAGGCAAGGTAAGGCAAGGAACCTACTGAAATCCGTAAGTAATTATACCCCCAATCTGTGTAAATTAATATCAGCTGGGTTTGTAAATTGATGGTCTGTAAAAAGGCTTTTTGTTACCAAAGTGTCACACAAGAAACATCTCATGATGGGTGATCATGATCACTCCGTCATCAACCGGCTATGCGCAGGAGCTCCTCACAAGATTTCTGACCAGGGAGTCAGAAGAATAGTCAGAAGAGTAGCGCAAGAGCCAAGGACCAGCTGGAAAGAGCTCCAGAAACACTTGGAGGCAGCAGGTGCCATCATCACAGAGAAAACAATAGGCAATGCACTCAACTGCTCACACTCACCCCGCAAGACTCCATTACTAAAGAAAAGTGTCGAAGCATGTTTAAAGTTTGTTACAACTCATTTGAACAAGCCTATGAAATACTGGGAGAGTGTAGTCTGGTCAGACGAGAGAAAAATTGAACTTTTTGGCTGTCATACTACACACCATGTTTGGAGAAGAAATGGCACTGCACATCACCCTAAAAACACTACACCAACAGTGAAGTTTGGAGGTGGCAGCATCATGGTGTGTGGCTGTTTTTCATCGCATGGTACTGGCAGACTTCATATAATTGAAAGAACAATGAATGGAGCCCTTTACCGGGAGATTCTTGAGAAGAATCTGCTGCCACTCACCAGGATGATGAAGATGAGACGTGGGTGGAGCTTCCAGCAGGACAACAATCCAAAGCAAACAGCAAAGGAAACTCTCAATTGGTTTCAGAGAAAAAAATCAAGGTGTTAGAATGGCCCAGTCAATCACCTGACTTGAATCCAACTGAACAAGATTTAAAGACAATATGTTTAGAAGAATGGACCAAAATCACACCTGAATACTGCAGCCGATTAATTTCTCCATACAGGAAGCGTCTTGAAGCTGTCATTACAAACAAAGGCTTCCCCACTAAGTATTAAATAAATTTCAGTTAGTGTGTTCAATACTTTTTTCCTGTGTCATTCCACTTTATTACACATAACTTCATTTATAGATTTTAATGTTGTGAATTCTTTATATTTCCAGATTTCTTGAGTTAATACTGATGTCTGGTGGAAATTTCATGTGAATAGCCTCACTGGAAACATATTTACTGAAAAAAATGTTGACACATCCAATACTTATTTCCCCCACTGTATATGTTATACACAGATCTAGTAACAACTACCAATTAATACTCTTCTAAAGAACAATGCAGAGGTCCAGTTAGATGAGTTTAAGCAACAGAGACAGCAGTGCCCATGGACACAGTGCAAGCCAAGATAGTAGTAAGAGCAGATGGATCACAGTTCAATTGTTTAGGGTAATAGCACTCTGAGGTGGCATTTTTATGTTTGCTTTCATCTTGCAACATTCTGTGCTTGTTTTGCAAAAAAAACCCCATCTTTTTGTGTTATTAGTAACACATTCGCTGGAATCAGCAAGTAAAGTGTATTTTGTTGTTCTTTTTAATGACACACCTATGCCCAACCCAGTGCTTGGGGTCTGTCTGCCATAAGTGCTGAGGAGCAGCAGTAAATTGCTCCACCTGAACTGTTGACAAAAAGAAACAGAGAACATAGGGTGATCTGACTGTCCAGCAATTTCCTCTTCACCATGTGAATGGGTGGAGGGTCCTGCTGAGGTACCTGTGGCCCAATCTGGGCACGGGGCTTTCTAAGCCACATAGCCATGGTATGCCAGGTACTTCTATAAATCTACTGTGACCCAGTGGATCTGCTTATGACTTGGGTAGATGCAAACCTGTAGAATGAGAGGGTGAATGTTCATGCAAAATTGTTTTTTGTTTTTTTTTAATTTTCTGTTTTGGAAGGCAAAGTAGGGCATATGGCTCTTAAGTGTCTGGGGTGCAGGTGTACTGTCACCCGGGGTTCCATCAGGGGCATGTGGAAAAGCTCCTTGAATGGCTTTGTTGGTGAAAGACGTATCCACCCATGCCAATGTATCCTCCTCCAAACGCTCAGGGAATATCGGGATTAGTTGCTGTGCCACTGGATTTGCCCCCAGCAGACCTTCCCCTTCGTAGTTAGCCCAGGGATCTGCTAAATGCTTGAGCACATTCTGTAGGGCAGCACTCTTCCATGGTCTCCACTGTGTTGTTGGATTTTCAGTTTCGGCCGGGCGATGTAATGGGGAGTCCTCAAACTCATTCTACACAAAGAGAAGTAGCTGAACTTCCATCATTATCATCATCTTCATCATACATCTCTGCAATCTTTTCCTGCTCTATGTCAAGCAGTGGAGCAGAGGAATCATGCCAAACATTCCTGCCCTTTGCTGTGAGGGTGGATTATTCAGCAGGCATGGCAACCTGCTCCAAGCTATGCATGCTATTGCAGGCAGAGATTGGGAGGGGGGTTCTTGCCATACTGAGTTGGTGTGTCAATCTGCGGTGCAGTCATTTCATGGTGAATGGTGTACAGTGCTCAAATGAGCCAGGATTGTTGACAGCCGCCTGGGCATGTCACAGCACAAAGCAAGCGGAGCAGACCTGGTGTTGCCATGCTTGGGATTTTATTCCTGCAGGAGAACAACCACATTGCTGCATTAACTATGTGAATGTGAAGAATCTCAGATTACTCAGTGCTCATCAACAGAGTTTTTTGCTCCATCTGTGAATAGTTTAATTAATGGACTCTTGTTAGGTAGGATAATTTGAAATTTCCTCTTGGAGTGAAAATGGTGTTGAATTGCCAGACCATGTTGGGGTACCTCATTATATGCTAGAGACAGAGCACATAAATGTTATGTGTCATCCAGCCAATAGGCTGACAGACAGTGTAGCGACATGAGTGTTATCCACCGCTGAATACATTTAGAGCACCAGAAGAGGTTATCAAGGTGACTAAAGACAGCATTTCCATTAGCATTTTCTGAAGGCCTCTAAAGTATATGGGGAGGAGAAAGAGAACAACTGATTAAAAGACGAACAGAAACTCTGTTTTGACTCCAAGACAGAAGAGTCTGGGAGGTGGACAATCAAGAAGTTTCTTAGATATTTTTTAATCATGGGTCTGACCTTGAATACCAACTGCCAGGACATACAATTGTGCCTGACATCTATTCAATCTTGTCACTTTTGATACCACTGCTGCAGTAGCTGGAAATGAAATGTGTAAAATGTGTAGTCTTGTCCTTTATTTACAAAATACAGTGCACTGTGGAACAAAAAAAAACAAGGGCTTTTGAAGTAGTGAAATGTGAAGGTAAATGTAGTTCCTTCAACCCAATCAATCCCACTGGAATTTGCCATGATGGTGTGTCTCCAGAGAGAACAACAAAATGAAGTAAATTGTAATGTATGCACAAGAGTAAGGATGGAAGTTGATATAACTTGCATAATTGGATAAATGTTTTGTAAAGCTTCTCAATTAATTTTAGTTGAAAATCTTTATTATATCAGGATCACCATCAAATTTATTGGCCAAGTACATTCACATTCCTGCAGAATCCATTTTGATCAAGCCACACAGAGCATCTGATATCTTTGCACTTTTCTGGCCACAAGCTTCAGAATCTTTAAGGCTGCAATCTGATCTGTAACAATTTATTTGAAGTTTTGTTTAAATCAGTTGCTGAGAAATAAACACAACATTCTCACAAGGTCGCACATTGGCTGGAAAACTCAGTGACTGGTCAGGTGTGTTGTCACTCAAATTACTTTTTTCCTGTTGAAGTAAGCCTTTTTTGCCATGTTTAGTGATGAAAGGTACCAGACCCTAACGAAAGTTAGAGGTCTGGCTTGTGAGTCTAGATGCTTACATACTGGGAAAGGGAAAGAATATATACAATAGGAGTACTAAATAAAGTAAACAAGCACAATACATGGATCTCATAAAATTTCACTGTATGGTAGACAAAGGTCAGGAGCATTTTAATCGTGTCGTCTATGGAGGTATTTAAATGGATTTATTACTACAGAAATTAAAGCACTTTTTGTAATTTGTAAAACTAGTAATCTTTGGTTTCTTAGCAACCAAGATGTTTGCAGAAGTCTTGAAACAGGCCAGAGCAGTGCACTGATGCAGGGACTGATTAAATATGTATCTAAACACAGGAGACAATTGTTCTGCACTATGCCTGCGTGTGATTGGAGTTATGAGATCTGGGCTAGCTAATTTTTCAATATGGAGATTTGTGGTGGCAGCTCTGAAAACAAGCAAAAACACTCCAGTTATTCCTCTCTTGCCTCACTGGTATATATTTCTGCCAGATCTCTTGACAGATTCTCCCATATTCAGTATTTATTTATTTATTTTTTAGCTTTCACCTGTATAAAGGATATATCAATGGCCAGCATTTCCCAGAGCGGTTTGAGGGCTGACAACCTTGATAACGATATAGGAGCGAGCCAGGGTTGTCCCTTCCCTAGTTGGTCATTTTATTTGCAGTGCATATACAGTGACGCCTCCGGAATAGAGCTGCTTATTTATGTTTCAGTTTAACAGAAGATAGAAGTCTTATTTGGTACTTTGGAGATGAAGTTTCTCTGTTTTGTTGAAAAGATGTATGCATGTTGGGAAGAAATATTAGCAGTGATCTTAATCTGCACTTTCTGTATTGGGTCAGGACATTAGAGCTTTTGCCTCTTGTCCTCAATCTCTTTGTTTGTTTGGTGGAGAGAGCTCATATTAAAAATAAAGTTATAAACATCCAGAAAATCAGGATGTAGGATTTTTTGTCAACGTGCCTCTAATACAATAGAAATGATAGATACTAGACACACTGTCCACAATTACACTGTTCCCTTTTTTGTGGAAATGTATTAGATTGAATTTCAATAATTTGCTATAAAACAAGTTCTTGGTAGCCACTGAGTATTTTTAAACTAGCCCACTGTTCTGTCCCCACTGCTCATCCTCCAAGGAGCAGCACGATTCTTTCTCCAGTGGGCCTCTAGTAACACATGTAGCACTTTATTATTTAAATGTAATGAATTTAAAATGCATAGGGTTATGAAACAGGACTTTATGAAGAATAACATTGGTAGAACTGCTGATATAAATAGGGGAGCTCTAAGCACCTATGGACAAGCCACCAGTCTTTCACATACAGTATACATACATGTATGATAACAATAAAATAGTACAGAATGAAACAAAAACACATTTCTGAGTCTTGCATGGGGAAAGTCTGATGCAAAGTGATCCAAACTCACATCAACCACATCAACACATTTTTCCAGTTCATTGTCTGTACTACATTGTAACATTCTATATTTAAATGGCCAGAAAGCAGACTAAACAAATTGAGACAGGAGTGCAAATCAATCTCAATATGCTGGTATATAAATATAGAACCTGGTACTGTAGAACTTAAGATGAAACTGTTGCTATGGAGCAACAGGTGCTAGAAACAAGTACAGAAAACACATTAAAATAGACTTGTTTGATCAGATTGCCAGACATAGTGATGCAAAGATAAAGGTATACCAGCTTTAATAATAAAAACTCAACTTGAAGTAACAGCAAGGATTCAGATTACAGTGGGGTACAGAAAAACAATGGTAGCTCTTTGAGGAATTTGTTTATATGGGGGGAAAAAAGAAAATCACTCTTGCTCGTTATAATTCCTATGATTTTTGTACAAGATGAAAGGCTGTTGAAATGCTATTTCCCCCTCGATGTGATTCAATTTGCAGTCATTTAAGTCAGCCTAAATTCAAAATTCACCCATGTGTTACTTTATAAATGTTCAAATTTCCTCACATTGAACATTCTCCTTTAATAAATACATTAGACTTTAACTAGCCCCTAATCAAAGAGTTCTATATCTGTGACAAAACTCTTTCCCAGACCTCTCACATTTTTTAAATATGTGCCCTGTTGAGTTCAACTGGTCCTATTAAACTTGTCAAATGTCAACACAGGCAACAGTGAGAGACAAAAGAACACTGTTTACAAAGTATATTTGTGAATAATGTTAGGAATAATTAAAAAAACAAAAACAAAACAGCAGCTTTACAAATGTTTGACAATCCAGATTTGAGTCTTTTTGAAATGGAACAAAAACAGTGCTACATCAAAATTTTTCATCAGAAATTGAGGAAGACCAAACTGTTACATTTACTTGAGTTGAAACATACAGTGTTTTTAAATGTACATTATGTAACTTAAAAGATAATGGGAAAAACTGTGCATGTCTAAAAAAAAAATAATAATAATGCTAATCCCCTTTAGTATTTCTGTTAGCCTTGCTAGCATATTTATAGTAATTATTTTTAAA